>NC_070645.1:14249990-14568309 GCF_947347685.1 Pleuronectes platessa
CAACCTGACTCTGGAGAGACAGATAAATCTCACCATCCCTGTGAACAAAGATGGAAAGTATGAGAGCTGTGAAATGTTCACACCTGTGGATTGGGATTTGGAAAATATTGAAGCGTTTGGGATTAACACAACAACAGGATGCATAAATGGATCAGATTACGAGACACCCAAAGGGTCCACCAGCATCGTGACAGATGTAAGAGAAACTTGTTTACACTCCAGAACAAAACAATATATATTACTTGTACTAATTACTTTAGAATAAACTAGTGTGTGAAGTACTGTGCAAGATAGGCAGACAGGATTATAATCCTTTAGTAATAAACTGATTTTTACCTATGCAATAATTGGAGAGACTACTACCATGCAGATTTAAAAACCTCAATATCTGTGTATCTTGAGAAAGTTGTTGATGGAGTCACCATTGATGCAAAGGTCCAAGTTAACATATCCACTTTTATTCTATTTTCTGTTTTCAGTTTGATCTGGTGTGTGACAGGAGCAGTCTCATTGAGGTCTCACAGTCCATATACATGGCCGGTCTCCTGGTTGGAGCGTTGGTGTTTGGGCTGATGGCTGACAGGTAGCATTCGAATTTGGAAAGAAATTGCAACTGAAACCTGAATGAGATTCAAACTGTGTCAGTGCTGTGTTTGGAAACCTGCTTGAAGATGTGCAGCATGGATGGGAGAGTTCTTGTTGGAAAAAAATGTGTAACAGCTTTTTATTATTAATTCTTTTTGTGTAGGTTTGGTCGACGCTTTGTGGTCCTCCTCTCGGTCCTTCAGCTACTGCTGTGTGGTGTCGCTGCTGCTTTCTCACCCAACATCTATGTCTACATCGTTATCAGATTCTTAAGTGGCATCTCAATTTCTGGCATCATTACAAATGCATTTGTCATAGGTGGGTACAATGTTAAAAACAGAAACTGAATGTCTTGATACTTCATCAGAGTCACTAACACTAAAATCATTGTATTTAGTAATTTCTGGTACTTCTACCCCACAGGACCAGTCAAATACTTTGAAAACTCTGAAAATTGTGGCTTTAATCCACTGATCTGATGAACACCTCAACAAAAATTCTAAATTTCAATGTATAGGTAGACTACATTAGTGCTCGTGTGCAAAGAGCAGTAAATACTGTGCAAGTGCCTTGATCCTCAGAACACATGAAGATATCATATGTATAGAATTGTTGTAATATATGTAAGCTGCAAGTTACTGCACAATTAGTACAGGGAAAATAACCCCTGAGACTTTTGTTTATCGATTCACCTGATCACATTTTACTGAAAGTATGAGCAGTGTTTGAAGTGAAGTGTTTGAAAGTAAATGATAACTTGCACAAACACACAAACAGACGTGCAAAACAAGCATCAAATAGGAGATTGTGAATGATGCCTTTTCTTTCTCATCTGTCCTTCTGCTTTGAAGGTGGAGAATGGAGTGATTCTTCCAAGTTTGCTCTCTGTACCGTCATCAACCATTGTGCAGTTCCTCTTGGACTGATGATGATGTCTGGCATTGCCTATCTGATCCGTGACTGGAGGATCCTGCAGCTGGTGCTCTTCTGCCCTCTTGTCCTTGTTCTGGGAATATTTTACTGGTCAGTTGCCTCACGTGCCACATTCAATACTTGTTTTCTAAAAACATTAATAGTATATAGTTTAGTTTGTGATCGTAGATCTATGCGTCCACCAGGATTCTTCCAGAGTCAGCTATCTGGCTCCTCACTCAGGGCAGGAAGAAGGAGGCCATAAAGGAAATCTACAGGGCAGCTAAGGTGAATGGGAGGAAGGTCCCAGAAGACCTGGTAGACAGGGTGAGCAACCTCAAGCACAATGAAGCACAATAAACTGAAGTAAATAGAGACTAACTGAAATATAAACCTTGATTCTTTAGCTGGAGGCTGCAGGAACATCCAAAAGAGGAAACATATTGGACATCTTTAGGATCTCCTACCTGAGAAAACGTGCTCTTGTAATGAGCTTCCTCTGGTAAGAGTTTATTTCAACCACAACCTGCCCATTGGCCTAATTTGAACTTTAAGGCTTCGAATTAGGCAAACAAGTTGATAGTGAAATAGGTTACTTACGCAGAGTAGGGAACAAAGACTCTCGCTATTTCTACATAAATATCTACGATTAAGCTTAAATAAGCCTAACGGGAAGCATTGGCTGTCTGACATAATGCACGCTTGATTTTCAATACTTTTACAAGTATTAAAAGACCATAAAAAGTGATTTGATGCTTCTTGGGCACCTTACGTCATAGGTTTACCAGTCATACCCAAATGGGAGAAGACCCTCGGGTAGACCCAGAACTCGCTGGAGGGATTACATATTCCACCTAGTCTGGGAATGACTCAGAATCCTCAGGAATAGCTGGGAAGTGTGGCTGGGAAGAGGGATGTCTGGAATACTTTATTTGACAAGTTACCTCCATGATCCTAGCCCGTGTAAGTTTGCAAAAAGTAAGATTGCAATTTATCAGTAGTTCTGAGTTATAATACATATACAGATACTGTCACTACATGCATCTTGTGCTATGACCACTAGGCGTTTCAGTGAACCCCCTACAGCAACCCAGTGAACTGCTAATTCTAATAAACCAGCATCTTTCTTGTGATTGCTGAAGACATGTCCCCCCCCCACGATAGGTTTGCAACTAGTCTGATGTACTACGGACTGAGCCTGAATGTCGGCAACTTTGGTGTGGATATCTACCTCACGCAGTTCATCTTTGGTCTCGTAGAAGTTCCTGCATATCTGGGCTCTTTACCACTCATCCAGCACTTTGGGAGGAGGATATGTCAATCTGGGATGCTGATCTTTGCAGGTTGTGCTTGTCTTGGGACACTTGTGATTCCAAAAGGTAATGTGTTGTATAGAAAAGTCTGAAGCATATACTGACCTGATAATGTAATTTATATGCGTGTGAAATGCGTTTTTCCTTTAGATCTTCCTCAAGTTGTAACATCCTTAGCTGTTCTTGGAAAATTTGCAGCAAGTGCCTCTTTCACAATAGTCTTTGTTTACGCGGCAGAACTATACCCCACTGTTGTGAGGTAGGTATTGTCCCAAATGTAAAATTTCAAATCGGTAATAAGTCATGGTGGCTATACTTTCCTCTTTTGCTTATACTACTTGAGATAGCCAATGAGCCCATTATGTTAACTTGTAGGCAGAGTGGCGTAGGTTTGAACTCCATGTTTGCTCGTGTGGGGGGAATCCTCGCTCCACTGGTCAGACTCCTGGGCGTCTACCATTACACCATCCCCATGCTAATATACGGCACCATCCCCATTGCCGCTGGAGGTTTCTGTTTACTACTGCCTGAAACTTGCAACGTCGAACTGCAGGACCACACAGAACTAAGGTTAGTTGATGAACCTTTTTTTTTAAAGAAGACAAAAGTTATCGTCTTTAATATTGCTCTTTTTTTTGGTTTCAGGGAACCTGAGAATGGAACTGCTGAGATTTTATCCCATTCAGGAAAGAGGACAAAAATGTAATTCACATGTTTATTCGCAAAACGTTTTTTTTTTCATATCAGGAGGAGTAGCGTGTTTCCACTTAATTGATACACTGGTAACAGTAATTACTTATTAATGTCAAACATAATGTCAGTTAACCTTGAATAAAATACATAACTGCAAAACTTTGACTGAGTCATGTTGAATTGTAATTTTGTTTCATGTTTTACTTCCAATATTTCATATTTAAAATTCCTTAAAACTTATTGTTTTGCCTTACGTGCAGAGAAAACACAGGAGACCAAAGTTTGATACAAAAAGTACGATCTTAACTCATAGTCCAGTGAATCACACAAGAGAAGACAAGACGATTCCAAGAAAACAGCATTAATGCACTTTTCCTTTGTTGAAGGTGTTGAATTCATATGATCTTAATGGCCATTGCAGATTGGTTATCCATGCTGGGTGATACAATCCCTGTGGATCATCACTCAGAATGTGGATATTCTGATCAGGGGCAACAAGTTCACCATAAAATCATTTATTATAAAATTCAAACTACTACATATTAGTTCATAGTATTTGCTCCGGTGTAGACTGTACTGTGTAGTTACACTGTAATAAGACCTTTGTGACATTTTTTTGCAAGAAATTGGTGATTATTTATTTTTCACAGCAATATTATCACATGTAGGATATCATCTGATATCCTATATTATCCTATAATATCCTATATCAGATATTATCTGATTAATGTTTCTGTCACAGTGGAAGATCAGCCAATGTGGAACCTCGACATTTATGGTATTTGAAGTTAAAAATATTTTGAGATTAAAAAATCGTTCTTTGTTACAGATTATATAGAATGTTTTGCTGTATTTTGTTATAACTGAAAAGTGATAAATCTAAAAACAGAGCAGGTATCAGCATCTGTCTTACACTGCAAAGTTTTTTACAATTACTAAAGCATGTTTTTGCAAAGAAAAGTAGGTTATTTGTCAACACACAGTTAATCATCACTGCTACATAGATGAACAAACACAGCATCACATGGTGCCTCAAACACATATCCTCAGTCAGATTTTTCATCTTTTCACAGTCACCATATCGTCAGCTGTGGACAGAAACACAACAGAGTTTTAATGGAGAAAAGCTAATTAAAATAATTGTTCACAAAAAATGATGATATTCACGATAATAATAATTACTTTGTCGGATGGTACTCACGTTTACACTATATGTTTAAGCTTCAGATTCATTATGCACCACGCCAGCAGTATTCCTCAGCAGCCACTGGTTCTTGTGTTGCACGTGTCCAAAGCCCTCGTCATAATTCCCTTTTCTTCTGAACAGTTGTTGGTAGTGAAATATGCAGTAGAACTCCCCATGCAAAGGTGTGTAATTGTACATGCTACAAATGAACACAACATATAAGTGCAAATGAATGACCTTAGTTTAAGGTAGAAGTTACCACAGAGGATCAGGGCCCCAAAAAGAGGAGAAAGATTCCGAGAATGAAGTTGTACTATTATGACAATAAGGTCATAGTATTATAGGAATGAAAACTTCTTTGGATCCAGAAGCCTTATATACAGTATATGGGTGCAACATATGGGTTCTCTATGCTACTAATTTCCAAAAGTTTGCCCTTTTTCTCGAAGTGTTATAACTTGAAGTCATGATTTCATTCTTGACTTTTTTCCTCATTAAATTAAAACTTTATACGTTACAACTTTATTCTCGAAATTTCTAGATTTTTGTACCTAAATTTGGCCTTAATACTTATTTGTAAGATAGGGTATTGTACGAATATCTAAATCACATTTTATTGGTGATTACAGTCTTGTAGATTGATGATGTAGATTAATCATGGAATTTTGTAATGTCTCACCTTAACTTTTTCTTGCACTGTTTACAGACGAAGCAGGTTTTGTGAAAAATGTATTTGTCTGCATTAATTTTTTCCATGGGGTAAACTGGCTTCAGACAGGCAGAGCACATCTCTCGACAAGTTGGTTGAAACTGATGATAAAAGGTAGATTTGAGTTTGAAAAATGATTTTATAATTTAATAATGAAAATATCAACAAAACTAAAGACCTGAACTAAAACTGAAAAATTTGTCTAATTTCAAATATGTCAAAAAAAACATTTAATATTAATAAAAGCATTTGAACACAATGCAAACCTTATAAATAAACAAACAATCAAATTATGTACATGACAACTTATCTTTAAAGAATCTAACCTGCACCCTGTCTGTAAATGAGTTAAAGCTTGTGATTGATTGGCAGCCGAACTTCGGGGTATGTCGTCGGACTGACCACTGCCGGACCTGTGAATGATGTCATGGTTTCTGGCTGCGTGGTGACCACAGTGGAAGTTGTGGATGAGTAAATCCGGTTCCCGATGTCATCCGTCTGCTCATAGTTCTCTTTGATAGTTTTGGTTCCTCTAATGCTTTTCCCCTCGTGGTCCGTCTGCACCTCGAGTACGCTGAGCTCGCGTTTAGGGTCAATTGGGCTGTGAGAAGGCTGCTTTTGACCTCCCTTTCTTGGGTCCATCTTTCTTTTTTGGGCCGGACTGTTGCACGTCAGCGTCTTTGTTGTGAGGAACTTCTCCTCTGACTTTGGGCTCTGCTGACACTTCGGGCAGATTGTGGTCTCGGCTAGAAGATGTGTTTTATCAATTTTTCTTGTGGCTGACTGTATGGAGATGAAGGCAGGTGAAGATGGTGGACTTGCTCGTTGTTTGGCGGAGGCTTCTGCGTTGCTTGCACCTTTCCCAGTTGGGCTTTCCTTTGTGCTAGGGTTTTCCTGGGCCTGTGGTAATTTTGTTCTGCTTGATCCGATGCTAATTTTGCTAATATTTCCACTGGAGGGGGCTCCTTGCATTGTCCCCAAGGATTCCTTGAACAGACATGATAATCCAGCAATATCTGAGTCGGATTTCAACGTAGAGACGGAATAAAGAGCCTTCTTTATGGCTTCCTCTATGTCCAAAAGTCTGGCTATGGTTTGCTCTTTTAGTGTCATGATTTCCTCGCTGGCTCTCTCAAGATCTCCAAAAATATGAGCCATTGAGGATTTGCTTTGAGGGTCATCCTTCAACGGGGACTTCTCCTCTTTGTGTTCCACTTTGACATTTTTTTGTTTCTTTTTGTCGGAACTGACCACCCAGTCTGGGACATCCTCAAACACACTCCTCAGAGACCTCACATCAACTTCACTCGTGTCCTGTTCGATATCTTCGACTCGACTGAGAATGCTCTGTAGTTCCTCCTGCTTTCGTAAATTGTCAAAAATGTCCATGGCTGCTGTCATGTTCCCTCTCACGATTTCATCCATGTGAACTGACAGCCGCTGTCGGCGCTCGTCTTCTGTCTCGGTTCGTCCTCTCTTTTCCCTCATCTCAACTTTATTGTCTTGTTTCATTTCTCTCTCTTGCTTGTCAGCATTTTGTAAACTGGTGTTTGTTCCAGTGTCAGATGGATTAGTGGATATAGTTTGTTGTGGTTTTAAATCTAAATGCGCAATTTTTACTCTTTTTGGCTTCACAGGTGCAATCTTTGACTTTTTACCTCCAAATTTCTGGCATGCTTCATTAAAGTTTATAGGACTTTCATCGCTTTCATTCATATTATCTTTAACAAGGTTTTGTTCCTGAGGGGGTTTAATTTCTGCTGTTGAAGTCATCTCTGTTTGTTTGTCAAAAGTATTTTTATTGGTGTTCTCAAAAGAGCTTTGGATCTGACTCCTTTTCTGAGATATCTGAATAGCTTCACCATTATAACTTCCTGAATATGACCCAGTGTCTGCAACACTTTTTTGGGGGGACTGGTTTTTCGTGTGTCCATCGCTACATGAAGCTGAAGTTGTCAGTGGTTGAGCTACAGTTTCTTCTTTGGATTGCCCCTTTCTTTCAGGTATTGTAACATTTGTTTGTGTTGCCTCAGGATTTGTGGTGTTACTTGATCGGCCATCTTTTTGTTTCACTTTCAAATGCTCTGGTTTTGGTGGGATGGCTGGTTTCACACCAACAGGTCTTTTGCTCTTCTCTGAGACAGCAGTTGTTGCGGGTTTATTTTGGAGCTTTGCATTAACCGCACTCAGCTGCTCCTCGGAGTCCTCTTGTCTCAAGTGAACATGAGTTGAGCTGGATTCAGTCAAAGGGCAAGGTTCCTCAGTGACCGGCTCCTGAACAGATGCCTTGGATTTGACTTTGTGAGATCTGGAGGAGTTTTTATATATCATAGCTGCTTTGAAATCACCTCTTGTGACATTAATGTTGGATCTCTCCAAGGAAGCCAAAGCTTGTTGAAGTTTACCATGAAAAATAACTTCATCTTCCTCTTGTTGTTCACGTTGTGTGTCTGAACAATCAGCAATGGATTCAAAGTTTTTCTGGACCTCATCAGTGTATTTTTTACCCTGTTTACTGCAGGTTTCAGTAGTTTGCACCTCTTCAGAATTACTGCCTTCATGGCGCATCTCTGTATTTTTGTCTGAATTGAAGTTGGAGGCTGATGGAACTTCTTCCATCTTTGGTTGAGAGACAACTTTTTGGTCCTTATTGTCTCGACATATTTCTTTGACGTCACCTTCCATAACTGAGACGATGGGTTGCGCGGACGACTGTTGAGCAACCCTTTTGTTTTGTGACGAGTGATACAAATATTTGGCTTCTGTCGTGGCCTGCTGAAGGCTGTGGATTGCAGTTTGGAGGTTTGAGATTTCGTTGCTGTTGTCTACCACTCCCAGTATCTGAGCTTGGTGGAGCCCATCATCCTCCTGTGTCTCAAGATGTTCATAAGACCTCTGAGGTGCAGTTGGGAAATTACAAACTTCTTCTTGCGCTTGGCCACCACGCTCCAGAACGTTATCTTTTCTTAACCCGGGTGTAAGTAACCCGATGTTGGATTCTTTACAGGACTGGCTCTTTCCAAGTGGCACATTCTGACCTGTACATGTGTGAGAACTGGTGGTAGATGGAACACGATTCTCACGGAAATTTTGCTTTGCTTGGCTTTGCTGATCTAGAGAGAACATGCTTTTCAATCTCTTTACATCCACTGGGACCCAATCTATAGAACTCTCCTCTGCATGCTCACCTCCATGTTCAGGATGATGCTGTGTATTTTGTTCAGCCATGGTCTGTTTCTGATCAGCTTCCTGTTCCTGCTCTATTGGCTCAACCTGAAGAGTTTTCAAATACTCCAGATCTCCCTTTTCAATGCAACTCTTGAACAGTTGAACATTTCCTTTAACTCTGACCTCAGGTCTGGTTGATCCGGTGCAGGTTTGGTCTTGAAAATGTTCTAGAAGGGAGCTTATGGTCAATTCAATGATGCCTTTTCTTAGTCCTTGATCTTCTGTTTTACTGATATGAATCTCCTTTGTTTCGGGTTCATCAAACCTTGCAGCATGTCTTGGTGGAGCTCTGTAACTTTTCACATCTTCCTCATCAACATAATTGTAGAGGGAGTAAACCATGACGTTAGCACATCTGTTGGCATCCTCCTGAATGATCACTCCTTTCCTCAGAGAGTTGTCCTGATGGAGAATGTCCTCAACGAGCTGAACTACATTGGCGGTTTTAAACTCTGTGTCTTGGCTGGTAGTGAACTGATCCTGGTGCACAGGTGCATTCACCACTGTGGCCTCCATCCCTCCTTTTCTATCCTCCTTTAGGTAGGTGATGTAAGGCTTTAGGTTTGCTCGTGGTAGCAGCTGGACAATGAAGTTTTGTGCACCGCCTTCAGCCAATTCATTATATTTTATCTCAGGGCCACTCTTTGAAAGTATGAATTTAGCCTTTTTCGCTATCATTGTCTCATTCACCTCAATGATTGATCCATCTGAATGTAGGGCATTGACACGATAAAGGGAATTTAGAGTTTCCCTGATGTTCTCCACCATCGTCTCAATTTCATCCTTGTTCTGACGCCTAATTTTGTCAAATGGCATTGATTCAAACAGATGGGCTCGGTCCTTGACATTAGTTATGAGGGGCTCCCCAGATGCTTCCCTGGGATTTGCTAGGATTTGGGGTATTGATGGATTTTCTCTTTCTATGTTTGTGGAGATAAATGGGTTGTTGTTGAAAAGACCTGCACCTGTTTTGATAATTTCCTCAAATTCCCCTTGAGCTGTAAGACTTGTAGGGTCATTGTCAAATGCTGCTTCATCAGAATAAAGGTCTTCACCATCAGAAAATGTAAGACCAGTGCTTTCAGCAACAACATGAACACATGGCCCTTGTTTATGTGGCTGATCTGTGAAATCAAGACTTTTGTTTTCACTGTGTATGTTCTCTTTGCAGCTCATTTCAAACTCGTGTTTTTGTTTTCGGACTGGCCCTCTCTCTTCCCCAAAAATAGAAGCTTTCCCTTGGAACCTGTTATCAGGATTTGGGCTGGATTTTCTCACCGACTGACTCTCAAATATCCTCCTGGAAGCCTGCACATCTATTCTTATCGTCTCCTCCTCACACTCTCTGTCAGGCTCTGGAATAGAACCAAATGTTTTGTAATCCTGCACAATCCCTTTAACACTTCCATGACATGGCCTCTCTTCATGCTCCTCAAACACAGCGGATGTTTTGCCGACAAAACCCTCACCCACTTTTCCGTCTGCCATGTGCGTCTTGGGGGTGTGAGGAGATACTTTGTTACTCAAGGCACAGTTCTCAAATATCAAGCGTCGTGAGAAGACCTCTCCTTCATATCCAGTTTCACCAGCTGTCACCCCAGACTCCGAGCTTAAGACCTCAGCAAGCTCATCGTCCACGGCTTCATCCAGCATCTTCAGCTCAGGGTGGGTGTGCTTCATGAGTCTCCTCAGCTCACATTTCTGCCGCTGCTGGTGTAACTTTTCCTTGGAAATTTGGGATGGCATTGATTTTTGGGAACGTTCCTCAGAACTGTCTGCTGGTCCTAGCTGATGTCTGGGTAAAGGAGGTGGAGGATGGTAATCTTTTCTTTGTTGGGGGCCTTCGGCCATCTTAGAGGAACAAAGTAACAGTCTCATCGTGGGGGCATTTTTAACGGATATTAGCTGTCCAATGAAAACCATGCCCTGACTGTGCACACATGCAACCAAAGCCATTTGTTACCTTCCAATCCATGCCGGTTCAATTGCTGTCCATAATCCAGGTGTCAGTGGGTTAGCTGAACTCCAGAGCAACAAATGCAACCACATGGATGAATACAAATAAAAACACATGGAATAAATGGCATCCAATATCTGTTTCTTTCCCTCACTCAAGAACAGAAACATGTTTATGTTATTGCGTTATTTGTTATAGCAAATCCAAAGCACAACGTCATGGATGTCTGGTGAAATCCTTACCTTGGTTATCTTAACTCTTTTCCCAGATTCAAGAGATCGATCTTGTGCCTGAATGGAAACAATAATTAATCCAGGTCAAATTAACCTTAAATGAACATTTGAAGTTTCCTTCTTCTGTCATGTGATATAACACTTTATCTCGTATAAAAGCATAAAAACCCTGAATTTACGTTTCCAGCAAATCTGAAATATGAACCATATATTGTGTATAAAGTGAGCCAAAATGACAGCTCCCCAAAAGTGAGGCCAAAGCATCTTGATCCCCCCCTGGTGGCTGGCTGTAGTGTAGGTCATAAACAACACCTCCTCAATGTTAGTGGATGGGACATGGACCAAACTAAAAATTAAAAATACACATCAAATATATATTTCTCAAGGATGTTTTCTGTCTTTTGTAGTTCTTATCACACTTGCATAAATAAGGGGTTAAACCGATGATTGACAGCTGAGACTGATTTTCGATTGGTCGACTGCGGAAAACCAAAACCTAGCTAGATGTGCAAGATGGCAGCAATCGTATCCAAAATATTTTGGCCTCATTTCTGGATAGTGGGAGAAAGTCGAGATCCATATTTATCTATGAATATGTGATTGAGTAGACAGGTGTTTACCAGTTTTGGCTCCTGTGGTGCCACCTTTGACAGATAGAGGGCAGACAACACTTTGACGGACAGTTTCTCCTTGAATTGGAAGAAGGAGCTGTCTCTGAGGTCTGCAACTGACCTCCTCTTTTCATCTGCAAAGACACAAGACACAGCAGGTCAATTGAAAAATCAGGTGCGGTGATATGTGCCATGAAATCCTGTAACGTCAGCTTCGCACATGATACCTTCAGTAGTGATAAAGTTTGAATAAACAACGATGCGTTCATGACAACAGCAAAGAAAAACGGATTGTCCAGTTTAGGGGTCTGCGTACAGAATTTTGAATAAACGGTTGAACAGCTCTTTGTGCAGCAGCGGGGGCGAGGCTTCAGAGAGAAAACATCCCATTCCTAACAGACAGCTTAAGAACAGGCACTGCACTACTATGATTTAAAGAAAAGAAGAGTTGTGTCACTTTATTTTTGATTATTTTTGGCACAACATCCCGTTACAGAGAATTAAAAAACGTAATGCCAATTCTAACAGCGCACAGCTTTCTATGCTCACGTCCATATAGCCAGTGTTTGTTGATAGTTATCACCAGTAGTCACCCTCTCTATTTAACAGCTGTCATGGGATCCAGTTATAAATGTAACACTTAGAGACAGATACCTGGCTCCAATGACACACACCGAGAATTAAAGGACACACGAGTCACAGCCAGAGTTGTCGAAAGTATGGCAAAGCTAAACCAAACTTTTTAACTTTGTTGGTAAAGCCCCAGGCAGCTGCCACTCAGGAAAACACAGCACAACAGAAAACAGAATAATACGACCTGTTTCTAATCAGCTGACACTCTATGACAATCCTGTACTCACAGACTCCACTTTCCTGTGTACTGCCCGTCTTCTTATCTCCTTTCTGTATTTTGTTCTAACTGATGTTGTTGCCGTTGGTTCGTCTGGTAACACAGCCTCTCTCTCTCTCTCTCTCTCTCTCTCTCTCTCTCTCTCTCTCTCTCTCTCTCTCTCTCTCGCTCAGTCTCATTCCTGACAGCTGACCCCTTCACCCTCCTGCACTTATTCAGGACTCGTAGCACGCCGGGCTATTTCCGTCCTGCGCTGCACTGACCTACTCTGGGCCCACACCCGGCCAAGTCAATCACGGCTTCTCGCTAAGTCACTGTGCTGACGAGATCCATTTCATCGCTTCCCTTTTCATTCTCGTCGTCAACTCAGCTTTGACCTGAGTCACAGGTTCTCAGGCACACGCAGCTTTCCAGGGAAGCTTTACCAGGGAACTGGTTTTATATATATTTTCTATTTGCTGTTGTGATGGACCAATAATCAAAAATCTTTTGGTAATATGTTATTTTCTAGGTTATTTATTCGGTGATCTTTCTCTGGTATATTCATTACCTCCACAAAGGAGGTTATGTTTTTGTTGGCGGCTGTTTGTTAGCAGGATTACGAAAAAACGACCGAACCAATTTCCATGAAATTTTGTGGAGGCGTGAGGAACCCATTAAACTTTGATATGAATCCAGGATGTTTATATTTTATATTTATATGTTATCCCTCTTTGAAACGAATTTCTGAAGATAATCTTTGCCTCATCCCGGTCTTGAGGTCATGATGCCAGTTTCAGATCCCACACAGGCTTGATGTTCTTGATGGTGGAGGAAATACAGTTGCACTCACCATCTTGATCGGCTGCAATTCTTTCGAAATCAATCCCCCCGATTGTTTTTCTCCTCACCGCCCGGCTCTGATTCACAATCTGCAGACAGAAATAATGAACTGTCATTGGCACTAAAGAGATGACGGACAGACTTGATTCAAATCTAGGAAGTAATGTTGTAAAAATTTAATTATGTTTTAGATAACAAAGTCAATTGCTAAAAATGCATTTTAATCTTATACTTTTCTTCTTCTAACACTAGTAATTTTGAAAATACTTAGAGAGTTGGTGATTTATATCATGTATATTTGATCGGTACATGTCAATACGTTCTTCTCCGATCAAAGTGAAAAAAAGTCTTGTTTTCAATTATCAATCTCGGCCCAAAATTGCACTTTCAGGCTCGGTTTGAGTCATTTCGTTCACCTTTCGAGTCACATGATCCTCCTTTGCACCAGTTTCATTAACTGGTGGATTTCTTGTCTTCTGTTCCTCCGCTGAGCTCTTCACCTCCCCAGCCTCTCCATTCATCAGCGGTGGGATACCTGCTGCCTTCACTCTGGCCTGTGTTGCAGTGTTGTTCTGAGTTGACTCAAACCGAGCCTTCAGGGCCTCTATGGAGCCGGTTCCGTTCTGAAGGCTCCCCATCGACCTGCTGCGTGTCAAACCGGTTTTGGCTTGGGAGCGTTCCCCCTCGTAGCTTCTCTTTGTCTGGGATGCCGGATAAATCTCTTTACTCTCCACGAGAGATGGTGTTATCTGACAGTGACACACACACACACACACACACACACACAGACACACACACACACAAGCGCCATTAATTGTTTTTCCCACACGGAATCTGCTTTTTTTGTCAAAAATGAGTTTACCTCTTGAAACACCTGCTTCAGCTTAACTTCACCATTATTTACAGAAGGTGCTCGAGTTGATGCACTGACTTCCTTTGTAGTTTGATACCTGGTATGCAAACAAAAACCAAGTTCAATAATCCGCTGTGCCGCATGTGTCACTTTAAAGCACAGAGAAGATAAGATAAGATTAAAAAAAATTCTTTCACCGGGAAACGAGCTGGGACACAGATGTTTTCTTGTCCCGCAGTCCCGCCTCTGTCCTGGTGGGTTTGTCACATGACGAGGAGACACTCCTCATCGACTGGGTGCGTCTCAGGTTGCTCTTCCAGTCCATGACAAACAGGACACTGCAGCAGAATATAAATAACCATATCACATATAAACACGACAGATAATCAATGACATTATCTGATTTTATATTGAAAAGAGCAATAGTGAGCAATTTATCTACTTTTATGTCAAGCTAAATATTTTCCCATCTACAAAATCTTTATCTTTATTCATATTTAACTTCTCAAAACAAAGATAAAAGTTTCTTACGAATAAAAAACACAAATTAAAATAAAAACAATATCGAAAACAGATGAAAATGCATATGAAAACATTAAAACAAGTCAAAACTCAGTAATAAAAGAAACCAAAACACAAAATGTTTGACAGAGACTCAATAATGAGTGCAATCAGTGATATGTATAATGATTTGGAAGACGTCAGTTATAAATTTAAGGTCAAAGCAAAAGAGTGTAAGAATCATTACATCTATGGATAATTTATATTTCAAATAAGCGTTAAAAAACAGCTTTTTAAATAGAATCGTTACCGTACAGTCGTCAGTCAGTGTCTGTTCTCTGTGACGGTCTGAAACCCTCCTGCTGCATCACATGACCTGTGATCAAAGTCCTTTTTCTTCCTCATTACTACTGTGTAAAGTGATCGGTATAAAATGTCCAGAGGAGCAAACAACAGGAAATAAATCCTCCATACACAGGCTGTTCCTGCTGCTCATTTAACTCTGTGTCGAGCATCTTTTTGTGCTCATGTTGTGTGTTTTGGCTCCGTCGAGTCCCAGGAGCGTCCGGGAGATGCTTCAGTGTTTGATTCCAGGTTAAACCTCCAAAGCTCAGATGTAATTACTTGATCTTTGAGCAGCAGCAGACCATGCATTAAGAGAAAATGAGATTAACTTTACTGATCCTGTGGGGAAGTCGGTTCATTACAGCAGCAAAGAGTTGGACAAAGAACAACAAATAGAACCTGTCGAAAAGGAAGTTCTCTATATGAGCTACTGATTAACAAACACTGTCAGGTTTCAGATTTACGCAGTTATGATTCTCAAGATGTTGAAGTTTTATTGGACAGTTGGACTTTGTCTTATTTTTTTCAGGCAATGTGCTGATTGGCTTGAATCTCAGGAGTGTAAAGAAAGAGTCTCGAGGTTTGTAGCTGTAACTTTACGGTAACAAACAGAGTTACGTAAATTTGAGTCTCCGTTTCCCAGACTTTCACCTCACTATTGAACAAGTTCCTTCACAAATTGGAATTATAAATACACAAACTTTATTACTCACACAAAAGTATTTTTCGAGGTACAAACATTTTCAAATGGAAAAAATATACAATATGTTTTTTTATTACCCGTAGAAATTATTATTGTGTCCCAAACACTTTCACACCTGCACAAACAGTCCATCTATAAATGTTTTAGATCTTAATTTAGGTTTGAACAGACAGGAGTCCAGCGGCAGCCTGCGAAGGAGCAAGTGTTGTAGAGGTTTTGTCTCCACACAGGAATTCCAAGACCTTCTGACCCTCAGGGGTCAAGAGGTAAGAACAGGAGGAAGCTCGGCTGCCCCATGATCTCGCTGACACCGACTCCGACCCCGACTCCGACCAGACTGACGCACGCTGCAATTAAACGGTTAATTATGTTCAGATTTAGCGTAAATACACAGTACTGAAAATGACATTTAGTACTTTAGTACACAATGCATACAAGAGCTGTAACTGATTGCAAATAATTAATCAATACCCTATAAAATAGGTTTATAGATATAGAAATCTGTTTTAAGTTTGTCCTCAAATGAAATTAATTTGCTATGAACTGTTCAAACAGTTGTCGACTGTAAGTAAGTCCATTTACAGAACTACTTAAAGCTGCTTTCATTAAGCTATTTGGCCACTTGGGGGCAGCACAGAGTACTCAAAATTGCTGATGTTTACAATTTCTGTTCAGTGAATATTTTTTTGGGGACTATACTAGACTTTAGACTGAATTCAAATAACCAGTCACCAGATATTTAGGATTTTAAGATATCCATGTACCAAGATTATAAAATATTACTATATTAAAGGAACCTTCCAGCCTAATGACCACTTTTACTTTTGGCGCTGGAGTTCATTTTACTACAGATGAATCCATACCTCTATCATCTCACACCAATTTGAACGCAGGGATTTTACCTGTATTGGATTCTTTTTTTGTTTACATCGCTGTATTTCTGCTCTGACACAATCTGACCTCATCTTTGTGGCGCCTGTTATCTGGGTTTCCCTGTGTGTCACACACTTGTAAAATTCAGCAGAGGTTTTTTGATATAATGGCGGCTTTGGTCGGCCGCACAAAATTCATATTCACTCTCTTTAGTCATGCGCTCTGTTAATCAGTCTTCAGACAAAGAAAGAGCAAGAGCAACAGCAGCAGCAGCAGCAGCAGCTCACACCCCTGGGGCAAAACGGAGAGATTCAGCCTGGCTGTCTCCCCCACCGCTGCCCCTCCTCTGACTACAAACCCTCATCCCTCCCTTCAAAAAAACCCACTCCTGTCTCCGTCTCCGAGGCGCTGCAGAGATGAAAGGGAATATGCGATGCGGTGCCTTTGACTGTGAACTGTGCCGTGTTATTAGGGGAAGTTTACGGGCCTTGTCTGCGTTTTAAACACACTTGCTTACACCAGCCAGCTGTTAACGTGGGGGGGGGGGTGTGTGGCCGAGTGGAAAGGAGGCTCCAAATACTTGCAGCTAATTCGCTCCGTGACGGACAAAGCGCTGCAAAGAGGAAGAACAACATCTGTGCATGGGTCCTGCGTTTTAATGCACCTCCTGTGTGAACATGGTCTTTCCTGAATGAGGAAAAACTGAGAGAGGAGATAGGCCTTCCATATTGCTACAGGACGCTATTGTTAGGGTGTCCACTAGAGGGCGGTAAAGACCTGTCAGACCCAGCGTTCTGTATTGTCTTACCCACATGTGGTCTTTGTGGGAACATTACAGTCGGGCCAGGCGGGGCCAAACTGGGTTATTTCAGTGCACCGAAATAACCTAGAACGTGCAGCAGGGAGAAGTGGGACCAGACAGTCGAGGGGAGATAAGGTCACTGCTGCTTGGCAATGATTGGCCAGCGATGCATACATATGCATATTTTTAATCACAGACAGTGAAATCAATTCATGCTCACCGAGTATCAAAGCCGTATTCAGAGCAGTAAACTGACGTTACCTCGATTAACCCTGCAGCTGCAGCACTTTTCCCTTAGTCTCGAATAGTGTAAATTCCTATAGGGTCCAGTATCTGCAGCACAGAGAGGCTGATTGGTGGGTTGGTTGTTACGGAGCATGTGACCTGCTGCTGGATGCTAGTGACAAACACACACGATGCACCTCACATGGCCTGAAGTCTGACGGATATCATGCATGCATTGTAACACAGAGGGCAGGGAGAGTGTGTGAGTCAGCAGTGTGTGTATGTGTGTGTGATTCATGCTGTTGCTACTAGTGATACTGCCATTGAGACAGTTGTTGTTCTTTCAGAGCCTTCAACCAGACTTTTTATTGCTGAAAACAGGACAAAACATGTTTTTGAATATAAAAATATAGAGATAATAATCAAACAGAAGACTTCTTCCATCAATAAACAAGCTTCTATTTCAGATAAGTAACTGACATAGTTTTTTGGCCCATCCAGTAATATCTGTTTTGATGCCATGTTCCATCTGTACTGTACTGACTTCATCCATATCTCCCTCATTTTCAATATTTAAAATATAAAGTTTTTTGTAATAAAATCTTTGATATTCATACAGCAGTTCTCAAAACAAAGAAAGAAAGTCATTTATCAAACATTATAAAACAAACAAGTAAAAATGCATGGAAATAACAACAAATTAATAAAAACACAGTCATAAAAGAATAAAAAAACTAATGACAGAAATTTAAACCTGACCATTACAATGACATAAACTAGATTTAGGTCGAGTCAGGGAATGTGGTACGATAAAAGTACGTTTTTAAGCTTTGATTCAAAGGAAGCTACTGGCTCAGTTTTATTTCCCCCAGCAGGGTTTTCCAGTTCCACTCATGATCAGTTATTAGTGAACATGGCAGCTCTGTCTCAATATGCATCCTCGTGCGTCCGTCTGTCCTTCATGACGAGTTTGACGTCGGAGCAAATGTTCCGCGTGCGAGTCCAAATCAGGAGCACACACACACATATGGCTACTCAATCGGCTTGCCATACACACACACACACACACACACACACACAGACACACACACACACACACACACACACACACACACACACACACAGAGAGAGAGAGAGAACAGAGAACAGATGAAGGCTCTGGAAGTGTTTAGCCAAATTACAAACTATATGGAACATGGCTTGCATGATGATGATGATGATGATGATTTGACTGGAGAGAAGAAACATGTCGCTCCAAGACTTATTCTCTTCAAAATGAGATATGTCTTATTATAATCTGTATTTCTGCCAAACTTATATCAATAAAACTAAAAACTAAAAAGCACATTGTGATACTTCAAACTAAAAGAATTGTCGATTCATGTGGTTTGTTACTGACACAAATTCACACACTTAGAGACTCTATAGTTCCTCATGTGCAGGTTTCACAGGATATGGAAGTTAGTAATATCAGAACCTGACAGCGAAGCTTCAACTTTGGTCTCTGACTCACCAGATTTGCACATGTGTTGCCTGTTACAGTGAAAACCACCACAGAGGCCTCAAGTAAAACCAGCGTTTCAAAAGTAAACCATTGCTCCAAGACTAGATTATTAAATGTGTGATGCATCAGTGCAGGTTATAATTATGAATTAGTGATTAAGTTTACGATGTTGATGACAGTTACTAGAATTAAACAATAATGACAAGAGCCTATATTTATACATACGTATTAACTCCATGTTTTCGGGGACATATTTCTATGAGTCTTTGCAAGTAGGTGCAGATTTATCAGATTTAAATGCGGTTTTCATAGGTGCTGCAGCTTTTTGTAACCGCTGTACGGTAACAAATCACATTACACCATCGATGTGTAGCTGAGACAACGTAATGTGGCCTCAGCTATAAAGCTTGTTTGAATTTAAGGGGACTGTGGGGCCTTGGTGGAGAGGTGTGAGCACTACTGTCCTGGTTTATTATCTGTATCAGCATAGAGGACAAGAAAAGATCAATCAGAAAATCAGGCAATCTACAGAATCAGCGTTTTATGTCTGCGTTTTATTCAGTGTTTCCTCGTCTATAATGTATATTATTACCTTACATTCACTTCGTTTAGTGCGGTGACAAGCAAGACAGCTCTATGGAAGAGCTGTTCACCTGATATATATTACCTTGGCGCAGTTTGTAACGTTTTGAATCCAGATTTGAGGAAATGTTTCAGGTTCTCAGTCCGTCCCTCCACTCCTGACTGCTCCTGGCCAGTTCTTCACTCCTCTCTCTCAGCAGAGAAACGTGTGGAGGAGGAAGAGGAACACGAGGAGGAAGAATGAGGAGCGAGATCAAGGTGTATAAATTTATCCTTTAGCGGAGTCACAAATCAAAGCAGCAACTGAAAAGGAGCCAACTTGAAAGCATCACTTTGAGTAGACGCCGAGCTGATCTACTGTATGGTCGCTGAGCTTACCGCACATTTTAGATTTTAATTTAATTAACTTGTACCGAGGACGACAAAGGGAGAGTAAAAAACTTAAATGCCTTGATGACGGAATCAAATCCTGTGTCCATAGAGAAATCACACAGGAGAAACATGTTATCCTCCTGTTGTCAGAGAAACTGGATTGTTGTGTTGTGTTTCTGTCCTATAAGTGAGTGTAATGAGGTGTCGTACTTCACCCAGGCAGCGGGATGTTTTGGAGAACGGCGAAGGAAACTAAAACCAAAGAATTTCTCAGCTCATTTGTTTCTGGGTGCATGGTGGAAGGATCTGACTGGGAATCTATGTGTCACTGGGAAAGTGTTTTCCTTCCAGAGCTCGATAAAGAGAAAAGTTCAGGAACACACTGTCAGCTTCTCCCGACACATGGCTATGATTTGTTAGAGTACTCGTCCCTCCCTCTTTTCCAAGGCAGAACATGAGTAGTGGTGAGCAGCAAAACATTCTGTGTGAGTGTGTGTTTTCTGTATCTGCAGGTGTGTGTGTGTGTGTGTGAGCAGTGTGTGAGCAGTGTGTTGAGCCTGAGGGGGATCGTGGCTCGGTACAGTTGAGTGGGAGTGACTGTGACCTAACCCGTCCCCTTTCTGTCCACATGCAGCCACGCAAGCTCCGCCTCGCTCATTGTGGCCCATGCAGGGGCCTGCCTGCTTGTGTTTGTGTGTTGGTGAGAGTGCACGTTTCACACGTGTGACCACCGTGGAGGCGGCCGGAGCTGTAAACTGCTTCCCGAGGCTTAGGAGGGCAGCCTCTCTCCTGGCTACTCACAGGGACGAGTTAGCTACATGCCTGGAGGGGGTGACGGCATAGCAGAGCAGTGAAGCATGGTGCCCGGGGTTTCACATAACAATGCTGGGTCATGGGGTCGCACACAGAGGCCCTGCGTGGTACTGTACACGGCCACAAACGCGCCCCTTGTTCGACAGTCAAAGAAACAGAAAGTATATATCGTTCTCCGCCAGGTTAACGGAGAACAACGTTTTACGAGTGAGGAAAATCTTTCCAAGTGCAATTAAGTTAATGCATTTTGGTGCATTTGTTTTTTCAGATCTGATAAAAGCTTCGGTGAGAGCGCGGGGGAGCAGGTTAAACTTTGCCCTGACACAGTTTCTCACTCTCTTACTTTGGTCGCCCATGATTAACCGTGGTGCAGATGCACTGATCACACGCACACGCATTCAGTTTACCCGTCTGGGGAGAGTGCCTCCTGCAGGACTTCATGTTCGCTGCTGTTGATATCACACACACACACACACATACACACACACACACACACACACAAGCACACACTCTCCCTCCCCATAGATTCAGCCCATGTAGAGAGCTGGAATATCAGGTTTCCTGTCTGTGTGCACGGTTTGTACTCACAGCTTCACCTTTGTTCCGACACCGTCAGCACACAGCGGCGCTGCATCGGGGCGCTCTCTGAGGATACACACACCCAGCCACTTGCAAACTCTGTCACCAGTTGATTTCAGGTTGCCAGAGGGATAATTATCACAGGGCGTTAAAGTGGCCTTTTGCATGCGTCGGGATAATTGCAAACATATGAGCAACAATGCATCTTTAAAGGTTTTTAATGAGACCGTGGTGGTCGGCGGCGCTGGACGTCTGCAGGCCAGAGTGTTCCTTGTGCTTTGTGTGTGGCTCATTCATGGTTTCCTTCTGTTAAATATATGTACGATTGTTGTTCCTGCACATTCCCCTCCGCTGCGTGGAACCCCGGATGACCCTGCCATGGCGCCAGTAGAGGCCGGGCACTGCGAAGGAGGAAGAGGAGGAGGAGGAGGAGGAAAGGGGGAGGAGGGCCTGGAGTGAATATTGGAGTTAATTTATGAAGCTCAGGAAAAGGTTGACGGGCACACAATACTGTACTGTGGTCCCATGTTACACAACGGCGGGAAAGGAGTTGGTATGAGGAATGAATTGCTCCTGTATTCACGCTCGCTCTTTATCTAATAAGCCGTCTCCTGAAGTTATTTAATGCTTGTGAGTAATCAGCTGCAGCCGGAGGAGGAGGCCTGTGTTTTGACTCTGGGCCAGTGGGGCTGAGCCTTGTTGAAATGTGATCCTTTGCGTGAGACGTCACACGGTGCAGCTCCTGGAATGTCCTGTATGGTACAAACTCTAACACACGGCCAACTCTAATCGCTTATCTCTCGCCTGTGACACTTTGTACTGCAGAGCTGTCAAATAGGATAATATCTGTGTCTTTATCTGAGAGAAGCCACAATATGGGCGATTCTCGGCTCTTCTATAATCCAGATTTTAAAAACACTATGCGGCTCGCTTACGTGTGTCTCGGCTCTCACTGTCGCCATCGACCACATTAAAGCACCAAATTGAATTAAAGGCCAACCACATTGATTTACCTAATCAAGATGAATTCAGGCTTCATAGGGAGTCACACTCAGTCGAGTAACGTGTCCTCAGGAAGCTTCTGACGCCAGGTTCAATTTTGGATCGAGCAGCAAAAGTAAAACACTGACTCCAAACTTACCGGACAGGAGGGGTTTGACAAAATGATGTTATGGAATTGTCTAATGGGAAGTGAAGAATCAAGTGTTGAGGATTCTTGACCTTTAGGATGTTAGAGTCTTAAAATCTGGATATTTAGTACTCTGTGGCACAGATTTTGAGTTTTTATTGTTGGACCCAACGAGGAGGTTATGCAGTAATTACTGAAACCGATTATTACAAAGCTTGGTGGAAGAATACGTATGGGTCAGGAAAGGATTATTTAAATGTTATTGCAGATCTGGATTAGGTGGTGGATCCAGGATTTCCCTTTAACATTTTGAGAGGGGGAGTTTTTCAAAATTTTCATTGATATCTCAGGCAATAATTAAGAGAGCCTAAAAAAGGTAATTAAGCCTGTTTAGGGGACTGATATTAAAGTGTTTGCAATTTCATTTGGTGCAGATTCAAATCAACTGATCTAGTGATTTGATTGTAAAACAGATATATATGTCCACTCTGAGCCCCTTTCTCATTTTTTGTAAGTGAAAATACACTTCAGACTCCTGCATAGTGGATACAATAACATAATAGTCGCATGTAAATCAAAACAGCAACGTCATAAACTACAGCCTCATAAAGAGTGCAACCAACATCTTTCTAAAACATGTCCATTAAATAATAAGGGCTTCATTTATCTCTTTATTGCTCACTGTAAATTACTGTTGCTGTTATTTTGCCCGCCCAATGTGACTGTTGCTGTTTTGACCTGACTTGGTGTTACCGACCCTCTCCACCAGAGGCACTGTTCTGCAGGCTCTGGATGCTCACTCCTTGTTCATGGAGGGCAGGATGCTGCTGCAGACACATGATGCAACCACGTTAAATATCGTCACACTATTGCAGCATGTGTGTGTGTCTTTGATATGGATTTGTTGTTCGTGCCGTGAATGATGAAGGTCATAACAGTGTATGACTGCAAGGGGAAGGCGGTGCTTGTTACACAAAGAAAAAACATGTTAATGCAGCAAATTAACACGCTCCCTTAATTGTCCGAATCATGTGAGATGTTTGACAAACTGCTCAGCTGATCAACTGATCTAATTCACTGTGGAATACAGGGTCTGACCCCGGGTTGTTCAGCAGCACATGTGATGCACATGCAGAGTCCTCCCGTGTTACACAAGGCAACCACTGGATATGTGTGTGTGCGCGTGTGTGTGTGTGTGTGCGCGTGTGTGTGTGTGTGTATGTGTGTGTTGTGAAGGCTGGGGCGGCTGTGCTCATGACCGACCGAGAGATGATTAATTACTGTAGCTTGAAAAGACATTCAGACACAGATAGAGAACGCACTGTTCTTGCACACGTGTGTGGCAAGCTGCCATAAACTCGTTTGATATACGTTTTCATCAACTCAGTTTATATTCGATTGTTACATTTATTCTTAATTTCACTCCCTCGCCCGTTTTTCCACCCCTGCGGTCATTCTCCTGATTTATATTTCATGTTTAGATCTCACATAGCTACAGCTCTGGGGGGAGGGGGGGGGGGGGGGGGATGGACATTTGCAGATCTGCACTTTCTCAAGGCTGATTAGCAGCGTGCACCTGGGATATTAGCCCGCTGTAATGTAATTCATGCGGAATCCAGCTACAACCAACATGACCTGTTGTTTACTCCTGTGGCCCTTCCTCTCTCTCGCATGGTTTGTTCCCTGATTGCGTCACAGAGACATTGCACGTACAGTAATCAGGGTGAAGAGGCAGTGTGACTAACATCTCGGCCTGTTCAAGCCGAGGTGGACTGTGTGAGCATGCACACGTAGAGGAGGGACGTCACAGAGTGAGACATGTAGAGCTCTTTTGTTGGAGGCTGCAGAGGGAGGTTGGGAGGAGGATGACAGGCGGCTGAGCTGTGTCTATACATCCCTCCCCTCTCTCTCTCTCTGTCTCTCTCTCTCTCCACACACACACCTCCGCACCATACTCTCCCTCCCGAGGCACGACTCTGGTCACCGTGGATATTAATACACTGCTCTGCCACTGAGTGTGCTCAGCATAGGAGTGAAAATATCTGACAGGCACTATTTATAGACCCTGCAGGCGGACAGGCAGAATCCACAGTAACGCGATCCAGACTCTTGTGGAGTCGTGCTCCACAGGAAGTGGCCCCGGCGGAGAGCAGAAGCAAAGCCCAGGGGGCTGGGAGCACAACCTGGCCCCAGCAGGGAGAGAGCATTAACGCCAGTGGCAATTATGGGAGCAGGATGCTGTTGTAGTGTGCATGCACGTGTGGGTGTTACAGCAAACAGACTGGTAATGTAATATTCATGCAGGTGTGCACGTTGCCTGTGTGTCATTCTCCTGAGCCTTTTTACACACATGCAACCAAGGTGCAGGGGCTTTCACTCTGTACATACATGTTACATGTGTGTGGTGCTTTTAATTGAGGGCGCAATTAGATCTGAAGCCGCCATGAATAAAAGATGAGTCACACAGCGGCAGCATGAGGGGGTGAGGATGTCAGAGGCAGGTCAGCTGGGCCGACTGGGCATCCTGTGACATCCTGAGAGTTTGGACACAACAGAGGAGGGAGAGAAGGATGAATAATGAAAGGCGACCAGGCGGCGTGTTGACCCCTGTCACCAGCCTGATTATGCAAATCCCAGAAAGGGCTAAGACACAAGGACAGAGGAGAGGACCAGTATCTCCTCGACTCCTCACATCTACACTGCAGATGACTGATTTAGCCTCGGTGAGATTTTTAATAGGAGGTGTTTGTGATTTAAAACAATTTAATTTGGCTTATTGGGAATCTTTCCACTCCAAAACGTGTCCATCCTAATCACACGTGGCTGCCAGACAACACATGCATTTTTATTGTCTTTGGCCGCCTACAGCTTTGTGGCCTGATGATAGTTTTTATCGTTGGATAGGAACCAGAGGCTGAAGCCCTGCCGCTGTATACGAGTGATCCATCAGCGTGTGCCACGTGCCGCAGGAGGAAGTACAGCAGATTTACTCACAGGCAATATCATGGTGTGATGAATAGAGTCAATAATAAACAGAGTCAATAAACATGTTAATATTTCCTTCCAGTAACTGCACCCTTCCTTTTTTCTTTCTCTTCTCTTTTTATCAAACACTTCTATTGATTGAAACTGAATACTGTTTGTGGCATTGTTGAATTGAGTGCGTGTTAAATCACGATGGCAGAAAATTATTTATTTTATTTTCCTCATCCTTTTAGATCTATTTCCTCCATCAATCTTCTTCAAGTGCTGATAGAACAAATAAAGAACACAGCCGGATTCAAGAACAGTTCTTCTTGAAATGACTGGTTCTCTCTGTGTTTTTCTCTTTAGCTGAGCGAGCACATCACGTTGAGCCACTCGTGGACATTGTCAACTATACGTTTCATGAGTGTAAATTGTGTTTAAAGTCAGTCATGACAGGATAAAGTTACCTGGATGATTTATCTGCAAAACAAATGAAAACCTGCGCTGATGTTTTACCGTCACAACAAACTCTGTGAAATCTTGTACAGACATTCATGGTCCCCAGAGGATCAACTCAACTGATTTTGGTTATGAACTAACTTTCCCAACGATTTCTTGTCACAAACCTTTGCAAAGTTTGTCATGATATTTTGAACAATCATTTCATTCATTTCAGCCATGCTGCTCCACCATCTCCTTTTCCTTTTGCTGCTGCAGCAGAACCCGACTTGAGGTTCAGTGGGTGCGACACATCTCAGTTGGCCGCCTCTGGGGTAACCTCCTCTTCTTCTTCTGCACTCCAGACTACAGTGTGTGTGTGTGTGTGTGTGTGTGTGTGTGTGTGTGTGTGTGTGTGTGTGTGTGTGTGTGTGTGTGTGTGTGTGTGTGTGTGTGTGTGTGTGTGTGTGTGTGTGTGTGTGTGTGTGTGTGTGTGTGTGTGTGTGTGTGTGTGTGTGTGTGTGTGTGTGTGTGTGTGTGTGCCACTGAGAGAGACAGACACAGAGAGTGGCAGACTGGTCATCTGCTCGTCTGAATGTTGCATTTTTGTGACAACACCGTGTACTTTCAAGTTTAAATAAAGGAGGGAGTTTGCCTCCTGCTATCTGAGTGTGTGTGTGTATATGTGTGTAAGTGTGTGTGTGTGTTCTCCGCCGTGCTTTCCAAGCCCGTCTGCTCACCTGGTGGTTGCCATGGGAACAGCCAGACAGCGGCAGACTTTGCTCCTGCCTCCTGGGGGGGGGGGGATTGTGGCAACAGAGAGGAGGTTTGAGGGCGAGGAGTCTCTTCGGGTCCTTTAAAAAAAAAATTTAATGAACCCTCAAAACTTAAGGGCTGTTAATTCTAAACGACTCATGTGTGTTTTTTTTGAAGATCTAAGCACTGTTTTATTCTAAATTTAAGGTTTTTTTATAAGGTCCCTTTGTTCTGTTTTGTTGAGCCGTAAAGTTTTAAAACACCTTTTACCAATTAGCTTCATATGAAAATCCCACTGCGTGTTGTAGCTGCTGCAGGAATTCGCGGGAGTTTCTGGGAATTTTTAGACAAAGGGAATAATGTTTGCACACACAGATGTATCAGACCTCCCTAATCGCATCATGGCCGTGCATGTGAAGTTAAAGCACACGTGCTCTGCAGCTCCTGACACTGTCTGATCATTTGCATTCCCAGGAGAGAGAGACGGAGACGGGGAAGGAACAGACCAGCTCTGTTGTCCTTTCTTTTTTGTGTGTGTTTGTGTCCAAAAGACAACCCCGCAGCTGGACCGAGGCTCTGAACGCTGCTGCAGCACCGAACACTTTTTCTTGTGGTTGGGGGGGGGGGGGGGTTCTTTCCTCTCTCCTTAATTGTGCCTCCAGTTTATTATGCTGACGCCTGAATAGCAAGATGTTCCCGGCTTTATCGCACCAGTTGCACACTTCTCTCCTTTGTGTTTTGCCAGCTGCCCTGAGAGAAGAAGGGGGGGGGGGGGGGGTGCGAGGCTGAATGTGTGCATGTTGTCAATGTTGTGCACTACATGTTATTTATAGGGTGAGCTGATGAGCTTTTTGGGGGGTTTTGCACGAGCAGTATAAAAGTTTGACTTGTACTGTTTTCTGTGTGATTGAGCAGATTTCAGTCCGGCTGCTGTGTCACTAAATTGGGTTTGGATGTCTTCTGTGAATGGACGGAAACAGAGTCTCCCCTCCCTTCTGATCCGTCCTCCTCCTTTTTCCGCCTCTGCTCACCCTTGCCAGTTCTTTCGCTCTGCCTTTTCCTCTCCTCCTCTCCCAGCTGCAGGCCCTTGTAGTCAGGGGTGAACCAGGGAGCAGCGGCAGGAACTGAAAGAGGCATGGAAGATGATGATGATGTTGATGATGTTGATGATGGGAGGGGTAGATAACAGAGAGAGAGACAGCAGCTGGACGCAGAAACCAAATAGCTACTTAAAGGAGACAGATGTATAAGTGGTTTGGAGCCGTGACGCTCTGGCCCGGTCCGGTCCGGCCACCCTCCTCATCCACCCACGATCACAACACAACCATGTGAGACTCTCCAGCAGTCCCACAGGCTGCTGGGAGACACTTACATAAAGCAGCTCCCGTTCTTGCTTGGCTAACTCTCACATGGAGGAGCATGTGAGACGGGCGCTCTGTGCTGCTGCTGCCGCTTTCACTGTTTCTCACCCCGGTGTCTCTCACTTCGTCTGGACGGCAGGGCAGAGTCATCCACACTGACACCGAGCGTCTATCGCGTCCATTCCTGCCTCTACTCCCCGGTCAGTCAGTCTGACCTCATGACCTTCTCCCTGAAACCTTAGCTCCTATATCCCCACTTGCTTGAGGGCCTGTCTCCCCTGACCAGCATGCAGAGGCTCCTGGTCCAGCCCCCCTCGCCCTGGGCCCCCACGGAGGGTGACCAGAGGTCAGTGTGTGATGTACAGCTGTAGGGCGAAGAGGAGGAGGAGCAGGGAGGAGGGGTGAAAAGTGCTGACTACACAGGAGCGACCACCCACGTGACGTCACAGTGACAGATTCAGCTCACAGCATTGTTCCTTGGCCAGACTCTCATACTGCCTCTGTGGTGTGAGCAGCATCAGATAAACATTCCCAAATAAACCGGCTGCCTGGAAGTCTCCCTCGTACAGGGCGTACTACGAAACTCTACATAGTTGTAGTAGTTCACAAAAGAGAGATTTACTTTGAGGGTTATAAGAAATCATTCAAATGTATAACATTCTCTCAATCAAACTGCTGCAAATGTTTGTTTTCATTATTGATTAATTATCAGTGTGTCGATGAACTGATGAATCCTGAATGTTAAAAGCTGTTGCAAGTATAAGATGCTATATTGGAGTAGAGTTTTGGCGCTAAATACAGAATATACAAAACAAAAATTGAATTTAACAGCTTTTGGAGAGTATCTTTCCACTAAGCTCCTTTGTCTTCAAGCAGAATGTTCCAAACTACTGAAGGGATCACTGTTTATTGTTGCAGCAGCTGTATGAGATCTAATGGGACTCAGTAGAGCACATGTGCCTCCGCCAAGGCCGAACTGTCCCCTTAAATTCAAATCACGCAGCTGCACACACTCATAGATTTCAGTCCCCTAAGTACAACAGATTTTTTCATCAAAATCCACGAATGAATGAAATTTGAGAAAATGCTGAAAAATGCTGAACAATGTAAAAAATAAATCCTGGATTCAATCCCTGATTCAGATCCAAACAAAAATCAAATGGGTTCTTCTCTGACACATACTACACCCTTCAGTCAAATACTCTGGAAATCCATTCTGTTGCTGCGAACAAACATACAAACCAACCAGCAGATAATCGGGTAGATATTTCAAAACCTCAGCTTATTCCATTTATACTGATGTGAATCATAAGCAAAGCAGCAAAAACCCAAAGAGTTGAACATTTTACTTTGCCCGAAACCAGTGATACCCTTTTTCTTTTATGCCATTATTTTAAAGTCAATATTTTTTAATCATCCATGCTCAATATTAGAGAAACTAACAGAACTGTAGTAAAGATAAAATGTGCTGAAACTGTTATTAAATGTAACTTCCATCTTATTGATCATATTCTAGATTTGACTGCTTGATCAGAAGACTCGAGTTTGTGTATGTTTCCTCAATGAACTCAGATCTTCAGCCTTAGCTCCACGTTCTCAGCCCCATCCTTATAAAGAAATTGTCGTCAATTACTATTCAGTTAATCTGCAAACTGATTAATTGACTTATCGTCTCGGCGCTGCGGAATCCACCTCAGACTCTTGGAAGGACCTTGGCAGCTCTCCATGCCATGACTTGGCATCCTATTTATGCCGAGAGCGTCCAGAAGCGACATGAATAGCACGTCCAGACTGAGTTAATCCCGCGTTCTCCGAAAAAGAAAGCAGCTGCATTACCTCCCGTCGCCTGTAGACACCACACTACCAGGCTCAGTTCCTGCTCATACTATGTGGCGGAAAGGATTGTTTTCTATCTGTGCACATATTCTGGGCGTGCGTCCCACTCGGCAGATCGCCCTTGGCACCGCCAGACGTGGTGTCCTTTACCTACCTCCCTGAAGCTGTGCTCCAGTGCGCCGCGGCCGGCCTGCAGACTGTGGCTCCCGGGCAAACAGGCACAGAACACAGTGAACTAGACGGATTATCTTTGTCGAGGGAAGAGATCGAGACAGATTATCGCATAACAGTCCTCACCATCAGTATTTCACTCCCTCCAGGGAACACGACAAAAGTCTCTGACAGATTATTATCAGCAGAAAAACGGTGGTTAGCTCATTTGGATGCTCTCAACAAGGAGCTTCAACAAAAGGGTTTATCCGGCGGATCCTATTTAGATGTTACTCGCCACAGATCAGCCGCCGGTCTGTCTCTGACAAACTCTCGACGTATCACACCGATAATCTAATTTCTGGTTGTCAGACATAAATTGCCGGAATGGAACAAAACAATGAATAGTTAATGAGAAAGCGTAAATTAAAGCATCAACATTCTCTATGACTCGGAAAACAATCTGTGCTTGTGCAGCCTCTCTCATGTCAACACTGTTGTCTTTGTTTTGGGTCTTGAACACTCAGCATTTCTGCTCCGCTCATTGTCACATCCATCTCAGAGCGAAAACACACTCCCATTGTGGCTGCGGTTATTGGCATGTGTTTGCTCTGCAGAAGAGGGGCAGCTCCGGCCTCGGGCTGGTTTACACTGGGAGCCTCTGACCCCTCTAGGGTCAGTGTGAGCGTGGTGAGGTGACGGGACGTTTAAGGGTCGCTCTCGTCACATGATCGCCGCTTGTGCCTTATTTTGTCTTCTTTCATATTCGAGACTTGCTCCTCAGGGGGATAGCTGGTGGTGCTGTTACGTGATAAAAGAAAGAAAAACAATGGGCTACAGTATGACTCGCTCAGAATGAATTTAAATTAGTAGTTTCCAGCAGTTTTACAGTCGCTTGCCCAAAGGTTCAGAGAGAATATAAACCATGGGAGCCTAGTTTGAAAGCAATTTCCTCCGCCTATGTTATTTTCATTTTCTGTTAACGTTTTATTTGACATTTTTATAAATTCTTCAGGGAATTGTTCTGATATAAATCTGGCAATTGATCTCTACTGAGAGCAATTTAAGTTTGATGCCATAGGTGACCATGCAGTTATTTAAAAAGTTGAAAGTCTTCACCTTGATTAAGAGTTTGTGCACTATAAAAAATATATATATATATATATATATATATATTATAGCTTACTCAATGTGATGAAGCTCGACCTGATATTGGATTTTGTTTCAAAGTTTTTGTCCGAACCTAGCCAAAGTTGTGGGGTTAAGACAAAATTGTATAAACAATCATTACTGTTTTCCTTTGGTGCTGAAGAAAACTTTGAAGTGGAGTATTTGAATAATAAGGACTTTCTTTTTTTTATGATTTTGTTAGAATTAAAGGGGATTTATTTGGATTGGATATTCAGCATTCAGGTTTGACTCGGTACAAAATAGTTTTAGAGTTTTACATTTGGTTATTGATAAACACAAAAATGAAGCATATTCAGCTGGTTTGGTTTCGAGATCAGTTTCAGTGTTTTTATTCATAATGTTAATTAAATGTAACAAGTGATATTAGATCTCAGTCACTTTCATTTTGTTAGAGTAGCTCTCCAAAGGGACAAAGAGACCCCTGCTCTAAATGAATGGTACCCTTTGGAGTTGAAGCCCGCTGTATTGACTTGGATGTAATCTAAATAGAGCACTATCCCACGGGTTTTGTGGCTGATTCCCTGGAGGCAACGCGCGGTCGAGATTACCACAGTTCTTGGGTTTTGGCAGATGCGATCTACAGTAGATTTATGTCACGGGCATTAATCTTTTTCAGCCTGTTTTATCTTTGGATTGTTGCCACGGAGAGTCCATTTAACTGCCAGAGCTGCATTCAGGCTGTCCAGAGGCGAGTCCTATATTAAAGAAATTACGGGCACGCCTCGTTATCATCACTGCCAATTGGATCCATATTTAAAGCCTTTTTTTTTATCAAGTTAAAATGTTAAGTTGTGGCTTCTTAAAATCACAGCGAGGCAGTGAAGTGACAGCGCGCTCCATCACCCTCGGCCGCTTGTTAGTGAAAAACGAGCTCGTGGATCGTTAACAGTCGCAAAGTGTCACGGTGTCTCCGTGATATGGTTGCCACGGCAACCGTGACATCGATGCAGACATAGTGATGCATGAAAACTCTGGAAGCAGGGGACCGGTTGCTAGGCGACCTGAACTCAAGAGAAGTCATGGGGCAGACTGCCAACGTCGGGTGAACGGGGGCTCAGCGGAGGAGCGGGGGGGGGTCATTTCCCCTCCAAGACTTTAATGTGTGAATCTCTCATTTGGATAAACTCACACGTTCAACAGGTTGTGAAAGGTTAGTGTGTCAATCAAATACATGTTCTTATGTGTAGCATCAAATCACAGCATGTGCACTGAAGTTTCCTAATATTTACCAAAAATGTTGTATGTGAGAAATGTCTGAGTCAGTTGCTGCCGACATTTTTCAGAACTTTTCCTGCCAGCTCCCTGTTAAAATCTGTAAAATGATGATGTTTCCAGCACACGATGGACACACAACTGAAGAAAGCATTGAGGATTCAAGTATCTCAGGATGAAAAATAAGTGACACATACGAAAATGTCAACTTGGAAACGAAATGAGATTTTATGAACTTTAGGCAACAAAGTCAGAGGCCAGTGCTGGAAAAACATAGATTAGAGATCCACAGAGGAATTTATGCATCATGTACTTCCTCTTTAAAAGTTAAAGGCCGAGTCCAGAGTTCATGACTGAAAGAACCTTGCACTGTAAAGTAGAGACCTACTTTATTGTATAGAAACTAACAGTTCCCACAGTTAGAACTTGAGTCACATGACTTCAAGTAAGACTCAGTTCACATAATGATGAGTCATGTGATGAGTTCCGGCTCTTTCATGACTGACTTGTTACCTCTCTGATTCTTCAAAGTGTTTCAGTTTCCTTTGCATGTCCAACCTCTACTGAATAATCACATCCACCGTCTCTCTCACTCATTCTCTTTCACTTCCTTCATTTATTTATGTGCACTGCACTGTGACATTTGTAATTCTGTTGTGTTGCACATTGCAACAGCTGCGGTATTTTTACTCGGCGGCAGATTAGTGTTTCTATTTTTGTGTGAGAGGGAATTAGTTGTTTGGGTCTGAAAGTAGAAGTCACAGAATAACAGTCAGGGCCTGACCAAGTGGAAAATGTTTCTTAATTTCTGTCATCAGAAACAGCAGTCACACAATCTGGACACTATCCAGTTCAACCATATTATCTATCTACGATATTTACCTGAGGTGGTGTTAATCATGAGTTGGTATAAACTTAATAATGAGTCATTATTATTTGCCCTTTCTCTATAATATAAATAAGATTACAGCAGTTTTGGTAGGTCAATATTACAAAGGACATTTAACTGCATTATTAGCCTTTATTATCTCTTCTGGATTAAAACTCTGCAAAGTTAAACAACAAAGTGGACTGGCTAGCCAATCACAGCAGGCGGGCCTTTATGAGGAGGGGGGGCCTTAAAGAGGAGGGAGCAAAAACCGTTTTTCAGACAGAGGCTGAAAAGAGGAGCTGCAGCAATTGAACCTAAGAGCAAAGCGGTGTTTTCCGAAAACTGGGGGATGCAAACCTTAACAAGTGATAACCTTTATCATGAACTTGAATATGTTTCATTTAAAACCAAAGTGCCTCTCGCTCCATCTGTTTTCATTTGATCTTTTTGTTGCTGCATTGAAGTTGAGAGCTTGTGAAGCAGGCCGTCAATGATCGATGTCGATCTCAGACGTGAGACTGACGACGTGCAGAAGACCTGTGACAGGCCAACAGAGCCAAGGAGGCAGCGGGAACAGGATTTACGACCTGCAGATGAGCTTTAATGTGTCAAGGCACTAATATTATGACTCAGGATGAGATCACCCTCACAATGGAAGATGGATGGTGAGGTGCTCCTCTCTCCCCTCGTCCCCCCTCTCCCTCAGGTGGGGCGCATGACTCATACGCTGCAGGAAGTGTGTGGCGTTATGAATTGCGCCTGTCAGAGACCCTCGCTGTAATCAGCCTAATTAGAAAAGGGAATCGTGCCCACATTCACAAAGTTTTAATGGTTTCTGTGATGATGAACAGGTTAGCGTAGCACTCAGGAGACACACGGGCTGAAGTGTAATTTGAAGAGAATGACGGTGACGCAGGCAGGTGCTTCATGATGAGCCGAGCTATTAATGAAAACACAGAGAAATCCCCAGCCAGTGTCTATATACTTTTTTCTGACGTCAACTCTTCATACAAACACAATGACACCTTACACACAAGTTACTCATCATCCCGACCTTCAGCTGCGTTGTTGGGACCTGAGCTATTTGCATTGGGACGAACCAGGCGCACGCCAGCACGTGCTTCTCCCCATATGTGGTAATGGGTAAATAGAGAGAAGTTAAAAACGGAACCAATCTGTGGTGGACTGATGTCATCTGTTTGGCCTCAGGTGCCTATTTATAGGACGTGTGGCCTTTTATATCATTGCCAGCTACGGTGGCCTTTATCCTCCACAGACAGCACAGTATTAGTTATTGCTTGTTGATGTGGCTGGAACTTAATGACTCACATGGACGACCACAAAAAAAAATCATGACCCCCGAAATAGATTTGAGCAGAGTCAGGGCTGCAGCGGACAGTTTTTCAGCTGCTGCATATTTCATGTTGTGATCAACACATTGTCCTCTGTATATTAATTCTCATAATTCCATTTTCTTTGTTGTAGTTTTTTCGTGGTTTGTGGCGGGTTCCAACAAGCAGGCTTTGATCACTTTTTACCCCCCCACACACACACAAAATACCAGAAGCTAGAAGCGGGGATCAAATTTCCAGAAAATATTCTTCTAAAATTTAGTTTGGCTTTCCATGCCTACTCAGAAAAAGAAAAACAAGCCTGCAGCTACAGAGGAGATTTTTGCCATACAGCCCGGCCGGCTTGTTTTCGCTCTGAAACGCGATAGCCCCCTGGGACACACCACTCAGTGTTCACCACAGAGGGACTCCTCGGGAACAGAGGGCTGCATCTGCAGAACAAACAGCGTGTCGGCCCTGTTGTCTCACTACCATCCTGCCCACTGCCCTCTCTGCTGGTTGCCATGACAGCGTGGGGGGGAAACTCCTGGAACCAAAACACTCGGCTCCAACTCCAGAGCGGTTCCTCGGCAGCTCGTCGGGAAACATCGGAAAAATCGAGTTCATTAATAGCGGCAAACGTTGCTCTGATCAAAATATTGATTTCCAAATTCCCTTGATGGTTTGTTTCCTTCCTTTTGACTCTCACAGACTCGGGGGGGGCGAGGGGTGGAGGCCTCTGACTGATGATCACACACTAAAGCCTCGGCTCCTCATGTCTGACTGTGTCAACCTCTCCTTACCTCACCTCTAGTAGCCTCCCCCCCCCCCCCCTTCGCCCTATCAGCGGAGAGTTGCACAACACCGCCTGGCGAGAGTGTTTGTCGCCATGGTGATAGAGTATGCACTGACAAATATTGTTGTGGGGGGGGGGGGGATTGTTGAAGGTTTTTTTTCTGCACACTGCTTACGGCTTAGTGTCGGGGGAAAAGCCTTGACACAGATTGACCAGGGGGCCTCAGAGTCTTGCCAAATATAGGACAAGGATCAAATGGGATTTTTCTTCTTTTTTTTTCTTCCTTCATTTATTTTAATCAGAAGTCAAAGGAGCAGGCTGACGTCTGAGCAGAGAGTGGCCGTCTGTAGTTTGACATTATCCACAGGATCTGGAGATATGTTTTGGGGCAGGAGCATTTGAGGGCACGGAGGAGAAGGGTGGGAGGAATCTGTGTGCTTCACTACAGAGACAATACAACTGTGTCACCCTGCTGCTGCTGCTGCTGCTGCTGCTGCTGCTGCTGCTGCTCTTCACAGGGTTGATTTCAAGTTCAGGTCGACTTCAGAGCCGCCGACAATCTGACTGTCACCACGACCGACTGTGTGGAACTAATGTAGGCCTGACCTTCTTGTCCCCCCATTTCCCCCCACCTTCTCTCCTTCTCCCTTCCTCTCTTCCTCCCTCCCTCTATCCCTCTCTCCCTGTCTCTCTCTCTCTCTCTCTCTCTCTCTCTCTCTCTCTCTCTCTCTCTCTCTCTCTCTCTCTCTCTCTCTCTCTCTCTCTCTCTCTCTCTCATGACTCATACGTGCCTCTGTACGCCCAAACGCAGACGGATTCATGACTTGATGATTTCTGGCCACGTCGTGACTCAGCCCCGGCTCATGCCTCCTCCGTAGCGGTGTGGGCTCAGCAGGTGTCGGTGTCTGAATGTGTGGTTCTGCAGACTCAGTTAAAAAAAAAAAAGTCACTTTAAGTTTTTTATATATTTCTTTTAACCTTCAAACAGGAACAATGTTTATTTTCACACACACACAGACACACACACACACACACACACACACATTATTACATGAACATGCACACTGATCAGCCACAATATCAACACATAGTGATAACAATATTATCAAATAATATGATATTAATAAAATATCACATTATACTGAAGAACTGCAGTTGGCAAAACCAAGAAAAGAGGGTCTATGTCCACGATATTGCCCTTATGAATATAAAAAAATAACAAATGAAATGAATTAATCAAATAAGAACAACTTTAAGATAAAAGCAACAATGGACAGTAGAAAATTTGAAGTAATAAAAGCAATGAAAGAATAGACAAAAACTATGTGGTAGCGTTTATAAACATAGCAATCAATGAAAACAGATGATAAAAAGAGAAAAATGCAAACATTGTGCAGATAATAATAATTACTACAGTGTGTTCTGTCTTTGTTACTGTGCGTTCTGTAGTTAAGTTTGTGTTTGTAGGAATAGACAAAGAAAAAAGAGATGGAAACATTGTGAGCACTCGCTCAGCCAATCAGCTTGCAGCTTCTTTCCTAGTGGGTGTTTGATGGTTGAGTCAGAAGTTCCTGAGACCAACTGGAAACAAGATGTTTTCACAAGAACTGCTGAGCGACAGAGGAAACACCTCAGAGTCAGACAGAGAACTGTCTGTATTAATAAGATATTCATATCATTTATACTTTCACGCCATGTCAAATACAAGCAGTGACAACCAGACTCAGACAGTGTAAACAAACATGACACCCTGACACATGCAGTGACCAATATACTGTGTGTGTGTGTGTTAATGTGTGTGTGTGTGTGTGTGTGTGTGTGTGTGTGTGTGTGTGTGTGTGTGTGTGTGTGTGTGTGTGTGTGTGTGTGTGTGTGTGTGTGTGTGTGTAGACTAGGTATTTCTAGGTAGTACTAAATCTTCGCACAGACATTACGAGGACTTGTCTTCATTGTGGTAAAGATATACCCCAAGTCAATGTAGGATGAAGTAATGGAGACACCACTGTGTGTGTCTGTGTGTGTGAGTGTGTGAGACCCTAAGACAGACTGGTGCTCTTTGCAGGTGGCAGGTCTTGGTAGAAAGTTATGTGCTGGAGCTCAGAGGTCAGAGTTCTGTAGGCCAGAGGTATCAGGCTGCAGCTGGGGGTGACGTAAGAAGCCCACACACATACACAAACACACACACACACACATGGGCACGCACACATTTTACACTACATACAGTGATACCAGGGTTGTGAAGTTAATGAATGTCAAAACCATCCCTTTAACAGCCTTTTACATTTTTTCCTTAAGTGATTCAGAGCCTTTTTGGATAGTTTATCTTAAATACACACAGTCGATTATCAGCAGTTTGTGTGTGTGCGTGTGCGTGTGTGTGTGCATGCATGCGTAAGTGCGTGTGTTGTCAAGGCCCCACTCCTCAGATTGCTGTGTTTGCTGATGGAAGCAAAAAGGACGGATCTGGCACCATTTGCATGTTGAGCGCTGAATGTGATGCAACAGAGGAGAAGAGACAGATTGTTTTTCCACTAGAAGCAGAGTTTCACTCTCTCTCACATCCAATATATATGTTGGTTACTGACAAGTGTGTCACTACTACAAACTAAAGCCTTAGAGTTAGTGCTGTAAAGAGCCACTGTCAGAGTAAAAGTACTTGAACCAAAGCCAGGCAGTTTCCTGTGTCGGGAGGACGCAGTTAAATAGGTTTGTGGGGTTGGTTTTTATGGTAATAACATATAAAGTAAAAATAAAAGATTATACTGCCAAAATAAGCAAATTCAATTTAAGTGTTAATTGCTTACAGAAATCTAATAAGCAGCGGTTATAATTCGGGAAACATTTTTGTGATTCTCCTTCATACTGTACTTAAAGGTTCTTTTTATTTCAAGAAGCTCAGGTTCCTGGTTTCGTAATCATCTTTCAAGTAACACTGTGGGAGGTGAAACAAAGCTTTGATTGCATAAGATTCCTCCCAGCATCACAGCACTAAATCAGCTCTCCCAGAGCTGATGTAAAATATTAGTGTGCCATTACCCAAATGGTGCCGTTACCTCGAGAAAACCCTGTTTTTATGAAGAGCAGCAACGCAGAGCAACGGCAGCTTTACAAATAAACCACGTTTATGGTCACCTGAAGATGGGCTCATCAAATATGGGCCTACTTGTATTATTCATAAAATAACCCCTTGTGAAAGCTATTGCAATCTTGTGGTTCATAAATCTGTGCAGAGCATCTGAATGCCGCCGACTGCCGCGTTTAAAGCTCTATCAGCTGTTTGTTTTATTGACTCATCATGTGCAGCGGGAGGCGACACACCTGTCTGGAGTATTCTCACATGTGTTTGTTAGATGTGTGGGTCTCTAATGACGGGTGTTCCCATGACACACACACACAAAGCACAGACAGACACACAGCACAGCACAGACAGACAGACAGACAGACAGACAGACAGACAGTCAGACAGACAGACAGACAAGAGCCTTTTTCAGACATGAACTCATGACATTTCCCGAAAATATGAAGGTGCAGTTTGTTCACAACATGGTTGTCTAGACAAGGTTCTCTAGACCTGGAGCTCAGGAGAAGGAGCGGGTCTTCCCCTAACCAGAAGGTGGACGGTTTCGATCCCTGTCTCCCCCACTCCGCATTCCAAAGTGTCCTTAACTGGCTGAGATACTGAACTTCAAATTGCCCCTGACGGCTGTGCCGGCAGTGTATGAGTGATGTCTGATAGAGAAATTGCTGATGACTCTGACATTTTCCCGTGTTTTTACTTGGGGCTGGTGAGAAAAGCTCTGGAAAGTGTCCAGAGCAACTGACTCAGACATTTGCGATCTTACATACAGCCCCTCTGGAAAATGTCTGGACATTAGTGCATGTGTGAAAGCAGCTAGATAGACAGACAGACAGACAGGCAGACAGGCCGACAGACAGAGACAGACAGACAGGCAGACAGAGAGAGTATTTGCACAAAGCCATTATTCAATCCCTCCTCAAGTGGTCCAGTTCTTTTCCCCAGTGGCCACGTCCTGGTCCCAGCAGCCTCCCGGCTCCTCCCAGAGAGCTTTCCTGGCTCCTCTCGCTGGAACAATTAGCCGATCACAGAGACCTGGGTCAGGGGTCAGGCTCCAGGGGAAAGGTCATCCGTCTCCACCAAGGGCCATTACACCTCTTCAATAACCCTATCATGTGGGAAATAGGTTGGTTTCCCAAGCTGATTACTTGATGAGGGACCACTGGCTTCTATTACACTCATAGAACAGAAGGAGGAACAAGCTAAACAATCAAAGCTGTTCTGATCACAGCTTCCTGAGACAAATCACAGCTTCGAGGATCATGTTGCGTCTACCATCGACAATAATAAATAATCAATATCCAGTAAAGTATCGGTTACGTTTTTGGCTCCACATTCAGAACACCAGCCTGCGTCTATTTGGAAACTTGTTGATAAATCAAACAAATATTTGTCAGAGACGTGCTGCGATGTGCAGACGGCCCGGACCGGCTTATTGTGTCAGTCCCTCTGTCTCCCTGGAGCACGTCTGGTATGTAAACACAGAGGTGCCACAGGACTGGAGAAATAGGTTCATCGTGACCTCTCCTCGAGCCGGTGGAATGTGTGAATCATGAAAACACACAGGAATGTGCACCTACACCCCTGGACACACACCCACATGCAACAACAACGACATAAATACTCAGCGTGGTGACAACAACAAAATGCAAAAAAAACATTTGACAAAGAGACAGCTCGACGTTGTTGCTTTTCTTCCAACTTCCTGTCCATGAACAATAAACATTTCAGAATGATCCTGGAGCTTGGAGAGGGAAACTGATTTAAACCATTTCACAAAATAATCGGCGTTTATTCGTTTGTATAAATGTTCATTTGTGTGTCTGAGGTATTTTTCTACGTGTATAATATCAAACAATTTCAACTCATGTGTTTTTGTTTCCATTTTTAATTAGAATGAAATGAGAGTTCCCGTATGAAAACTCATTTAAATTATTTTAATTTGCTCATCTTGAATTTATTAAAAGAACAATCTCGCAAAGTGAAAGAAAGTAAAAAAAAGAAAAAAACCAAAATATTGTGAAACATTTCCTGACTTGAGAGCAAAATTACTCTATTTCAGATTCAGCGCACCAATTAAATGCTATGATGCACAATGTACGTAGTGTAAGGTGCTTTTTATGTTTAAAGAAATGTGGCAGGTTCTTAAAAAAAAACAAAAAAACTTAATGTTTAAAACCTGCTGCAGACTTACATTTATTGGTTCTGGATTCAAAACAAAGCAAACAGGAAATTTCTTCTTGCATGTATATATTTTTTTTGCCTCTCTCTGTTTTTTTATCTCTGAACAGAGGCCTGCTGCACCTGAGAATTCAACATTATCAGCTGAGCCCTGCACTGGAGCCCACGGGACCACAGACCACAGAGCAGCGGCCACTAATGCTGAACAGATGTTCATCAGCTGCTGGGATGGGATGAACTCCTCCTGCACGGTGGCTGGTTTCATTTGGGCTTTAGCCGCATTAAGGCGTCACCGCGCTCTTGTCGCTTTCTGCCGTATAAAATCACACGATAACAAGGTAAACGGTCATGACCTAAATTCAATGCCTGGTGCCGCAGCAGGGGACACAGGTTTGTAACATACGATGACGCAAATTCCAAAACAGGATATGTGTGCATAAGGGGTTTTAATACCAGGCTGCTGTTTTTAATGCATCTCTGATTGAGGTTTAAAGCAGGTAACTTGACTATAGGAGTGTAAAAGTGACCCACATAGAAATGGAGGGCGGCTGAGGGAGTGTGACGGACCCGGCTACACACACGGGCTACGTGGGAGGTCAACAGATCTCTGAAAAATAAACAAAGAGAGACAGAGATTGGCTTTTTGCGCGGAATTGACAGAGACTCCTGTTTCCTTTTGACGTTCAGTGCGAGGGGTCATACTGGAGCTGGAAGCCTTTATCTGGGTGGACAGCAGTTTGGAGCGTGCATTAGCATATCATTAGCATTTTTCACAGGGGATATGATTTATCAAACCGTACAGCAATCAGTGCGGGGGAGAGAGGGAAGCCTTAATCAGCCAGGGGATAGGGAGGACATATGGCCGGCTGATTAGAGCAGCATTCACCTGCTGACTGAGATCCACATCCTGAGTTGAGATGCTCGCTCTCAGCGGGGGGGGGGGGGGGACGCCATCCTGAGCGGCTCGATGCAGCTCGGCCTCATGCATCTCCTCAGCGAGATCGAGCTGCTGATTACGATCCTGCTCCTTGCCGTGTGAGGGATGCACAACAGAACAGAAACGCCATTCACAGCAGCCGCGTTATGGGATGTGTGTTTCACTTATACAACTGAGCTGTTATGGTGCGTTTATGTAAGTGGCCCAGGCAGTGTGTGTGTGTGTGTGAGTGAACAGACCTAATCCTGTGTGTGTGTGAGTGTGCGTGTGTGTGTGTGTGTGTGTTGACAGTGGCTGTCTTATCCAGAGCCATTTGATTGACTTAACAAAGGTCATTTACTGAGTTGACAAGTAAAGTAGCTCAGACCTGACTTACAGTACTTTCTAGTGTGCGGGCTTACAGATGGTTTTAATAATAACTGGCACTTTTTACTATCACTTTAAAGTAGGACTTTGTAGCCTGTAACAAAAAAAAGGACAAAATATTTCCTCTTACATATATAAAGTAGAACTTATGAGCTATAAAGGTTTTACCGCCCTGGTGTCACTTTGTTTAGTGTGTCCAGCAGCTTATAGAGTGTAGTTGTGTTTTTGTGTTATTCTGTGATTACATGCAGCAGATAACCAAGGTGACCAAATGCACCAGAACTTGATCATCATCACAAAACACTCATCACCCCTCAGGACGTAGCTTAACATGGGAAATACTATCAACTTCTTGTGTGACGCTGCTGTGTAAAGAGACATTTTTGAGTCAGTGTGTTGACTTTATGACAGTTGTCACTTTTGCATAAATTGCAGCCAACCTTCGCTGGAGTTGTGAAACAACGGTAAACATATTCAAACCTGGTGCAACTGTAGCCTGAGCAGAGACGAGTCACAAAGTCACCAAACTGGCTCGGTGAACTACCTAAGTAAACTTTACTGACATTAATATGACGTTAATTTTAGGTTGTAGCAGCAAAAGCTCTGAGTGTGTACTAAAGTAAACAAGGAGGTGTTTTAACGATTGTGAATTCAACCGCTCGTATTTACATGAAGATTAGATTACTGCAATGGAGGGAAGCAAGATGATGGAATAAGGGGGTAAGAATTCAGGATCTTATAAATAACTTATACTATATTTTATTTTACCTACTGGACTCCTTTATTACTTGTATTATATATGACTTACTGAACAAGAATCTGGATGTTGCAGAGCATTTATATGTTACCTATTATATTATATAATGTTTATATGGCCTATAATAATCTGGATATTTGTGAGGAATTTAGGCAGAATTTATATAGTAGTTATTATTTAACTGCTTACTCTGATTTTACAAGGTAATATACATATAGTCGTGCTACAGTATGAACAGGGAATTTTACATTTGGAAGAATTGAATCGCACAGGCTCGAAACACTTGCTTTTATTTTGAAGGATGGAGGTTCGTAGTTCTCTGATCACATATCTAAGGTTGTTTAAGTGTTGTTGATTTGTATGTTTGTCATTTCGAGCTTTTGCACTTTTTTTAACAGATTTACAATATATGATCCCAAGTGGACACAAATGGATCACATCTTATTCGTCACGCTCTTATTGTGAAACAAATTAGTTTATATCGATAAAATAACCAGTTGTTTGTTCAGCTGATGAATTATTCAAACAACAAATCACAGCTCTAGATCACACTGATGCAACAGACCTGTAAATCCAATACAGCCATAAAGCACTCCTGATTATTGATTTGTAGCATTGCCCAGCAGATTGGACTAATACAGAGGGAGATATTAAAGGGATTGCAACCTTAGCAATAAACAGTTCGACATATTCTTTGAGAGACGTCACATTTTTATCGTATCGGTCATATCGATCAATCTGGGAACGGTACTGAGCACAACCTCCTTGAACTGACCATTCCTCAGCAGAGCCTCCACACATTCAGAGTTACATTCCCTTAAGAGGACATGCCATGACTACTTATTACACATGGGGGAGAGGCGGGGGGTGGGGGGGGGGGGGGGGGGGGGCTGGGGGAATAAGTAGGCCACGCAAGCATTATCTGTTTTTCATGCTGTGAAGTTGGTTCGGAGCAAAGCCGACAAGGGCTTCATGTCCGGTGGCGGATGTCGGAGGTGGTAAATAGACAGTGACATGTCTTAATGTACACTGAGCTGAGGAGTGACTCTCTGCATTAACATTTCTGCATTGCACAAGTATGAGAGCAGCAAGGAGCTGATTTGTTGAGCTATATATATAAACGCAAAGTTTTTGTTGACATTTATTGACCCTTGGGGGTTCATGTTTGTCTGTGAAACTCTGATAGCTGTCCCCTTCCTGGGTTTTCCTTTTTCTGTGGGTTTTATTTTTGAATTATAATGTGCAGACCGGGGAATGCCTCCAGTGTGCTGATGTTCAGGTGTACGGCAAGAGCTGTGCAAGATAACAATCAGTCAACAGATGGTCCGCTGACCTCCCCATATGTGATCGGGGCTTTTAAAGTAGCGGCTTTCGGAGGATCTCTCATTTACCGCCTATTATACTGTCCAGGGCTCAGTGTATTCAGAGTGAGAGGCACTGGCTCAGATTGGTCGTGGCGCATGACGCAGTGCACGCATGTGTTCACTGTCTGACGTCTGAGGAACACGAGGCGCTAAAGCATAACAAAGGAAAACTGGAAAACTCGTCTGCAGCGTGCGTTTCCCCGAGACCGTGAAACTAAATGTGTCATTCAAATACTTGCGAAATATTAAAGGGGAATTTCCAGCAGCAAGGGGACGCTCTTTTGTCTCATAATCCTGATAATCTTTGCGAAATCCCTCAGTATCGACTTGGATTAAATATTCAAACTGAAGATCCAGCTGGCCATTATTAAATGTTAAAGGGGCATAAGCCTAATTAGGCGAAGAAGTCCACTCCTGGGACAGTCCTGGGTGAGAAGACATCCTGCTGGCGCCGAGCAAGACCACCGTGCAGGAACGCACGCAGCAGCAGCAGCACCCGTGCAACTCAGCCTCACTTAACCTCGTCCAGGGCTCTTCTCCCTGGGTTCAATTATTTACCAAGCGCCGGCTTAGTTCAGGGAGCGTGTGACTAAATGTTGCTCAAGCTGCTGTTTGCTGCAGTGCACGGACGTTTTGCAGAGTCTCTGTCAAACACATGGCTCAACTAGCCGAGTGCAGACATTTGTCACCGAGGTGTCACAGCTTCAGAACCGGTGAAGCCCGGGTTAGATAAGCCAATTAGTCTCGTCATGTGCGGGTTCCCTGCTCACTCGGGTCGTTCACAGTGAACAGAACAAAGAGTAGAAAGAGTTGGACCCTCACGTTGGAACAATTCTCACTTACGCTGCAGCTTTTTCTGTTGCACGATCAGGAATCCTCTCACATCCCTTGTTTCCGGGGAGAACTCTCGGACAAGGGCAAGGGAGTGATAAGAGGCAAAAAAAAGCAGCAAAAAAAACCCCTTCATTCTCCATTTTCCCATTATAACATAGATACAGTACAATGGTGCATTCATCAGGCTACACTCAGTGCTAATTTCCCTGTAGGCAATGTGCTCCATTTCTCTCTCTGTGTCTGCCTTTAAAAAGCCAAACCCCCCCACCCACCACCCTCACACACACACACACACACACAGACACACACACACGCACCCACCCCTCTCCATCTCCTCCACTTCCTCCCGTTCAGAAAAAAAAATGCTGATATGTGCGTAAGAGTGCTTATTTTTTCTCATCCATTACCAGATTAATTAACGTGTGGCTTTTGCCAATGCCCAGATGGATCCTCAATACTTCAAATGAGCTTAATCACCATGCACTCCCTAATCTCGTGCTAATTTAAAGAATTGCCTGGAACATACTGATGACTGGACTCTCCCAATTTCCTATAGCAGAAAGCTTTATCTTGGGGGGCGGGGGGGGTTTGAAGTCTGACTAGTTCCGCTCCGGCCGCTCATACTGTATTTCATGTGGAGTAGAGCTATTTGACAGGGCTTTTTCCCTTTGGATGCGGTGCTTAGAGATTTCACTGTGTTGTGTGACATGTAATGCAGCCTGTGCATGGGGATAGGCTTGTGTTCTGGGAAGATAGTGCACTGCGAGCTGCCTTCTAAGACGCAGTGTGGTGTGTATGTGTGTCTGTGTCTGTGTGTGTGTGTGTGTGTGTGTGAGCGTGCGCACACTAAGGCAGGCATTCTTGTAGCCCTTTGTTGTCCACATGTCATGATGGATTTGGTCATTGCCGGCAGTGAGCGAGACTGACACGAGAGCATGCAGTATGCCTGCAGGAAAACACAAGCTCAGCCCATTGTGCCTGTTTCACAGCTCTCGTTCCCCACTGCAACACCCCACTCTCTGATATGCGGCAGGCTCACTGTACGGAATAATGCAGATTGAATCAAAAACCTGCACGCTCAAATCACATTACTCCACGAGTGATACGCCGTTTTCATCCTCCTTGATTCAATTTGATTAATTGATGCTTTATCTGCTCGTTAATTGTTCACAATTCTGTGTTATTTTAGTATTCCCGCGGTGACATAATCTAAATGGGTGCTTATTCAAATGCATATAATGCTTCCAGGCTCATTTATCAGCTAATTCCAGCCGGGGAACACATGTGCCCGACTGGTTTCTGTGAGACCAGAGGATGAGAGAATAAATAAATTATTAATAGGTAAATTAACTTGGATTGGTAAACATATTTTTCTCCCCATAAATGTAAATACCCACAAAGTGTTGAAACTCTTAATGTTCAGGTGCCGGATTTCTCTCAGCCCTTCCCGTGCCTTCATACCAGGAGACTGGCAGCTGATGCCCGCTGTGCCCAGGGGTCCCGGCGCCCTGACCCACAATCCTCAACTACTGTGTTACACTGAGTCCAAAGAGAAAGCTATTAATCCTCTCCATACTCCCACATCAGCCAGCTCCTATTTGCATAAAGATATCAAAGAGACTGAAGGGGAGCAGTGCGGGGCTTAGGGTATAGACACTGCAATATGCTTCCAGTCTGTGCCAGCTTAGAAATCTTCCCCTCTCCTCACCTGTTTCCTCTTCTCTCCTCATTTTCAGTTTCCAAACACACCAGGTCCCAGGAGTCCTCTCTGCGGATGTGCTTGTACAACAGCATGAGGATAGATTTGTTTAAAGAGGAAAATCGCCTGATTCATCAGCAAGGACAAAACCCCTATTGATGCCATCCATCTCTGACAATTGAAAAGACCCCCAAATAAATCATTCATCCTGCTGTCAGTTAATGTAACGTGTGGACAACACGCATGCACTAGACACTTAATGGATCCTCGATGGGGGAAATAGCTGGGAATCGACCCATCCTTGCAGCCAGCCACTGTGTGTGTGTGTGTGTATGTGTGTGCGCGTCTGTGTGTGCAGGGAGGGGTGTGTTTGCGTCCGTGCGTGTGAGAGTGTTTGCAGAGGAGAATGGCATTGGCCTTGTCTTTGGTTTATGCGTGGCTGACTGTGTTCAGGCCTAAGGCACGTTCAAGAGAGAGTGGGGTCACATTCTGCTGCTGCTGGGTGGAAGCCTGGATCGCCCCTGCCGTGCTGCAAACACCCCCGAGGCTCAGGCAGGGGGACAGGAGTATGTCCCCCCCCCCAACCACCACCCCCAGCCCAAAGCACCATCTGCTACCGCCCAACACCGAGCCACCCAGGATAGGAGCCTGAGGAGGGGGCAGCTGGGGGTGCTGCAGGGAGGGAAGGACTCTAAGTAGCCTCAGCACTGGCTCTCTCCCCCTCACACAGATCATCCTGCAGGATTCTGCTCTGCAAGATGTGCTCAGACCTGTGCACGGATCCCAGAGCGTGCATCTGCACTATTGGACATTAGATCCTGATTAACACAATGTGGAAAATGTAATGGGCTGTGTTTCGCTCCTGCTGAGATCAGGATAGAATTACTAAGGAAGGGGCACCACAGTGTAATCCTGCTTTCACAATGCAGGCGTGCACCGGTCCTTTACAACAGCCACTGGGGGAGGCACTGGTGATTGTTCATTAGCAAACCCAGTAGGGGCTTGCACTCAGCCATCCGCCTGAACATCCCGGATCAGACTCTGTGCTCTCGCCTGCAGCCGAACACCGACGCACGTTCAGCGGCTGAAACCGGAGACTCACCGACAACTTGATGCAGAGCTGTGGTGGCGTACAGGAAACCAGTCTCTCTTTTGTTTGTAAACAAAGGAATGTTTATTTCACGGGGTGCGAGCACAATTGTTTAAAAAAAATAAAAAATTCACAGTTGCATGTGTGAGTGTCTGGCGAGCACACGCGGCTCCCCAGCAGAGCCTAAAGTCATTAATGTTAATGTGTGTGTGCATCCCTCACTATTCCCTGTGCGACTCTATATATAGGGCTGTAATGATAGCCAGCTCGGGGAGATGAGAGCAGTGAATTAATAAGCCTTAGTAGAAGATCTCTGCACCGTCTCTAGACAATGCCGGCTCTCTCTCTGCGGAAAAGCAGCAAAGATGAGATGTTACTCATTTCTTTTCTGCCTCTTCCACTAAAGGCAGAAAATGAATTGATTTCTGGTGGAGGCACAAATGGTTTCCTTTTAGGTTGGAAAATTAATTTCTGTCTCTCCGGCCTGTCTTGAAGCTCTGAAGCTGACACGTGAGTTATTGATGAACCCGGGGAGCAGCGTGCTTGGGTCACGTTAGGATGAGAGGGGTCGCAGAGTTGAATCAAGGATTAAGTTGTTGCACCATCCGCTGCAGAGAATATGAACTTAATATGAACCAAAGCAGAGACAAAGAGCAACATGGGGACAACTTTGTCCTCATGTTATAAATATCACAACAGGAAAAGCAGGAAAATGATGATGAGCTTATGATCATAATAAAGGAATTTGAGAAGGAAGATGTGACAGCAGCTGTTTAGCAGCTTCACACTGTATCAGAGGCAGAGACCCTGTTTTCCCTGTGTCCCGGTGTTACCTTCACACGGTGTGAAGCGAGGACAGGACCCCTCCCCGTGTTTCCACTCTTGTGATGCTAAGCCAGACGAGCCAACGTCCAACCAAAGAGGGTGAGCTGAGGATAAGTTGCCCTAGTTGCTAGTAGTGATTGACTGTGTCTGCGTCCTCTGGGAGCCTGAGTGCGTGTCTGTCTGTGTGTGTGTGTCTGTCTGTGTGCAGCTTTGTGTTTCCCAGAGCTTTATGATATGCAGCGTATGGCCCCTCGAGCTGCAGCAGCCACAGTCCGGCTTCCCTGTGATCTGGCGACTGGGTGGCAAATGTGTAGCCTCCCTGTTAGCAACATTATATCTCCCAGTTACGTGAGAGTGGGCGGCTGCCAAGCTGTCCTGGTCGAGGGGGTTAGGGTTAGGGTTAGGGCCAGACTTTGTTATTTTAATTACACTTTGAAGTCCCTGCATGCAAACATTTAGAAACATAATTGGTAAAAAGGTGTGTTGTGTAAGATGAATCATAAATTCTGGTATTCACCCCAGCTGAAACTTGTAACAGCTGCAACCAGTGGTCACTGGTTTTCATTAAAATGTAATGAAGTCATGCCGATAATGACTTTTTCCTCCACCAGCATGTACACAAACAGACACATGGTACTAAGAGGTACACACATATTATAAAAGCGCTTTTCTCCATCACAAACGAGATCATGTAACAATTGCACAAATAGGTGTGGTACCTGAACGCTGATTATTGAAAGTTCTGCATATGTATATATGTATAGAAGATATATGCAGGAGATGAATAATAGATATCATTATAGTGCAATAAAGGATAAAGATTAATAATCCAAAATCAGCCCATTAAGACCTGAGGTGCACTGTAAAAAAACTGTATAACCTACCATTGTTTGAAAACCTGAGGTTTCTGTAAAAGTTTTATTTTCCAGCTGATAGAAATATGAAATTAAAGACTTTTGAAAGCTTAAAACATTTGGGTTCTGTAAAGAAATAATCGCTATTTGCCTTAGAAACTGGATATGACTTGAAATAAGAATATTTGTCATCGTGACGATACTTTTTCCGTCTGCATTTTGCATTACTGATGTGAATTTCAGTGAATCCCGATGCTTCTCATCAGTCAATATTACATATGATAACTAATATAAACTAACTCTTTTCTGAAGATAACTCTTCAGACTCTTGGGAAATGCACGCAGACATCACGCCCATTCTTAAACGGTGATATATGCTGCATCCGGCCTTAATGCTTTTTATTGAAACCGAAAAGTTTAAGCCTTTTGACCGACTCTCAGCAGGAGTCGGCTTCGGGTTGTTGAACTGACGGCAAATTTGCACAATGCAAAACTGTACAAATGCAATGCTTTTACATTCCGCCCTATGTTATATCATAATATTAACCTTGTGCCTCTCTGCAGACGCCTCTGTAATCCCTCCGCGGTGACAAAAGAACACTGTGTCGTGTTCTGAGGAGCGAGGTCCCACATTTAAATTGAACATTTGCACTTTAAGACAGTGTGATCTTTTCATCTCTGCGGAGCGGCCTGACCTTTCTATTATTACAAAACTGACAAAAAATGTCTCTTGTCCGGTCGCAATCTCCAGTCCAAACTGGATTGACCCGCTCCAGAGGTCGCGACCCCTCTGCTGCTCACTTAAGTCAGTGATTTTGTGACACAGGCCTTTAATCCAGACAAAATGAGGAGCTGTTGTTTTTTTTTTTGTAGCCGGCGCCTCTCCAGGCATCTGTTCAGTGCCATTAACATTCAGCCGAGCAAAGTCACATTCAGACGCTAATCAATTGATCAATATTTGCTCCTCTGCTGCATTTACTGCAAAGTGAGTCAAACAATTCATAATGTAGCCGACTGCTGTGTTTGCTAATATGCCGTTTGTCCTCAGAGGTCCCACGGTGACGCAGAGACGAGTAATGTCAGGCGGCCTCTTTTATCCGACAGGAGTTTTAGGTTGCAGCGCCGCGAGACGCAGAACAGGTTCTTGAGTTCTGAGCACACATTATATGAGCTGAGCGTGCCCCTGAGGATGTCGGGAGAGGAGGCGCGGGACAGACACTCCTCACCTGTTCGCTCTGTGGTGACCATCTGTTAAAAAAAGGACAAGCTTTACAATTATTGTGAGGGTCGGATTAGTGCTGTGAATGCGTTGCTAACTGCCATAAAGTGGAAGGCTGGGACCGAACTGCTGGGACGAATGTAGGAAACAACTAGAGTGGCACTCAGCGGAGCGATTACCTCCTCCAAGTACCAGCAGTCTCCTTAAATTCAATAAAGCCGCACCGAGCTGCACAAACTCACAGATATCGGTCCCTTATGCCTCTTCTTATCAACATCCATTCATTTTTCCCAGGAAAATTGGTGTAAATGTAAAAAACAGATGTTGATTAAAGTGAGTTTTTGTTATTATATCTGCCCCTTTGGCCAAATCCACACATAAATGTAAGGGTTTCTTGTTTAGCCTATGTCCCATCACCACAACAGGTTTCATGGACATCTGATCAATCTGTTGTGTAATCCAGTTAAGAAGAAAAGAGATATTACGAGAATAGAGTCATAGATTTTCTAGAGAACAAAGTTGTAGTGTCATGAGAAAACAGTCATTAGTTTATCAGAAAAAGTCATTAAAGTCGTAGATTTACGAAAATGTAGTTGTAATATTGACTAAAAACTATGTTTAGTAGTCATAAATTGATATGCATCGTCATTGAAAAGTTCTAAATTAACATGAAACAACAAAAATAACTGTGACGATTGTGCAAGTAACTGGTTCTATTCTGAAGAAAGAACCGCACAGACTTTTTGAGGAGGAGGAGGAGTTTGGTATGTGTCTATTACAAGGTTATCTATTCAAATGGGTTTCATAGTTTCTAAAGAAAGCAGATTGGTTCATATTTTGGATCGAGAAAAATGAGACTCCAGCGAGAACAAGCTCTTCTTGCTAAAGGTTTTTCTTTATTCTCGTAATATGATGACATCGTATTCAACGTTCTCGTTACATTATCACTTTTTTACTCATTAAATTACATCTTTATTATAATTGTTTCCCCCTTTAACTGGCCCTAATACTCCATTGTAAAACGTCTTAGGTGGAGGTAAACACACACAATCTACACTAACATATTTATCAGCCCCTTTTTTTGGCCCATTTAATGACACTTGATTCTCTTCTCTGCAGAAGAAGATCAGACTCTACCTTTACGTGAGTAGAAGAAGCATGAAGACCGAGAGCTGCCGCGTGGTGCTTCGTCCCCTGTGAGTTATCTGAGCCTCATTCTTCTCTCACCACACGGCCTCCCACTGGCTGCAGCCACACCAGCTCTCAGCTTCTCAAAGAGACCTTAATCATTTTAATATGAAAGCTGCTAAGTACCTCCAATGATCACTTTGATGAAATGGAGGACATTTTAAACAGCGCCCCCCCCACCCCCCCTCAATGCATTTCAGCTTTTCACCTCTGCCTTTCATGATTCTTTTCATCATTGACTAGCACTAGACCCTGATGCGCCGTGTCATTTACAACCTTTCAGCCTCCTCCCTAGAACTCCACCTCGATTCATCTCCGCCCTTTGGCTTCGTCTCCCTTTGTCTGACCCGTGATCTAGGAAAATTTAACTTAACACCGTTTATTCCTGGACGCGGTTTTCTATTTTCTTTGGGATGTTTAGAAAGAGTCTTTGTTAACAGCAGCTCCACAAAGACATGAATGAAGAGAGTGAATGAATATTGGATTTGCCTGCGCTCGGTCCACTGGGATGCTCGTGTTGCTCCGTGTCTGCTGGATGTGAGGGGAGGAAATTGTTTGCTCACACATTCGCCCATGAACAGTTGATAAGGCTCATTATTTCCCACAGATGTTTATTCTGTCTCTGTCCTACATTGTTAAACACGCATTTTGAATTAATTCAAACTGTGCATCTTTTTTATACAAATACGATTTTAAGCAGCAGCGGAACACATTAATAAAGCTACCTGTCAACAACGTATGGATTCACCTACTTAAGAAGTTCACTCTACACCAGCTCTTGCAGAATCTAGGACAAGGTTTGTCTTCATCTGCAGACCAGAACTGGAGCAGAAGTGGCAGTGACAGAGTTGGAACGGGCTGAAAAATCTCTTGCAAAACACGTTTGTTTTCCCAGTGGCTAAGATAAAGATAAAGAGGCCAGAGCTGCTGCTGGGATTTCCACACATTGGAACATATCAATCAGGGACCAGTTGTTCATGGGATGGTAAAGGTTCTGTGTGACTGGGTCTGGAGAGGTTGGTTCAGGACACAAACAGTTATAGCAATAGGAGCAACATGCATTCCAGTTATTGATTATCTATCCTCATTGCTGGGACCCGATTTGCGTTATTAACAGTTTATTGCTCCATTATTTTATCAAAGATGTTGTCCATTTATCAGTCTGTTTGTCAGCAGGATGGTGCAACAACTACTGGACAGATTTCCACACAACTTTGCAAAATAGGGCGACATTGTCCAAAATTTCCCTGGAAATAATAAATGAATTCTAACTGATATCTATGAATGTTTAAATTGGGCCCCTTGAATTTAAAAGGACTGTTGGGAGGAGGTATGCATTTAAAGTATGTTGTTATCATTGTTGTCTATTGTGTTGTACTTGTTGCATTGACACATTATCATACAAGCATGTGGAGGAATAGTATGTGTCAATGTGTTAAAGCACGCTTCTCTGTGACGTGTGATGGATCGGTAGTTCCAACTTTTATTTCATGTGTTGAATTAAGCATTTAGGTTGATATGCATCACGTGCAGTAACTTTTCAAATTCACTGACATAAAGGAGTAGCATATACTCTATGTATATATATTTTTAAGTCAAGTCAATAAATGGTTTCCCCTTTCTGTTAAATATAGAAGTTTTGTTGCACAACTTGTCTGTTCTGCTCCAAAAGGAATTTATGCATGTGCAGCGACGAACTCGCTGCCAATCTCTCATAGTGCCACAGTGACGCTGATAGAAACCAAGTCGTGCAAATGAGTCTTTGTTGCCTTATTTATCACCTCCTGTGTGTTACCTTGGTATCTCTCTCTGCCTTTTGGCAGTTGCACTGCCTTGTGGTTTATTTATACTCCATCTCATCATTTATTAAAAACTCAGTCAGTGGGGCAGGCTAAAGAGCATTAGGGAGTGAAGTCGACAGGCTGCTCGGGAATCATCCTTCCCTTGTGCCAAGTGGGGCTCCTCCTGCCCTCGCTCCTCGCATCCACCGCCAAAAAGCCCGCGGAGGCACACAGACAAAGGGAGGGTGGCCGGGAACGCCACTGAGTGTCTGTCTTCTAAGGAAAATACAAATTACTCCCATCTGATATTAGAGGTATGAAGAGCTTTTTCAGAAATCTGGGGTCTAATAATGCTTTTTATTTTCCTTGAGGGGCATCAGAGGAGCCACTGAGCACACACGTCTTTGCCAAGCAGACAAACGTCTCTGGTAAGAATTTAAAAACCATAAAACATCAAGAAAAGTCCAGTTTCCACAAACATCAGTGGACATTTATTATGTGCAGAACTGTCCTCTCTTCTGAGGTCAGAAATAACAACTTCCTAAAAGCTGAGCTAAAAGCAGAACTTTAATCAATCCATTTCACTTTCACAAAAGAAGATGTTTAAATGACGTTTTCTTTTTAAGTGAACAGTGGCTCTTGTGTAAATCACAAAGTACTTGGGAGATTATTTTTAAATTCCATAATATTAATTCATTATTCGACAGGCGTTGTAGGTTGCAGCGCTGCGAGATGCAGAACAGGTTCTTGAGGTCTGAGCACACACTACATTAGCTGAACGTGCCCCTGAGGACATCAGGAGAGGAAGCGTGGGACAGACACTCCTCACCTGTTTGCTTTGTGGTGATGTTGTTAGTTCAGGACATGTGAGCCCACTGGATGCTAATCTCAGATCATCTTGCTGACCCCCTGCTCAAGATCCCTCTTTCTCCCAGTGACAAACAATCATCCAAATAGTTTTGTTCATATTTACTCAGATTTCCGCATATCTGCCACAGACTGAGTTGCCTCAATAAGCTGATCTCTGAAAGTCCCCATGGATCCATCTGGCGTTTGTGGGAGTAGGCGGGAAAATATGTTTTCCTTTGAATTGGGTGAACTGATCCTTTAATGATCCATGCATTCCTCTGTATGCCTCCCCCATTGTCCGAAACGCGGGAGGACCGATGACAAAGCCCAATAAAAATTCTTAAAATTTCCCAAACATCAATGAGAAAGCACAGACCCTGCGGTAACCTCGGTCAGGAATGTCACACCAGCGTCAGACGCCGTGTGAAGAGGTGGCAGAGAGAGGACAGGAGCGTTGGTGCCGGCCTTCACCGCTGCTGTCCCAGGGAGAGTCTGTGGGACATATCTGCGCTTACATCTGTTCAAACACAGGTGCATCCTGGGAAAGTGTGATTCTGTAACAGTGCCAAGAACGATCCTAGTTTCCAATGCAAACATTTCACTTGCATTTCAACGCACCGTCGCCTGCACATGCAGTAACTGACTGTAGGTGCCATCGCAGCACCTGCAGGATGACGCTGCAGTGTGGTTTATTCATTTATATCAACAGGAACTGCAGCTGCATCAATGCAGGGGCCTAATTGAAATGAATGAGGGAGCTTCTCTCTCTCTTTTTTGTTTCTTTAGCACACACTGAGTTTGTCTGAGCACGACCTTGTCCCCACTTTGACATTATAGATTAAATTCCTATATGGAAAAGAATAGATAATAAAATAGATAGTGCGTTTATTATTTGGTTTTCAAAGTTTTTTTAGGAATATTTCTTCCAGCAGTTGTATCAGAGCAGCTCACCCGTTCACTGCACCTGATTGTCTAGTTCTAGGTTGAACCGAGTTGAGCTTCACCAAACTGCAGCAGCTTCAGGGCTCTGCAGTCTTTAGCTGCTGTGGCTCATTTCCTGCAGGTCACTTTTACATGTCAGAAACAAAGCTGCAACCAGGTCAAGAAAACAGCCCATTCCGAACAGGCAGGTTTAGGACGGCCACTGCACTGGTCATTTTAAAAAGAAGCAGATGAATGTGTCTCGTCTACAAACTCTTGCCGTCTGAATGATTTGTTTCTAGTCACATAAATCTCCTCACATTGCGACTGTGACTCAGTTGCACATTTTGGTGAGTCCCTTAGAAAAAGGAATTTACGACCTCAGACAAACTTTGCTTGTGTAATTCAAGCTCGCCACTGCTGTGACCTTTGTCCAACTGTTTTCCTCTGGACACCCACGGCACCTGGCTGCCGACTCACCACTTCAGGGCCTGCCTTCCCTGTGGTCTGTCCAAGGCCACTGTTCCTCTGCAGGAGACAATCAGCTGCCGGGTCAGACAGACAGATAACAGGACGGATACAGATACCATGGAGGAACAGAGTAAATAATCCCTTTTGCTAAGATTTTCAAGTCATTGGACAGAGTGCTGAGAGGCATCGGGATTAGAATCTGGATGAACCGCGGTGCAGAGGAGCTCAGCGGATCACCACCGCTTTCGATTGAGTGCGATATTGAAAGCAGGTGAAAGGTGATGGCGCTGAAGGCCTCGTTAGAATGACTGACCTGGTAATGCGTTCTCTCCACAGACGGCGGGTGGAGGAGCTTATTTTTCCATCCTAATGTATGGATGTTCATGTTCCTTTGATCTGCGTGAATAGAGGAGCATCAAAGGGAGCGGAGGGTGGGGTGGGGAAGGGGTCGGGGGGGTAATAGATTGGGAGAAATCTCATTGTAAGGAAATTGTTTAATGCACAGTGGTCCTGCAGCCTGATGTATGAGCCGCCCTCTGCAGGAATTGCCACTCTAACATTTGAACAATCAGCCGCCTCTGTCGTTAAGGTACTCATTACGTCTCACCTCGAACGCCACGCCATCTTTACTGCAGCAGCGGCACGGCTGGGTTCTCCCCGCGCCACGTGGACTCGAGCCCAGACGCTCCCGTGTCCCGCTCTGTAATCGAAAGTGCCCCTCCGTGGTCGTATTTACATTTATAATGATAAGTAGCGTCACCTCCCGTCTGCGGTGCGAGGTACTTCAAGGACCTACAGTGTCTTGAAAAATTGTTCCATTACATGCGCTTGGCAAATGTCAGGTCTGAGCGCACGCTGGGGGAACACGGAGCGGCACAGTTGGCCTCCACCAGCGCAGAGACAGAGGTTCTTGGCCGTGCTCTCTGCGCTGGGTGCTGCTGGTTGTGTGATCAGGTGGGAAGCAGCTCGGAGACAGTGTCCTTGGATGAACACCAGTGACTCATGCTTGTTGGCTGCGGAGACGTTAATGGTTGTTAACTGCCGGGAGATGAGCTCAGGCTGTGGGTAAAAACAACATGTGTCACAGAAGAAACACATATAATTACAAAAAAAAACTAAAAACAATATGCGGTGTCTTTGAAGCTGCAATGAGCAGATGAAAGTCAACGGTTTACATGTTTCTGTCTCTGCATCTCCTCCAGAGGATAACTGTTCAAGGTTATGATAATGGCCGTGGTTCCTTGAGGACTATAAATGCTCAGTAAGGCAGGAGATATGATGTAGTTAATGTTTTTACTGTCACAATAACAGATTTCAATAAAATGTTAAAAAAAGAGCATGATAATGACCGTCTATTTTATCCCTAGCACTGTTTAATATAATATATATAATATGATTTATTAGCTGTAATTGCTCTACAACTGCAGTTTAATTGGTACCAGTCCCAGTTGACGTGTGAGATACTACACATGGTTATTATACTAAATGTAACAACAAAATAAACAACTGCCTTTCAAGGCCTTGCAGAGTTAAATAAAAAATGAAAAACAATAATAAATAAAACCAGGACAGACAGTTGTAGTAGAAAAGCCGGGGGATAGAGAAGCAGTTGATTTCTATGTGGAAAGGACACACACCATTGAAGACAGTATGTTCTGTCTTCTATTAAATAACATATGACACATGGTGGTTATTTTCTTTTTTCACTATTCCAGACGTGGTACTCAAAGTATTCCAACTTTGTGTATTTTCCCCCAGCATCACACTCAACATGTTGAATTTGTTTTATTGAGAACATTTACCAGAGTTTGATTTGTGGGCACAGGCGCTTTTCCAGGGAGGGGGAGCTGTGCTGAGGGAGTTCGGGCTCATGACATCAGTATTTCCAAAATATTGGCCTCAGCCTTGAGATGCACAGTGTAATATTCATGTGAATCTGATGTTCTTTCAGGAAAAGGGGATTTGAGGAGAGAGAAAGAAAGAAGGAAAGAAGGGGAGTTGCTTATTCTTACAGGACGCACACGTTGTTCTAATTTACTTGAGCATACATTGCACACACATGACTAATGTTAGTTGTGTGGTCGACCTGGTGACGCTGCTCAGACATTCGATCCGATGACCTGATTGCCTGAACAATCAAACTAATGCTGACTGACCAGGTGTCAGGAGATAACATCGGGACATGTGCTGCTGTGGACGAGGTGCCGGCACCGTGGACTCCTGGTTCCCTCTCCCTGGCCCTGAGCCGACTGAGGGAGAACAAAACAGATCCCTCTCTCCGCGCTCGCTCACTTCTTTGAAGTTTCCACGGCATCAGCAGAATTATAGAAGGGGGGGGGGGATGGAAAAAAAAACATATGGGAGGGTACATCAGGAAACCCCACCTCCCCACCTCCCCACCCCTTCGCCGTGTTGTTGACTCCTCGCTAATTTTAAGGGCTTGGACTCGTTTTTTTTCCAGCCCACGTTTTTTTACACACTGACATCATGCATTCCATTTGTGAAAATCACATCCTGGAGCAGACACACACTGCCTTTGGTGTATGTGTGTGTGTACTTGTGTGTGTGTGTGTGCGTAGGCTTGTGATGTAAACCATGTAATTATGTGCTATCGACACTCACCTCACTGCACATGAGACACAGGTCTGCTTGTTAGAGATCCGGAGGCCCTTTACTCGTCTGGGCCACGTGATGTAACCCAGCGTTTTCCCAAAGATCTTTTTCCTGACCTGCCGCCGCTGAAGGATATGATTGTGTTTCTGTCACAGACTTTATGGTTTTCCTTCATGCATTTTCATAGGACATTGTGTTCTGATGCGTCCATTGTGTTGCTTTGATATCGCAGCTGAAATACCCAGACTAATGCCAGCAATAACTTGGGGAAGATTTAAGGGATAACACCGGGGAAGCCATCCAGTGTGTCTTCTCTGCCAGAGGGAAAGAGCCTTAGAATAACAGGCTTAAGATTAAGGAGGAAATATTTTTCTGCTTTCGCTCACTGTTAGTACAGCTCACAAGATTCTTCAGCCGGAAAGAAGTCAAAATATTCAATGTGGCTGACGGTGACGGGTAACAAGGAAAAGGTTTTCAGAGAAAAGAAGAAAAAAAGAAGCCGAGTGACAGTTCAGACTTTCCAAATTGTAAGATGATCCTTTTTCTTTAAGTGTGGGAGAAAAACAAAGAGCCTTTTGTTCTTAAGTGGAACAGAAATGATAGTTTCCCATGATTCCAACATGTCATACCAGGTTAAGCAAGTGTAACTATAAACCTTGAGGAAGGCTGCATTCCAGTTAGGTGTGCCAGTCACCAAAGTGGAACAGAACCATTATTAATGTGCTTCTCCCACTAAAAGTCATAATGTCTGCATTTTAAAAAGAATGTAAATGTAACCCAACAATTATTGAACATGTCAAAACCAAATCAAACTGTCCAGTGATTCAAGCTGTGTTCAACAAATAGGCTGACACCGCTGAGCTGAGCCGAGCTACTAACACAAAACACACTGTGGTCAGATTGTCACGTTTTATGTTTTAAAAGTGAAACTGTGGCAGCAGCAGTGCAGAGAATAAAAACTCCTCTGTGGTGTTGTCACATAAGAGGGACTTTCCTCAAACATGGTTTTTGAGAAAATAAATGATGCATAAACTTCTAACGAAGTGAAAATTAGCTCATTAATTGAAGCATCCCACGTTATTTGTTTTATTTAACAGCGAATTGATGCACGACACCTCACAGGGGATTTCTGCTGAAGGGCCTGACCCTGTAGCTGGGCCCCTTTATGTGGTGTGGAGTGTCTGGTGGTAATAAAGCAACTGGAATACCCACAACAAAATTTGTACTCATTCAGGGACACAAACTAGTTTTTGTTTTATGTTTTTCAAGACAAGTTTTCCTTGATTGAACCATTTTGCAGGTACATTTCGAGTAAAAAAACATGGTTGCATGAAATGTCTTTTTGTTATTCAGAGCACATGATGCAAGCATGATTCCATTTGAACTTTAAAGTAAGTATTTCTTCATCCATCAGAATATTGCCAGCAGCGTATGTGGGAGTTGAGTTAGTGTCACTTTGCCCTAATCATCATAAGCTAGTTTCAAAATAACATACAGATTTGAAAACCCCCAATTAGAGTGCAAGCCCCTCTTGTCACCGTGCACTAAATCTGTCACACTAATCACAGTCTGGTGATTTAGGAACACTTCTCTCCTGCCTCCTTCCCCCCCGACAACTGTCTGTCTTTATCGTTTCTTCTCTTTCAAGACACTGGAGTTTGTTTTATCCCCACCACCTGCAGGAGCGTGCATGCTTATCATTTTAGCGACAGACTTCAGCCTATCTGCCTCAGTTCTTTCGTGCATTCAGAGGATTTCAAATGAGCCCTCCCCCCGGCCCTCCCCCCTACCAGGGCTGATCTGATGCAGACCACATGCAGAGCTTGTGTATGATGGCATTGACTTTACATTCAGAGTGCTTATTCTCCCAGGGCTCCCTCAGAGGTAAAATAGGCTTGGCAACAGCCTTGTGCCTCTTGTAAAACCTCTCAGTGAGTTTCGGCATGCAGGACGGATTTATGGATTTGCTTTGGGGACGTGAATAAGGTTTTCCCCGGCGTTGACAATGAGCACATTTGATGGAGAAGCTGTCTAGTTAAAGGGAATAAAAGTGCACATAAACCAGCTCAAATTGATGCTGTAATGTAGCTGTTCTGACTCCCAGACATGCTCCCCCAATGATGTTAACGTGCCTGTGTGAATGGTGATGTCATCTAAAAAGAAAAGGGTCGGAGCTCGCCGGAGAGAGCGTCGCAGGCAGAAGACTGTCTAGGAGCCAGAGCATTAGCATAGAGGCTAGACAGGTCCACTTTCAAACCCAATCACCCGAGCTGTCATCTCTCCGCTGCCGCCGCTGCTTGTTGCTCCGAGCCCCCGCCAGGACTCAGTCGCACAATAACTACAAAATAACATTCAGAGAACAGGCTGCATTCAATGAAGATATTTCCCCTGCAGAGCTCATCTCTCTGCCTCGCTCTAATTGGGGTGTGACCTAAATATCTGACTGAAGCGGCACTTGTGTGAGTCTGCAGCCTCACTGACCTACATATCAGACGCACACTGGCGATTCTCTGCAGGAATCAATACGCAACATCGTCCTTGCACTCGGCACCGGGGGTCGTCCTTCCTGAGCCGAGTCGATTCTGTTGAGATCGTCTCGGAAGTTAATAATTTAGATTCAACCTGTTACGGGTGAACACAGAATGTATGGAGTTTGGTATCAACCTGTTGGATGGTCTTTCAAAAAAGTGTATTTCATCCAATTTTTAAGTTAAAAAATTGAAATAAAGCAGTTTCAGTTGGTTTTAATGTTTGTTTGTGTGCGTGGCTCTGCTCTGACCTCGGTGAGCACTCCCAGGTCGTCCTCTTCTCAGGGTGTCAGCGACTCTATTTGAAGCGACAGTGTGTTTCAGAGACACCAAAGACCTCCTGTTTACTTTTGGCCTATTTGTTCTTTCACAACACTTGTTCTCTCGGCCGCAGTTTCAGTTTCAGTGACTGCAGTCTGCGCGTACGTGTCACAGACGTTTGTGGTTTAAACGGCACGTTCGTCTCCCTGTCCTTCTCCTGAGCCGCGTGTGGTGCGGAATAAAGATGCCTTCTGCGCAGATTACATCTCAAACAGAGTCGGAGATGGTATCATAAAGTGTGTGTGCCTGCGGATAGCTCTGATGACTGAAAACAGGAACGCTGACAGAGGGGGCTGATGGAGCCGCTGCGTGTTGACAACAGATGTTTAGTGGTTAAGTATCATTTATAGTCAGTATGAAAATCAGCAAAACATGGCTGTTGAGGGATTGAATTGTGCCCAGATGCATCTTTACATTAAGAGATAAAGTGTACAATTTAAACTAGAAGGCCACCAAGCAGAGTTGACCTCTGTATGAGAACACATTTAAAGTCAATAGAATAGAATTTTTATTTGGATCTGCTTCAGATTTCACACAACTATAGATACTTCTCCCCTGAACTTGTTTATGATGTTTTTTCATCAAGATTCTTATCTTATTATTTTCTGAGAAATCCCCCCAAATAATTTTGATTTCCTGATTTGGATTCTCACCAAACTTTTGCAGGTTCTTCCCCGACCAATATCACATCCCTCCAACAGGTTTCGTGACAATCTGTTTGAGCGAAATAAAAACTGATTAAAACTGCTCGTTGGAGGTAATTAATGTTGTTAACAAGTTTACATACAACAGTAGTTAAGTGGCTAATCTGTCTGGCTCAAAGAATGTCTCTGTATTAATATAACCTTTAATAGCATCTTCACAAAATGTCCTAAATGGGCTTTATTAATCAAAAATTGGGTCTACATTAAATGTAGAGATGAACTGTGCAGAATTTATCAGAGCAGCAAAGCTCTCAAATTAAAACAAAGCCAGACAAAGGCTGGTTTCAAAATTCATTAGGGCCGTTCCCTGTGGTGTTGTAATTGATCATGACAGATCCACCTCCTGTTGGTGACAGCCTCTTTCCTACTGTGAGCCCCTCAGTGAGTGGGATTGATTTAGGACTTCCTCCACGCTCTTCTCTCCTCAGCCTTGGCAACAGCAGTAAAACTGGCTCCAGCCTGATGTGCCTTGTGTTCTTAGCCCTCCAGGGGTAACCGGGCTTCGGTTTACACGTGCCCTGTAATTAGGAACATCCTCGGAGTCTTGTAACGTCCGTGAATTAGGGATTGCTTTGTGAGGAGCGAGGTGGCCGGCACCAGGATATAAAGTTAAAGAGACTGGAGGAATAAATGTTTGTTTTACAACATGTGGACATGGGCTTTTTCTCGCGTTTTTTTAATTACAAGGTTGATAGTTTGTCATGGATGAGAAGTGCAGGTCAAGAGAATTAGAGGTTTGGCACCATGTGGCCGCTCTGATGTAATGTTTAGTTCTATGCGTGGTATTAGATTTGACCATAGATTTCTGATTTTAATACAGTTTGGGGAGCACTGGGGCTCTACCCCTGTGGAGCATTAAATTAAGCACATCTGTTACAACTTGCTCAATAAGGAAACCAGAAAGTAACTATCCAAATAATCTGTGTAATTTGATTTCTAAATCTGTATCATTTGGGGGGGATGCAACAGCAGTTTGGACAATAATGTAGGTCTGTGTTTGTCTCCAGAGGATGAACCCTACTGACTTTGGTGATTTCCTGACTTTTCCTTGAGCAACCATTATACCTGTTAATGGGTTTTTGACCAGTGGAAAAGGGGCTTTGCGATTATCTGTCTAAAGAGACCAGGCCTGAGAGATAATTACCCGAGCCTGACCCAAACCCAACAGGTTTTTTTGTGTGAACCTGACCTTAGCCCGATGTTTTTCCTGATAACAGGCCTGAGCAGCATGGAACATCGAGTAGAAAGCCCAGCCAACGTGATGGAACCCGACCAGAACCCAATTTCAAAACTTTTCTCAACCCATAGGGGCCTACTGAGTAAGGCCGGGCCTTCACGCTCTAGAACCACTGGACAAAGTTTACATGAAATTTAATTCTGACATTGTGCTATTGTTACAAATAAAGTGATCCTCTGACCTCGGCTCTTCTGCCATCATCAGGTCCCACTTTTGTATTTTTGGCTAATGATGCAGCATCAGTTGTGCCTGTGTTTTTACCAGAACTTTACATGCTAACACATTAAACTAAGATTTCCCTTCTTTACTATTTATGTCTCTGAACTCTGAGTTTTATGCATCATTATATGCAGCACGTTACATTTTATAACCGCAAAAATACTCCCATAATGTCACTTAAAACCTGTCAGTGAAAATATAATATGACTATAATTAATGACTATTTGAAATCATAATGGATTCATCTCTAGAGAGTGATCCATTTAGCGTCTATTAGACAGATAGTAAGAGAATAAACACAGCAGTGATTAGTCTTCTTTTCTCTTATGACAAATTGAAACATGAATGCGAGACCATTTGAATATGTTTAAATTAAACATGAAAGTGGCAGCTATAACATCTGATGCAAAAGACCTTCTGTCTGAGCTCTGACAGACTCCGGTTGTAAAATGCTTTGTGCACCTTCAGGGGAATTCCTTTCATCGATCGCATATGGATCAGATAATACCGAGGACGTCAATAATCCTGGCGTCACAGAGGAGATGACAATGCAAACTGCAGAGAGGGGTTTTAATATGTTGTGCGTCCTATCTGAAAATGAAGACACAAACTTGAATACATTTGTCGTTCTCTTGAGAGTAATAATTAGTCGCTGGGTGTTTTACATTTCCGTCATATGTCAATAGTGTCACCACCAACTCTGTTTGTAGCAGGAAACACGATCATTTAGATGTGATGTAAGCAGCGAATCATTGTCTCGGCTCTTTTCACTGTTGAGGAAGTCGCCTTCTTCTCTGACCGGCAGCCAGAATCGCGGGCAGGAAATTGAGAGCAGAACTGGTGCCAGAGGGTGTGTGTGTGAATGTGTGTGTGTGTGTGTGTGTGTGTGTGTGTGTGTGTGTGTGTGTGTGTGTGTGTGTGTGTGTGTGTGTGTGTGTGTGTGTGTGTGTGTGTGTGTGTGTGTGTGTGTGTGTTTTGTAGCGAAGGGTGTTTTGTGGAGACAGCAAGTTGGATTGTGAATCCCATACCCTGCTCGGCGCCATGAGGCCCACGCACAGGAAGCCTCTCCCGCTAAATACAGCTGACCCCCCCCCTCCTCTCTCCCTCCCCTCCTCTCTCCCTCCCCTGCTCTCTCCCTCCCCTCCCCTCCCCTCCTCCATCTACAGGTCTGCACACACAGAGCTGAACAGACAGAGAGAAGTCTTTTCATTTCGTCTGCTCATTCATCCCTCCATACCTCCGTGGGTTTTAATGAGCTCTCCCTTTTTCGGGCTCTGTCGCAAACCCGTGGTTTTGACATGATATATTTCTGTCTGTAAATGTTCTTGACTGGGATCTGACCCCGCTTAGACACAAAGCTGCTCTCGAGACCCCCTGACCCTCTGTGGCAGAGACCCTGTTTAAAAAAAAAGCTAAAAAAGCGAGACGTGGTCTGCGGTGTCGGAAACAGGATTCTTTATGACCGTCCTTCACTTTCATGGGTTGCCGTCGCAGTAGCACACCCTTTCTTTGCCTTTTTGGATCCTGAGGTTTTGCTAATCAGCTTTCAACACACTGATGGAGACTTAGGAGGTGGTGAAATTAAGCCCCGAGCTCATCTTTGTACCATCAGCTCGGTTAATAATGTCCTCACTTTCCAAAGTCTGGCTTTTTTTTCTTTTTCTAATCTTAAACCCTGAAGAGTCTGGGGAAGCAACAGTAATCTCAGCAGAGTGCTGCACAACTGGGCTGCCTGTCAGTCTCCTCACCTTTGAATCAATGAGAACACAGTGCATCAGCACTCTGCAGCCACAGACTCATTTGGTGGCATGAAATTTTGGATTTAGCGTCAGACAAACGGAGCCCATTTTTTTTGGTTGAGTCCCGACAGTCGAGGGACCTTTTAGCAATAATTGTGGATCATTCAAGTTATTTAGGGTGAAACTACATCGTAAAGTGATTAGTTTAATCCCGGCTCAACATCTCTTGGAATTATTTTCGTACTTTATTTGGAAAATTCTGCACAAATTCTGATTTAGGTCCAACTCCAAGGAAATGGTTTTCCCTTTGGACAGACAGCATAAAGCGTGCAACAGAAATTGATTATAGCAATAACTGTCCCATACTTGCACTGATACTGCAGAGCGTGAGTTTCATGGGATGCGCCAATAAATTGTTGTAATTTGAACTCATGACATCGTCAGAGCTATCAAGCCCAGACATGACCTGTTAAATCCAGGTATCTGTGAATTACATAAATAACAGTTAAGTATGAACCAGTCACTGACTTTTGATATAACATGTTTGCTTAAACTATAATTAATTAATCTAAAAAAATGTAATTAAAAATAATTAAATATTTTTAAATAAAATTTACAGCAACATCCAGAAATAGGCCACTACCCTCTTTTAACTGTAGTACTGTAGAACTGTAATTGGCAGATTGTGGGGAGATCAATACAATCTGCAGGAGGTATAGCAATTGAAGGAGATGAGCAAAAGAGACTTTAGGTTGAGACATGAATGATGATGTCGAAGCTCTGATGGCAGAGATAAAGAGGACATTTCAGCTGAAAGCACACCTCGTCAACTGACCACTTATAAATGAGTATATCTGGAACTAATGGTGAAATAAGTGATGTTCTTTATGCCTCCTGTACCAGGAAGACTGGACGGAGGTGATGAAGGGGGATCAAAGTGGAGCGGACAGACTCTCTGATGAGGTGCTACTGATTCTGTCTCGTCTAAATGGCTCGAGACGTCTGATCTGAGCTCAGGGAGAGTTTGCAGTTAGAACGAACTCGGCCACAAGTGGCTTCTCTTAATGTGATTAAGGGTTTCTTTGAACCCGAGCAGGGCACGAGCATCCCTCACTGACATAATCTGCTTCAGTCGGCTTCAAATACAGAACTGAAACTGGTTTCAATCTACCCACTGGAGCAGGTGTCAGTTGTTTGTTTGGTTGATATGTGGTCAGTTGGTTGGTCGGTGGGTTGGTTGGTTGTCAGGATTGAACACAGACAGAGTAAGAAGACATTAAATGTGGAGTTTTTGGACAATTTCACCAAATTCTCAAGGAATGTTGTCTTCATGTAAAAAAAATCTGGCATATATGTAGAGAACCGATATCTATGAGTGTGTGCAATGTGGTGCAGCCTGATTGAATTGCAGGAAGCTGTTGGGCCTGGGTGGAGGTGTGAGCTCTACCGGGGGCCATTCGACTTAATAGTATGACAATTGAAACTAATGACAGTACTGGAAGGGAAACTTTCCTGGTGTGCAGACACATTATACCAGGTGATACTGTCAGGCATGCTGTTTATGTATATTGCAGGTTGCCACACAATAATTATATAAATGCACCGAGTGTTATTAAGTGCTATGATTATACCAGAACCGGGATTAAAGTCGCCGAAGGATTTTTAGGCTTTGAGTGAGCTGAAATGGGCCTAATCATAAGCGGCTGCCGCACAGTAGCAGGAAGATGTCCCTGATAATTGGTGCATTCAGTGAATTTTCCACTGGGCATTGCTGGTTGTAGGCGTAATTGACCAGTGGCAGAGCAGCAGAGCATTGATAACCAAACATGGACAGAGTGGGCTCAGCTGGTAAAGGTACTCATCTGTGCGCGTTCTGCTGCTGTGTATTAATGGGGCTTTGGAGTGCTCCTGAGCTCTGCGGACTCCTTATCCCCATCACTGTTGTGTAAAGAGAGGGAGCCTAATCCTATCTGGCCTGCAAATCCTCCTCTGGGGCCCAGACTGTGTGGAAACAGGCAAACCAACGCACAGGCGCCTGACTGGCCCTCTCTCTCTCTCTCTCTCTGTCTTTTGTACGCTTAGTCGCACATGCACATGCACGGACACACACACACTCACACACACCTACACACCTCTGGACAGCTGCCAATGCCACTGCAGTCACAGGTGAGCACTGCAGTTTACTCCAAACAAAGAAAGGGATTGTCAGGGTTTACTTTCCTCGTCGCATACACTGTGCTGGAAAGTGTTGCCTGTGTGTGTGTGTGTGTGTGTGTGTGCATGTGTGTGTTGGGAGATTATGAATAGAAATCTACATCAAGACAGAAAAGACTCACATTCCACACGACATTTCCCATCACTGAATAAAGAGGCTGAGGTTAAGTGGGAATGTGTGTCCTGCTTTCAACTCCCTGGCCGGTGGCTCCTTCACAGCGAGGCAGTTCGCCACTTGATTATTATCCCGCGGCGGAGCAGACTTGACCAGATGAACATTGTGACCTCCCCTCGTCTCCTGTTCGCCAGCCGGTGAGAACACTTCTCTAATTGTTGCTCTGCGGCCATGCTCTCCTTTTGCCAAGCGAGCTACATTATCCCTAAATGACAAACACACGGTTATTTTGGGCGATCCGCAAAACTGCAGGAGTCAGTCAGGCTCCGCATTAAAACACACAAATGATAGTCTGCCAGGTTTGGTGCACAAATCATCCACTGGAAATAAGCAGTGTGGATCCAGAGTGTTCCTGTGTTCAGACGAAATTACCTCTGTATTTTGCAAATGAAACAGAAACGTCTTGTGTTTTGATTTGAAATTGCTGGTTCTCAACACGTGCCAGGGTTTGATCTGTTAGTTTTAGCCACTTTTAAGTTTGTCTGGCGAAGATGGCTTATTTATTTTTTTAACGTGACTTGTTTTAGAGTCATGCTGATCCACTCAAGTGTTAACTTTTTCATTTCAGTTTGCTCTCTAATATGATCCGATTGTGCAAAGACAAATTCAGAGAGTGAAACCCAGCAGCAGCCAAAATATTCCCAGGACAAGCTGAGATGGATCTAAATGCTCCTTTATTCTGACAATGAAGGAAAGAAAGTGCAAACTAGTCATCTTTAACAAATGCACTTCCTTTTTTTGTACTAGATAGACTTTGGAGGCATGTTGCTCTCATTTATGCTATGCTAAGCTATCTGACTTTAACCTTTGTGTCGTGTTCGTTTCTCCCCCCTTACTTTGGTGCTCCCGGTCAAATTTGACCGGCCTGTTTTAACTGCCCTTACATTAACACAAAAACCATTGATCGTCACCAAATTGTATTTAACTCCCTTTTAACCTGTAAACAATGTCTCAGACTACTGGTTACATGAATAACTGCAGTGAATAGACACAGAAATTGAAAGTTGTATTCCAAAATTAACATTTATTGTAGAAAAATCAAAACAGAGACCAAATTCACAGAACATCAGAACATCAACATGAACACATTGTGTGTGTGTGTGTGTGTGTGTGTGTGTGTGTGTGTGTGTGTGTGTGTGTGTGTGTGTTCAGACACAGGAGTGGCATTTTGCAATCAGGTCACAGTGTGTCTTGCAAACGTAGGCATCACATTTGAAACATGTAAGACTTGTCTTATTGTCTCTAGGGGCCATAGCTTGCATCTCTTCCGTTTCTGCCCCTGTTTTGGGGGGAGAGTGGCCAGGGCCGTGGCTGGGGCTTGCAGACTCCTCACCAGACTGCAAGAGGCTGGTGTGCGGGGAAGGTGCTGGCGCCGTTGAATTAGAGGAGTCACTAAAGCTTTCCCAAGCTCTGCCAGGAAGAGTCTCCTCTTGAAACATTTCCCCTGATTCCAGGCTGGGTCGAATGTCACCTCAGGTGTGTCTTCCACAGGGGCCTCTTCCCCAGGTGCCTCTTCCTCAGGGGCCTCTTCCTCGCCATATGTTGACTGTTCGGTCTCATGATGGTCTGGATCAAAATCAGGATCGTTGTCTTCTATTTCTGAAACATCCTCCTCTATTTCTGGTTCAACTCCAATCCCGTCTTCATCAGTTTGAAAAAAAAGGTCAAGAGCCTCTCTGACAGAAAAACGTCTGATCGGGCGCCGACTCATTGTGTTCAGAGTAAAATAAGAGCAATGCACAAGCAAGCTATATATAGGGGATCTGTGAGAAGATATCATACGTTTTGTATCGAAAGTGTGGTTCACGTGGGGGGATGGACACATTAGCCCGGGAAAGAGCCAGGTTCCCATAACAAACACCTAATTGGTAACTTTGAAGTGTTACACGTTTAGTCTGGAAGGTGTGGTTCACGTAGGGGGACAGGCACATAAGCACGGGAAAGAGAGGACACATGGTCAGTCTGAAAGGGGTTCACGTGGGTTGGAGTGTGTGTGTGTGTGCGTGCGTGTATGTGCGTGCGTGCGTGTGTGTGTGTGTGTGTAGGTGTGTGTGTGTGCGTGTAGGTGTGTTTGTGTGTGTGTGTGTGTGTGTGTGTGCGTGTAGGTGTGTTTGTGTGTGCGTGTGGTGGTGGTGGTGGATTTGTGGTTGTGTACTATCTGATGAATGAACACAATCTAGGGTCACCCATTCATTTCCTATGGCGGTCATTTTTGACCGGGAACACCACAGGTGTTACAAAGTTGACTAAACAACTCAAAATTCAATGAAAGTAGTGATCAGCAATTGTAAATGTTCAAATGCCTAGTGTGGAGGATATCATAAGCCCTTGAGACAATAAAATGTAAAACACAATATTTATGATTGATCGAAATGGAAATCGGTCAGATTTGACCCGAACACGACACAAAGGTTAACCATATATTGAATCCTCTATTAGATATATATTTATGCTATGCTAAACTACCGGGCTATTGACTTTAACTATATCTTAATCCTCAATTATACATACATTTCTGTTATGCTAAGCTAACAGGCTATTTGCTATTCCTCTCTAAAGGATTGGTAATAATCTTCTTATCCTTCTTATCTTATTTTTGGCAAGAAAATTAACAACCACATTTCCCAAGCTTGTTTTTTTACACAAAATAGAAAGCTGTGATAATGAACGATAAAACAAATTGTATGTATCGGCTGAACATGTCGTCTCTCTACCCCGACATGTCATCAGCCGTGGAAATCATTCCATCACATCTCTGTCAGTTTGCATTTTTATTAATCCCAAATCACTGCCCTGAATTGGAATTATTCCTCACCGATTAGCGCCCCTCTTTATTCCTCTGAGGCTTATACTCCTGTAGTCGATCTATCGCAGCTCTGCAGAGCCCATAAATTGTGGCTAAAGAGGGTAGACAAACACAGTGGGCTGGTGGTGTGGGCATCAGGCGATTTAATCCTTTGTCATTATCTGTCAGGCCCTGCCAGCAGACATCTGCTTGTGAATGCAGTTCCAGGGAACGCTGAGAGAACCAGCCTTACTCAGGTTAGAAGGGAAAGAGACACACCCTGGTTCCTTTATGTCTCGTACACCCACTTCATTAGGGTCTGGGTGTTCTTGTCAACAATGGAGAACAGGCCTTGTTGCTGATAGCTTTATCTCTGGGTGGCTGAACAGGCACCAGAATCCGCCCTGAGGCGATCCAGCCCATTGCCAGCTGCAGCAGGAATTTAACAAATAATCCAACTTCCTGTATCCTGCAGTGATACAGTGAGCTAGACTGATGAGCCCGGTTAATAAAGGCCAAGTGATGATGAGTCATGCTTTAAAAAAACACGAGTGCTAGCCAGAGCGGTGGAGTGAAATGGATCGCGCCGCACAGGAAGGCCTTTTGTTTGACAGTACCTGGCTGAGCAGTTTGACATTTCAATTTGTAACCCGGGTCAATTTGAGAAAGTTAAAAAAAAAAAAAAAAAGCCTACGAGGCATGTTTGACAAAGACCCTCCTAAAGACAAAGACAAAAACAATAACAGCCGTGTAAATAGAAAAACAGGGAAAGCTGATCCTGCTTGTTTCTTCAAAAGGACCATTGGAAAGGCAATGTGGCAAACAGAGGAAAACAGAGTCAGAGGAAAGGATACTAATCTAGACCTAATCCCCTCAGCATCTGTCACTGATGCATTAATCAGACAGAGAGGAAACATGTTATTCTGTAATGCCTCCTCTCATCTAAAGCCCTGTTGTTGAATTTTGCAGAATGGACGCGGGTCACGGAACATCGTCTTCTAGACCAACACCAACAATGTCTCGTAAAACGTTATAGTTGTATTTTAATGGATGATTACCTCGCTGATTATTTCGGGCTGTAACTACACTACACACGAGCTGCGGCAACATATATAAATGGTTTGCGAAGGATTTCCAAACTGCTTGTAATTAGATTATAAAAGATTTATAGGCATTTCATGCTTGTACTCCCTTTATTTAATTCACTACATCTGCCGCCCTGCTACTGCTAGACCCTTGTTAGTTTCTTATATAGGTTAAATTGAGGTGTCGGTTAACATTTTGTGTGTCTCTTTCTAATCACTCAGTCCTGATCTACTGGAGGAACCAGATAACTCCTGGAAGCTATAAATAAACAGAGGCCATTTCTCACTAGTTTAGTTAATTAGAGTATCAGGGCCCCATTAGCACATTGATGTGGATTCGTCAGCTCTCGATTGGCCTCACACCTATTCCCAACAAACTAACACTCATCAGCGGCATCGCAGTCGTTACTGATAGATCCGCGGCCGATCGCCCGTCGATATGGATCCAGTGTGTGTGTGTGTGAGATGGAGCAGTGTATTGTTTAGATGATTAACAGCACCTGGAGGTGTGACGCCCGGTCACTGATGGGCTCCTCGCTCCGGCGTTTAATCATGGTGAAAACACATGCTGTCACTCCACGCGCCCTGAGCCCCATCACTTAGAGAGGGGCTTACGGTGAGCCCAACCCGGCGGGGCTCTCACCACCAGGGATGAGAGTCCGGGATGCAACGCTGCTACCGTTAGTGCTGAGATGATAAAGAAGCCACAATTTGCATCAAATCTCAACACACATCACGGGATCGGATAATCTCTCCACAAAGCCTCAGCTTTTCCACGAACATCAACAACAAAACAGCCAGACCGACTCCTTCTGAAAACATCGAATGTGTTTACACGGGCTGAGGTCAGCTTCCCTGCCCTGATTGGATTCACCCGGTTGTGTGTTTTCAATCTTGTCCCATTCAAACCGAGGCGGGAGTATCTACAACAGTGACGGGCAGTTAGCCGTGAAGTGTCAGCCTTCATTTGCATTTACCTCACCACATGCTGGATTTGAGATAAAAAAAAACTAATCTGCTTCATCACCACAAACACATTGGTTACGCAATAACACACAATTAGGATAATGATTCACTCTGCCACCGGTGACAGTTAACGCCTGTCTTCACAAAGGAAACAAATGGCTCCTTTGTAGTATGGCTGTTGTTTTCAGTTTCATCTTTGCTTATCTAGATTTGTCTCATTAAGATCAGAGATCTGTTTTACAAGCAAGCAGCAGCACATTTGGCGTCAGACAGAAAACATTCAAAGTCCTTACACATTAAATGATACACAATAAACAAGAGGGGGGGGGGGAAGAAAAGGTTGATTTGCATCTCTTTCTTTAATTTCACTATATTTACTCGCACACTTGTGCACAAAAACATTACAACAACTAATGGAGTCTTGTTTCTGAACGGGACGAGCTAGTCCCTCTCCATTTCACCCAGACAACCTTCCTCCTGGTACACAAATATTGCTCATTACATGGGGGTTTATGTGCTCAATACAACCATTGACCCTCAGCCTGCCTCTGGCTCCTGCCTCCCCCCCCCCCCCCCCCCTGTCTCTTTTTCATCTCCTCCCTGTCGATGGCTAGTTACCGATGGGGCAGTAAATTATAATGGCTGGGCTGGGATTAGGTGTGAGAGGGGGATGTCTGAGAGGCAGAGCGGTGGAGGAGGAACGTGCACACTCATACCCTCACAGATGATTGTCTCCTCGTGTGCCAGACAACTCCACGTTTTACCGCCCCTCCTCCTCCTCCTCTACCTGCAGATTGCACCATCCATCAATCCAATTTTCCTGTTTTCACTCCACATGTTTGCAGGTGTAAATATTCATCCAACATATGACAGGTTTTAATGCTAAGAAGAAGAAAGTCTGCACCCATTGGGACAACTAACAGTATAGTTAATGGATGGTTAGGTGAAGTGACACTGTGGATTTGTTGATAAGAGAGTGAATCCTTTTTATTTTATTTGTTATGTTAAAATGTACAAAGAGGATTTACTTGTTGTTTGAAAATGCATCATCATCATCTTTCTTTACGCAGCTGTAATAAACTCTTACTTTGAAAAGGTTTTTCCTTTTTTTTTCTTGCATGAAGTATTATTATAATAATAATAATGACAACAGCAAAAAAATAATAACAATACCAATAATAGATAGTTTCCTGTTGCAAATATTATTAATAGCCTTGTCACCTCCCCCAGTGACCAACTGCATGAGGGAGTGTTAAAGCTGATTTTTTTGCTTGTGCATGTTGGGGGTAAGAGGAGCCTGTATCTTAATATAGGGGATGACCTCAGCAGTGTCCTTTCCTCATCTCCTACTATAGACGGACTGTGCACACATGGACTCGTGCTCAAGGCAGCCGATGGAAATAGAAATGCTGCAGGGATTTCTCCAGCAAATGACCTGGAAAACATTGGCTGCTTGACTTGTGGGATAATATGTGTATCTCCTGCAAGTCTTTGCACCGATTTCTGATTTGTCGGGACGACAACAGTCAATTTTTTTTGCTATTCGTGTGTTTACTTAGTCAAATCAGACATTGGATATTTCCCCATGAGTAAGAACATAAGCATTCCGTGTTGCATTTCAGGACCTAATTCCCTCAATGACTAAATACTAAACCAATTCAAGACGGCTCTCTTGGTGTGAGTCCAAACTATTTGGCATTCCTTTCTCAGCTTCCTCTGAAGAGCGCAAAACATTTTAGAAATAATTGCGTGCACTTCTGTGGATGTGCTCAGGAATCTCCTCCTCCCTCCCTCACGTGCACAGGCAGATAGGCAAGCATTCCTTGTGTTTGTGTGTTTGCATGTGCAAGTGTATGCAGTGTAGTCAACGTGTGGGGTCTTTGTGTCCAGGAGTGAGAGACTTGCTCCGGTGATTAATGGGGTTCCTGTGTGAGGCGCTGCAAGGCGCCGTACACAATCACTGGGCCAGACCACAGTCCCGCCAGGCTTGTCCTTCACATGAGGAGAAGAGAAAGGCGGGAAGGAGGGAGGGTGAAGGGGGAAATATTCCCTCGCTGTCCTCTACTCGTTCCTCCCCTCTGCCCATCCGCCCTGCCTTTTCCCTCCTAAAAACTACCTACTTTTACAACTACACTCCCACACGTGTTCTCCCTCCTCTCCCTTAATGTTGGCCCCTGCCTCTGCCCACGTCCGCATACTTTCACACATGTACGATATGACACGACAAGGGAAAGAAAAAGCTGAAGTGCTGTGAGGGAAAAAGATAAAGTGAAGTGTCGGCACAACACCAGAGCAGCTTTGAAGAAAAAGCTGGGGTGGAGGGTGAGGACCCTGCTGTGAATCCCTCTCCCTCCCCCCTCCCTCCTCTTCCCTGCAGTTCGGGTATGCGGCCCCTCTTCCCAGTGTTAAACAAGCCTTTTAAATAGGCTTTAACCTGGGCCCACCCTCAATGGGGCCATTGTGGGAACGGATGTGTGGACAGTAGTGCTCGGTAAACACGGCTACTTGTCCCTTTCTCACATTCTGAGGCCATCCTGCGCTGGCCAGCCCGGAGGTCGGGGCTGGAGTCTGTGTGCACGGCTGTGTGTATTGTGTGGTCAGAGTGTGAGAGACAGAGGTGGGAAAAAACAGAATGGACTGACGGTGAAAGAAAAAGAAAGAGAGGATAGGAAAGGGTTGTAAAGCAATCAAATTAGGCACGACTGATTAAATTAAATCTTAAATTCTTACGTAACACTGCACCAATAAGACCAATTGACTTCCCAGACAGTCGGTCAATATATCTGAACGACTGTCTCCAGGGGTCTGGGAGAACTTGTCGTGCTGTGACATCCGCCCGGCCCTCTCTTTTTGTGAACACTAAAAAAGATGGTGGACTTATTTTGTTAACCCACGTCAGTCCGGGGCTGGATTTCATTACCTTTCCTCCCCCAGGGTCTGTAATTGGGCCTCACTGTTGTCGGCCCGGCACCTGCAGTCGGGCCCACATGTCCCTGTAGCCGTGGTAACAGCAGCATGCTGTGATGCTGATTCTCCGAGCCTCTGTGACTGCTCCCCCCCCCCCCATCCCAAAAACTGCTCCTCCCCCGCTGTTCCCCCATTACCAGCGTCGTAGAGTCCTCCATCGGTCAAAGTGGAAAAATGCCACTCATTAGACGTTACGTGGTGATTATGTTTGACGACCATCAAACACAGCGGTGCAAAAATATGGTGTTTAGTTAAATAGCTGCAGAACAGTTCTGATGATGTGTGCACGGACACAAATAACTGGATTACATAACCTTAGTAAATCTAATTATTGCATTTGAAAGGGGAAACGGTAAGGAAGCTTGTCCAGATACAAGTTGTTTGATCATGTCAGTGTCTAACAGTAAGCTCTAAGTTTAAACATAGTTGAAAAAGAGGGACGATTTTTGTGGCTTTGTCTTTAGTTTATCTTTGTATTTATCTATGTATCAAATGTCAAACTAGCTCTTCAACATTAGCTAATTAACTAATTAAGAGTTGCTGAATAAGCTGTAGCCTGAGAGCTGATTACAGAGAGACAGATACTTGTCACTCAACATGTTTATGACACTAATCGCTTATGCACACAGTAAAAATACAAAAAGATAGAGAAGCCTATTTGGAAATAGTGAGTGACTTGTTAATGAAATCGTGTTTTTTGTGTTACTATAATTTTGTTTACCAACTCTCTTAAGTTTCTGCTTTACTATGGCAGCCTGTGAGCTGTCGACACTTGACTGTTTCCTGTAATTCCTCCAAACTATGTGATCAGAAATGTCAAAGAACCTGACAAGGTTTTTTCCCAGAAGCAGCAGTTTTGTCGCCGTGATGTGCTGCACGCTTTGAAACGGTCACACACACAACGACAGCCAAAGAAAAGGAGGAAGTGCTCAGTTTGTGACGGGAAACTCGGCAGCGCGTTGGTTTCCTTCTCCTTGTGTCAGTGAGAGTGTGACGCGGCGAGGGACTTCCATTGAATTTACTCTGATTCTCGACTTCTCTTTCACATAAAACGGCTTCGCAATATTTGGTGGGAGCCAGTCGGTGTCTGTGAAGTCACTGATGCGTCAAATTGTACGATTGAGAGCAGGCAAAGGGAAATAATTACTGGTGAGATGTTCTAAATGGCACGTTTGGCTGCAATAAATCAGCTAAAAACTTACCCAAGGGTGGAGTTTTACAGTTTTTATATGATTTTACACCAGATTTGAATGCGTCAATGTCAAATCACAGCATGTGTGCGACTTCATTGTATCAGTATCAGAGGAGTCGCTTGCTGCAGGGCGCTTCCTGTGCTGTCTTTTCTTTGAAAGCACATGTGCTGCATGTAAACATCTCAGTGAGGAAGTACTGCAGTCACCGGAAAATAAGCTGATGAGGGGTTTCGCTTTTGTTGTCTGGCTCTTAACGGAGCTAATATCTCTGCGTGCACTCCCCCCACTACATCTTTTAGAGCTGTTATGTAGCCATAAAGCACAGGTTGCCACGTATTGATTTCTGGGCAATGCAGGGAGCCATGGAGAGCTGTAAATTCTGTAAGACATGTGTCCCAACAACACTGACGCCCGTGCACCGACAGTAGTTTCACAGCAATTGAGGAGGGGGGGGGTGGGTGGGGGGGCGTCTGGTGGGTGTGATGGCAGCTTAGAGGTCCGCAATGATCGCAGCGTCTCCGTGATGAAGTGGCCGAGCTCTGGGCCGATTGCAGGGTCCGGGGTGGAAGTGAGGTTTAGCTCAGTCATGTGAAAAATGGGCCAGAGTAGTGCTGAGTGATGTGATTGGACGGGCAATGCGCTTCGAGCCAGGCACCCCTTGCACTAATACCCCCGTCACTCATCATTAACCCTTTCAGCACCAGATTTGCACACCTCTTCTCTTTTTCCTTTTCGATCGCCGTTGTGTAAAAATGGCTTCCTGTGAAAATTGTGTTCCGCGAGGCGAGACGTGCTGTTTGTCGATATCGCGCCGATTTGCAGCCGATCAGCAGAAAGTGGAGGACGACATGGGAGTGAATCACATGAACTGAGATGGTTCCCTGATTTCCTAGTCAATAAGTAGATAAACACTTTAAAACTTTATGTTCATGATAATATTGATGTCAAACTTCGCCTGTTTAAAGATTCTCCGTTATCTCAGGCTTTTGCTCATGTCTTGCAATCAATTTCCTGTCGATTTTGACTGAGATCAACTTTACTCATTGTGATGTGATAGCTTATTCAATCCCTTTGGGTTATAGAGCTGTTAGAGACCAAACCATTTATTATGTTAATTGAGAAACAAATCAGCAGATTAATTGACAGTGAAGCTAACTGTTACTCTAAAAAAAAAAAAAAAAATCTAATTATCTATAAAAAATCAAGGTACCCTAATCCTCTGGATGCCTCAAGTGAAGCCGTTCTTTTGACAGTCTATTAGGCAATCAATCAATACTATTACATAAGGGTGGGGAGTCTATAACACATCACACCAATGAATAAAACATAGAACAAACGTCCTGGGAGAGACGATCCAGAATGCATTAGTCAGACGGCCCTGTGGCACTGCCAAATAAAGAAAAAACACAAACTGGCAGCGTTTCTCACCCCTAAAGCTAAAGACCCAGCACAGAGAGGCAGTAAGAGCAAACACACACACACACACACATGCTGTATGTGGCGAGGGCAACCCAAACATAGGGCCTGTTTGTTTGTGAATGAATGGAGGCATTGAAAACCAAACATGTCTTGTCTCGGCGTCGCGGCGACAAAGGGAAACAGCAGGGGCAAGTGGCTGAGTTTATGAATCGTGCCTGTCTCAGAGACAAACAACTGGCTAACGTTACTTCACCGAGATGAGAAAAGGGGGAAAGAATGGGAAAATATGACGGTATGTAAACAATCTATATGAGAACCAAAGGGAAAGAGAGGGAGCCTTTTGTTCCTCGGAGATTCTTGGGCGTTGCATTACATCAGTCATAATCAGACGTGGAGGAGCGGCGGAGAAAAGAAAAAGGTGACCTCTCCTTTAATGGCCAGCTGATGATGTCACATCACTACACACAGATTCTTTGGTCTCCAAGTAAACCAGCTCCTCTGCGTGCTGATTGGCCGACCAGCTGCGGGAGAGGGGGGAGGGTGTGTTCTTTTTTTCTTTTTCTTTGCCTGTTTCTGGATTAATCCTTGTGCCTGAGTGAGCTCATCTCCTCTGTTCTCCTTTCTTCTCGCCTCTCTCTGCCCGTCGTGTAACTTGCGTCAAAACAACAATTACTCTCGATGTAGTCATGTCCGGGTAATCTCACACGCTACGTCAAAACAGTATGATTTAGTGGATTGTATTGGGGAAATAAAAGATAACTGAGGTGTTCTCTGCTTATAGGTTTAATCGTATTAAGAAAGAACACGTGTTGAATTGCTCTTTCTGCTCAGAATCCATTAAATTAGCCTGTTGCACACTTTCCTCGGCTAAATCTATTTCCTCAAGAGCTCCTTTATTCCTAAAGTCTCATCCCCTGCAGCGCCGGACGCCGGGCCTGAACTAATCCAGTGCACTGGCTGCCCCTCTGCAGTGAAACACAATGCCGTGTGCCTCTATATCACAGTCATGTCTGGGGCTACAGGTGACCAGCTGTCGGCCTGTGTTCCTCTCCTCTGGGACAGCTGGAGCCATCAATCAGCTCCCCCCCCCCCCCCCCCCGGGCCCTGTTGTGTCCGTCTGCCCCGCTCGGACCACCACAACAACAACAGCAGACCGTCTCATCTGCTGTGTCGCTCCTGCGGGGGGACAACTGCTTCTTCTTTTCCGGGTCATGCCAACACGAGCACGGTTGCGAATTCCTACTTTCTAGACGAGCTTAAATCTCAGCCGACAATCCCGTGCTGCGAATCCTTTGTTTGAGTCATGTACATGTGTAAATTGCTTGGGCTACATCCATAATACCATGTGTACAAAGTAAAACAATCCCTGTCCACATGGGCGCTGTAAATCATGTGGGCAGGGATCAGTTTTTTATCCCCGTCCAATGCTAACATGCCTGAAACCACATATCACATGACCACTCGTTTACACTGGGCATCCGTGTGCCGATTTTACATGCTCGATTAATACCTTGTTTTTCTTCCAGAGAAGGGGGTCATGTGATACGAGCCTGACGAATCGGCAAAGGCTACTTCATGACCGAAAAGACCCAATCAGTTACGAGTGTCTACGTCATTGTTTCCAAACATCTCAGTCTCTGCCCGTCCAGACTAAAACGCAAACCCCGGAGTTTTCCACCTGAAACAGGGCTTTTCCAAACTTCTTTGTTTTTCTGGCTGTCAAACGTAGAAGTGTGCATGTAGCCACTGGCGTTTCACCCCACAGCCCATAGTCCTCACCTTAGGATGAGTTTGGCCGTGAATTGATATGTTGTTGAGCCCGCTCCACACAGCACGTGCAGCCACAGGCCTTTCTCCCTTTCGCAGATGGAAAGCATTGAAGGCCATTATTGTGCTTTTGGAGGGGCGTCTTCCACCATGAACTCTTTGGCACACTTTTAAAGAGAGTGGCCTAATGTATTCAGGCCTGATTCACAGTGGCTTTGGCACTGGGGCTCCCATCCCCCCATTACACACACACACACACACACACACACACACACACACACACATACACACACAGACACACAGCTCTTTTTCTTGGAAGAGAGGTTAACATGTGTGAGTTGCACTGTTCCCCGGAACTTTCCCATGTTTATCAAAGAGGGAACGGACGAGCCCGACACAGGACTTCAAAAGGCAACATGAAAAGTATGAGGTCCACCGCCAAGACATTTCCTGTTTATCTCGAGTGAACTACACGACTGACACTTCATCAAAGGCGCAAAAAAATATAAAATATACAATGCAAAACTCATGGCGAGCTTTTAATTCACCCAAATTTAAGAGTTACATAATGTCTGTCACTCGGAAAACAGCATTGTTGAACCTGTGTCAGTGATCTGATGTTTTTCAATGCTGCTGCTATAATTAGGTTTCCCTCAGAAGCAAATCACAGAAGCGGCAGTGCAAGAATGTCTCCAGGCTCCCGGGGACTTGTCAAACAGAGGGCTAATTGTTAATGTTGCTGATTTTTTTAGGATTTAGTTTTTTTCTTTTTTCTCCTTTTCTTTTTTTTTTGCAGAAAGAGCTAAATACTCCAGTAATGGCTGTGACCGCTGCTGGGGCCCATGTGACTCTCGTCCTCGGGGCCGTGGACGCTTCATTGTTGTGTCCTGCAGAGTTCCAGGGCGACAGGGAAGCTAATCGGGTGGAGTCTGTCTGGACACACAGACTCCCGGTGCTCACACTGGAGCGTGTCCAAACCACACACCCTCACCTGCTGTATCACACACTGTGCACACGAGAAAAACAAAAAACAAATCCCGAGACAGTGTCATTACACACACAGAGCGCGTGTCGCCTGATCAGATATGACAACAAAGATCCCCGATGCAGATAAGGCCCTTGAATGTTTATTTGCTCGCTCACTTGTTTATTTACTGAACCTTTTTATTTGCTCTCCTTGTCCTCTTAAAGCTAAGTGTGTTCAAATTAGTTTAAGACTGGATTCCCCTTTTTAAGGTGATGAATCTTTTTCAAAATAAAGGCACTGTATTTTGGAAAACCTTCTCCTTAATCATTATCGGGACCCCTCAGATTGAAGAATCCATAAAGCAATGATCTCTGTGATCTAACATCCTCATTGCTGTCGCTCATTCACTGCTGTTTAAATGCTAATTTGAGGCTCTAGTGAAACTACCCCCTCCAAAACAGATGACTGAAACTATTATACTTGTATACTGTATTGTTTTATTATCAGGACATGTAACTTCTAAACTTTAAAAACATTTCCTAAGCTACATTCCGACATGGAACTGAGGTCGAGACATTTTGCTCAGGTTTTCCAGAGGAGCTGAATGTGATAATGCAACATGTTCTAGTCAATTGATTTGGACATTTTTGGAAACTTTTCCCATCAGTCCCCAAGTAAAATGTATAAAACACTCAGCCCATGTGAGAATACAGAAGTAAAATTCACAGTGAGCGAGTGGGCGTGTCGGAGTGGATTCTATTATGAGGCTGATGCAAAAGTGAAACAAAAAACTCAAAGAATACAAAGTCCCAGGATACAAAAGAGGTTTCACACACGTAGAAGACGCCCAGAGAGGACAAAGATCTCAAGGTTTGACGATAAGGGCCGATGTCGATGTGAGATGAACAAAAAACACACTTGTTTCCTTGATGTATTCGTCTTGTCCTGCTCAGCCCCGTCGCCGCCCCTGTCCTGAACGTTCTGGAGATTTTCCTGTTGTTGTGAACACGTCTGACTCGGACAGTCTCCCGCTGTGCTCTTCATATGTGAAAGGCAAACTCATTTTTCCAAGAGTTCATGTCTGGACACAACTCTAATGTGATAGCAGAAACACATCGGAGCCTGATTAGAGTGATAATGAGGCCGCTTGTCATTCAGCCTGATGTTCTTGTTTTGCCTCGGTGGCTGACGCCCTCAGGCTCCACAGGCTAGTGAGAAAAGGCCCCCTCTATTAGCAGGAGACAATTAGCATAGCTCTATGTACACAGCTTCTATGAAACCTCTCTCCAAATATTCCCCGTCAGGCACCTGTATTGACATTGGCAGGACACTTTGCCTCGGCCTACAGGTCCGGCCGAGAGTGAAAGCAAAGCATCTCAGTGCTCCGCTCAAGACTCGTAAATACCTGAGAGGAGGTTCACTTAAGGGTGTGTGTTTATGTGTGTTTGAGAGTGTGTGTGTGTGTGTGTTTGTGTGCGTGTGGCAGCTGCTGAATAAGAGGCGTTACAGGACTGATCACATCAGTGATTACAGCACAGGGGAATTTCATCATTAGAAGCCTGATGTGAAAACACTAATGTACTTTCTGTGTTAAATTTCATTGTTGAACTTTGGAACAGTCGTTTCAAGACTGAAGAAAGGATTTTTAGAAAATGATATGAAACAAACCCCTCCACACGTAAAGTCACCATTTCTTTCCTTATTTAGATTTTTCCTATTTTATTTAATGAGTTAGCTGAAGTTATACTTTCTGTTGGTTTTGTGTTAGCGGATCAGATATTTCATTCAAAGGTCAACAGCAGCATAAACCCAGCAGCGGAAACTCTTGATGAAAAAACTTTTTCAACAAATTTTCCTCTGTAGGCCAACTTCATAGTTTGTGAGGAAATTGTGAAATAAAGGTTTTTATTTTCTATCTAGAAGACTGTCTGCTGTTTCAAAGCCCTCTTCATGCTGTCAGGAATAATTAACGTAGTCGGTGTTGTTGTTCTAAAAGTAGTCAGTTGTTTGTGGTCGCCTGGCAGCCAAGAAATAATCCAGTGCATAATCCCTGTAAAAGTGTCCTTCTCCCACATGTTTATTTACATGTTTATCTATTTTTATTATGAGGTACTAATAAAGAGCTTCAGATGTGTTGCGTCAGGGTTATTGAGTAAATTCCACCATGTGTCAAAGTTGTTTAAATTAATTCCCACAAGAAAACCCCTGAAACATACAGAAGAACCTCTGTGTTGGGAATGAATGAACAAATTTTGACTCAAAATCAATTAACTGGCTTTTTCTGGATCTTTCAGCCACATCTCATGGTCTTCCTTGTTGCTTTAGTGGATATAGATAAGCGTTTTTTATATTTATCTGAACACTAGAATAAAGGCAGCAGGTTATTGATCGCAATTTGAAAATGCATCTCTGATTGTTTTGTGTTCAAACTGTTGTTTCCTTTGAAACCCAACTTCACTGCTGTGTTCCATGAAAAAGAAAGTGAGTCATAATTTCAGTTTAGTCAGTCACTTTTCTTTAACTGGAAATAAGCCACACCACGCAGCATCACAGCACCTCCCACGTCAGAGATGATCTTATCCGCCCAGTGATGACACAGCTTCTCTCCGCTCACCCGTCTGCTCACGTAGAAAAGAACCTGAGGGATGAGACATTATAATAAAGTACGAAATATAAGGCTAATAAATAAACATTTCTTTTTCTGATTAAAACAATGTATTAAGGTCATTACAAATTGTAGCCTATAGTAAATGTATTCTATTAATCAATCAATCAATTGATCAATCAATCAATCAACAATCATCTATCTATCTATCTATCTATCTATCTATCTATCTATCTATCTATCAATCTCTCCATCCATCTATCCGGTTATCTATCATCCAACTACCTTTCTTTTTATCTATCTATCTATCTATCTATCTATCTATCTATCTATCTATCTATCATCCAACTACCTTTCTTTCAATCTATCTATCTATCTATCTATCTATCTATCTATCTATCTATCTATCTATCTATCTGTCTATCCATCCATCCATCTATCCTGTTTTCTATCTATCATCCAACTACCTTTCTTTTTATCTATCTATCTATCTATCTATCTATCTATCTATCTATCTATCTATCTATCTATCTATCTATCTATCTATCATCCAACTACCTTTCATTCAATCTATCTATCTATCTGTCTATCTATCTGTCTATCTATCTGTCTGACACATTTTCACACTCTCACCACCAGAGGCTCAGTTCAGTTGTGACTACACACAATTCCTATTAATAATAATTCTTATTAATAATAATATGAGTACAGTAGCGGGTCGTGCGTGTTTTGTCACGCAGGTTCGAGGCAGTGTAGTAGCCTGCGGGCGCAGTGGGGCAGGGGGACGGACGGACGGGCAGGAAGCGGCGTGGGCAGCCTCCCTGTGTCACCGCCTGCGTCAGACCAGACGCCAGGAGGGAGTTTTCCACTGACGAAAAGGCTGCGCTTCTCCTCCGCCTGCCACAGACAAGGGAAGCGCCTCAGCTGCTGCGGAGCCCCGTGCGGCGGCAGCATCACGCAGACAATAGCACCGAGAGCTGTGCGGGGATAAGCGCGTTATTTATTCGTGCCATTTGGATTACTTCCACCTCCACCCCATCGGCTGTTCACCCGGCGCCGTCCTGTCCCTCATGTTGATCGGATACTGGGATTGGTGGTGAGTAATTTACAGAAAACCGGGTCGGGGACGCGGCTGCTCGCTGGGGCTTCTTTTTTTTTTTATTGAACAATCGCTAATTTCTGGGTTTTAACCTCAGCTCAGCAGCGAGGACAAGTTTCCTTCCTCAATGTCAGAGTCATTCATTTCTAATCATATTAATAACGGTGGAAATCTGTTGAGTTTATCTGGGTTCATTGTTTGGAGGCTGGATTTCTCTAAGAAACACTTTGACGCTTTATTGTAGATATTGACAGGATCCGGCTGCTGGTTTAAAGTGACTTTAAACGGGGAAGAAGTGGCTCCGTGACGCGCAGGTGATCGCACTCTGATCGTGGCACGGACGTGGAATTATTTGCTGATCCGCTCCATTCACTTATCGATCAAATATCGATCCGTCATTACGCGTGTCTGTGGCAACTTCTCGTGCGTAATTGTCGTCTCCTCCACATTGTCTGTGCGCTCACCCTCCGTCCCTCTGCCTCTCCGTCTCTCCGGGCTGTGGATTCGTTTGTGTGAACTGTTGATGAGGTCGGGCTTTGTGTATTCAGCCCGTGTGGAGTTGTTCTCGCTCACCTCCGCGGTGCTGGTGCGCCTCTTGCAGCGAGAGCGACTCCTGACGGCACTGCATCCGAGCGCACAGCTGACAGGGCTGCTGTCATTAGAATTAGCATTAATCACGAGGAATGATGGGAGGAGGAGGAAGACAGGAGGAGAGACGGTGTGGCTCTCACGCGACATGCACGAGATTTAATGATTGATTTTTGATTGATGATTGATTTTATTTTATTTGTCACCTCGTGCAGGTGAGCCAGGTGCGCGCAGGGGGTTGTTGAGCCCCTTCATTGTGTGTGCAATTCCCCACAACAGCGTGTGTGTATTCGGCTATAATCTCTTATCATAATCAATCAGTGTGGCGCGTACATGACCATAAGTTTGTGATTATTCGATTTGGTGGACAGATAAATACAAACATCTGTCATTGTGTTCCCAGGCTCTTATTTTTAAAGAGCCACGCCGTATATGTAGCTGCTAAGCGGCTGAAGCAATGTGTGCGTCTCTAGCGCGACCTCACCCGGATCATTTTTGGAATCATGTTTTCTGGAATTAGGCTACAGAGCTGAATGATCCTTTGTTTACTGAGAGCCGGTGTGGTGCTGTGCTTTTCCTCTGCCATGCATTCCTCAAGCAATGTGCAGTGCTGTTAAATAACACTCTATCTCCCCTTGTGTTAGATAATGTTCCATTTGTACACCTTTAAGAGTTCCCACCGAAAGGTATGATAGTAACTGACCAGTTTGTTGCCACTCAATAATAGATGTTAACTTAAATGGCAGCCGAGGCACAGAGAGCTGAGTGGAGGATTTGGAGTGATTTCAACCATGACAAACACCGTCCATACCCCCTGACTCCCTCTTCTCCATCATATGATCTTGTACTCAACTAACCTTGTGGTGCCTGCAGCTGTTAGACACGGCATAGATAATCTGGATGGCTACTTCCTGTGCACTGCAGTGTACGTTTCACAACCTCAGGAAGCACACACATACACACACGTACACATTCACTTGCAGTATCCGTCTCCCCAGCTGGGAGAGGCAGCAGCAGTATAGTGCTGAGTTCAGACAAGGTTGTCTGTGCCTGCTTCATTTTGGTCACGCAGGATGGCCCCACTCTTTTGTGCGAGGAGACGGGGAGGAGGAGGAGGAGGAGGAGGGGTGGGTGGGTGGGTGGGGGGTGTTTCAGGGACTCTGCTGACAGTCTCCCACACGGCAGTAGAGAGAGAGGGAGCAAGAGAGAAGTCCCATCTGCTTTGTCCTCTCCCAGCATTCCATGCTGCAAGTGTCCCAGACTGGAGCGTGACCTCTGAACCTTAAACCACCTCCTCCCTTCTTCCACACACACACACTTCCACACACACACTTCCACACACACACTTACAAAGCACACACATGCACACAAAAAGCTGCATGTTTACTGCGTGTTCACTGCAAAGCAAAGGTTGTTTTTCTTGAGACTCAGCTTTACTGCTCAGTGTCTTTTCCACACAAACAAATATGTCCGAATATTACAGAGAATTTGTTCTTAGTCTTATTTTTGATTTACAGTGTCAGAAAATTGGCCCTCATCAGTAATGGTAGAAAGTATAACTCCTGCAGGGATCGAGTGGCTGTTCAAGTTAGGCCTGCGCAACAGATTAATGACAGCTGAGGGCATGTGAGGTCCACGTGCAAGTTAATACCCTGTCAGGTGTGGCTCGGAAAGGTAGCTGGCCCTGCTGCCTTGTGGGAGTAGGACTTTCCAGTGGTTAGCAGCAGAAAACACATCTGGGTTTGATAGAGCCTGTGTTCTTCTCCCACTATTACAGCAAGAGTGGCGCTGCCAGAATGGAATTCCTGCGGCCGGGAGACATGACATTATTTATTTGTTTTGTACGATTCTCCCTCCTTCTTCCCACTACCTCTCCTTTTTGGAATCCGTGTGTGTGCACGGGTCGAGTCGGTGGAACAGAATGTTTCTGTGGCACAGCGTCGGGCCTCAGTGGGAACAACAGGCTCATAGAGGAGAAAGCAGGAGCTCTCCCTGCTTTGTCCCAGCAGGTGGAGCGCTTCTGAGTCACAGCTGAGCTCAAGAAAGCAGCCAGTGTTTCCCCTCGGCCGTGCAGGAGCTGGAATCCAGCTCACTGTCACGTTGATGACTCTGATCAATTACCCCCATCTCCTCAGTGACAGAGCTGGAAGTGAGAGGTGCAATACCTTGAAGCCTGAGGAGGAGGAGGAGGTGGCCTGCCCAGACACGCTCCCCCCCCGACACACACACACACTCACTCCAAGGCTCATCATTATCACATTTTATGAGCACTCGACTCAGTCACTCACTCAGTCACTCAGACAGTGCACATGGGTTGTCAGTGTGCCATGTAAATGCTCCCAGCTGGTTGAGATCAGTGTGACTTGTCGCCCCCGCCCTCTTCTGTTATCAGCTGCATGAGGGGCTGGACAGTCAGCGTGAGGGGGCAAAGTCAACTGTGACTTGTCCTGTTGGGCTGTGGGGGCAGACAGGGCCAGTTCAAACAGGCTGCTGGTTCCTGTAAGTGCCTATCGAGGGATAAGCATTTCTCTTTTCTTAAGTTTTTTGGAAAATATCAAATTTTTTTTGTCAAACAGTGAAAACTAGAGATGAAGGTAGGGATCGGTCCACTGTAAAATCATAAAACATTTATGCTAAATGAAGTTCTTGTTGCTTTTTTATTGCGTCGTATTTTGCATAATGTTCTCAAATGAGTCATTAATTAAACCAACATTTTTACATCCTCTTGAAAGAGCTTCCTTAACAAGGACTTGAGGAGCCGTGTGCAGATGAAATAGAGATGAATTGGGATTGTGAAGTCTTATTAACCGCCTGTAGCTGCGTGTATCTAGATAATATTATTCGAGTGACATAGTTGTGCATCTGGCTTGAGCTGTGTAGTGCTTCTGGTGACAAATCTCCGCACGGCAGATTTATCTTCCCAACTCTTTGACAACTGGCTGGGGAGCACCTCAGCGGATGCATTCCTTATCTGCTGCCTGTGTGCGGTTGATGGAATGACAGTGATGCATAATTTAGTGCGCGTTGAGAACATGCTATGCTCCATCTCTGGCTCGGCTGTCCGATCACATCCATTCCTTGTTTAGTGCTGACGTTCTCAGACGGCGCTCGCTCTGTATTCTTCTCTTTTTATCTTGTTTTTTCTGTCCTCCCCTTTGCAAATGAGTCAGTGCACGATTTGTTGTCTTCTTTACCCTCGGTCCCTCGCTCCATGCATGCGCTCTCCTGGCCTTGTTCCGGGGGTGCCGCGGCTGAGCAGCCTGAGAAGCTCCAGATTGACTACAAGCCGTCCCCTTGCCAGGATTAACCTCTCGCCATTGTTTCTGCCCGTTGAACAGGATTAACAAATCAATGTGTCAGGTAGACTGCAGTCAAGAGACAATGACCCACTTCTGACACCACTGCCCCTCCATCCCTCCCTCCCTCCCTCCTTCCCCTTCTGCCTCACTGCAGCTTTTAATTAGAAAGACTTTGCTTAGCTGGCGCTATGCTCTCCCCTGAGGATGCCTCGCAGCTTTGTTTTCTTTTTTTTTTACAACGAATTGGAGGTGGGAGCGATGGCAAAAAATGTAAGGTGAAACCCATTGGTGCTTCCCCCTCTCTCTCTCTCTCTCTCTCTCTCTCTCTCTCTCCCCCTCTTCCCCCCCCCCCCCCCCCCCCCCACACACACACACAGCCTATATGTGCTGTGGTGTGCTGTTTCAAACACACATGTCCTCTGATGAATGACTACATGACCCACAGATGCTGCACCCAGGTGTTTTCTAAAAAGCTCTCAGGGCCAATCCCATTATTATTATTATCATTATTATTATTATTATTTCTTGTTCCAATAGGCTGATGGGACGGGACTTCAAGCGACGGCTTCTCTCAAATTCTCAGAAGAAGCGCCGAGGTGGCCACGGTGCAGAGAGAGAGTCTTTTGTGTTTGTTGCAGAGACTGCATGTGAGGCAGCTTGACCTATTGCAAGGTGATTCATTCATCATACGCTCACTGGGGACGGCAATATCTGACTGCAGCAATAACAATAACTCCCCATCCGGCTGCAACACTGCCCCCACTGCCTACACAAAGGTGTCAGCCTCTTGCCCTTGATTCTGACTTATTCTCTATCCTTGTCAAAGGGAGAACTGGTTTTGCATAATTGCTCCCTGTTGCATGACACCCCCCCACCCCTTCTCTCCTTCCTTCCTTCCCTCCCTCCCTCCCTCCGCTTGCATTCATGCTTTCGTTTTTTTCACCTCTCTCTTCTACGAGTGCTGACTCTTACATAACCTCCTGATAAGACCAACAAAGCATGCAGGTGAAACAGGAAGTTAAAGTTCATGTAAAGTCATTGAAGGACCTCTGGCAACATGGCGCTGGTAAAAAACCAGTGGGGAATGACAATTTCGCCTGTTGGCAGCTTGTCCGTGTGTCTGAGCCCTGTTCCGTCTAATTGGCATGGGTTAGATTTAAAGATCCCTACTCTCTACTTATCCAAAATGAAGCTAAAAAAGCAACAGAAAGTGTCACAAAATCTTTTCTGCTAAATTATAGGTACTACCACGCAAATATTTGGACCGACACTGCTAAAAATAATCAAAAATGAAAGTGCATGCATAACACGCTCAGGCTGCAGCAGCTGTAAGTCATTTGGCTGCCACTCTGAAGACAGTAAACAGTTGATGCTGAAATGATCTCTTTATGGGGAAAGTAAAAAAAAAACGCTTTCCCACTCCACATCATTGTAGGGAGTGTCTACGCTGGAGTGGAGCCCAGACCTGTCTTCCCTCTCCTCTCACTTCCTTCCTCCCTCCGCCCCTGTCGTCTCCCCTTGTTTGAGTTTGCAGGAGCTCGGCCTCATGCCCTGCGACCATGACCCCGTCCCGTCTCGCAGTCGCCATCGCTTCCCAGAAGTTGCAAAGAGCGTTTGTCTGCTGTTCGTCAGGGCAGCGTGACGCATTCATGTCCGGTAGCCATAAAACACAACATGTAAATTTTTCATGTCGGTGGTTTCTGCCGTTTTTCCGGTGGAACAAGGAGAGACAGGGGGCGGATTTGGTCGAGCGCTGAAAGGAAGTATGTCTCGACTAAAATAAGATTTGAAGATATCAGCAAACCTCGTACTTGGTAGTGGTATCACAGATATTAGACAATGTTGCAGGGAGTATTAGAGCATAACTGGCGTCCCCTCTTCTCTTCCGTCTTTCCGTCTTCATGTCTCTCTCTCTCTCTCTCTCTCACTCTCTCTCTCTCTCTGTAGATTGATTGTTTTTATTGCTGAACCAGCAGCCCCTCTCACGGGAGCTCTGAAGGAATGCAGTCAGGAGTGGCATTACTAAACATCTTGACTATGCATAGCTGTACATATTTACTATGAGGGCCAGTGAGCACATTAAGCAGCACAATAGGCAAATTGCCTCGGCCTGCGAGTTTAATAGTGACGGTTGTGGAAAGGGAATGGTTGAGATGAAATGTCTATAGCCGGATGATTTTGTCACCTCGGCTTGTGCCTTTTTATTTTTTTTGAATCAATACATTTGCTGAGCTGATGGGATTTGGAAGAAGGTGTGGGGTCCAGTAATTGTCGACTTGTGCGAATGGGCCTGATTGATTGCTTCCTGTGACACGGTGAACTCCCACTCTCAGCTGAGAACAGCAAGAGTTTGGGATTCGGCCTCACACTGCCAAGCACCGGATTCGCTTGTGCCAGAAAAACCCGCGTGTGCACAATAGCATCCATGCAACGTACGAATAATGTTAATGAATTTTGTCCTTAATGGTCCGAGCTGTTAAAATAAGTATGACTGATTTGCTAATAACCCCCCCTCTCTGCTCCTTCCTGCAGATTGCTCGCACCAGCACCATGAGTGGGCTTCTCAAGAGGAAGTTTGAGGAGGTGGATGAGGACCCATGCTACTCCTCACCCTCCTCCTTCTCCTCTGCCTTCTCAGGCTGGGACTCAGAAGGGGAGAGCTGCTACTCAGACACCCTGGATTCCACTCCCAGCAACCCCAGCTCCCCAGCAACACATTTCACCAGTAAGTGTCCTTTTCCAGTCACAGTAAATCAGAGAAAGAGCTGATGGTACATACTTTTTAATGCATGCTCCCGCCTTGTCTTTACTGCTCCATAGAGGCTCTGATAACAAACCCATAAAAAACTAGGGGGGGAGATTAAGGAATTTAGGCAGCTGGCAGCCCATGAAACACTTCACAGAAATGATTTCAGACTTCTGCAATGAATACCCTTTTTGATTTCATGCCCTAAAGCTGCAAAATGGCTAATCGCATTATGCAGTGACTGCTCACCTCGGCTCCACCTTCTTCCCAGAACCTTGCTCACCGACCGAGCCCCCCCCTGCCGTCGTAATTGCGGGTCTCGCAGCTTCGGGGTGTTTCTGTCTGGACCTGGCGGCCTGCGGGGGACCCGGGCGAGTCAGAGAGGGATTGTAGTGTCGGCGGAGAGGAGGGCAAACAGTTGTGAGGTTTCCAGGATGGAGGGGCACTGAGCCAGGAAGAGAAGCGTGGCAGCTTGCCAACGCTGGAAACACACAGAGCCTTGTCTGAGGCCCGGGCATGCTCCCAGCACAGGTGCTGAAAAAGGCTGAGTGAAGGGATAAAAAAGAGAGGGGCAGGACAATCAAGAAAAGAAGGCACACAGACACCATGTACTAGAGCAGATGGGGTGGGGTATTATAATCCCGTGTTTGTGTTGGACAGAAAGTTGTTGCCATTGTGAAGTGGATGAGTAAAAAAATTGCCAGCAAAGCCGTCCCATTACAGTGGAGAAGGTGTCGTTTATCTTCTGCAGGTGTCATAAGCCTGACTGGATTTGATGCAGGTGAAGCTGAACCTGGCACTTTATTTCATCTGCATCGCCCCTATAGCGGCAGATTAGGCGGCTGCTTTGTGACTCTCGTTCTCTGAGATTCACTTATCTCGACAAGTGTGCGGATTCTTCCCCGTTTGACTTTAGCGACTTTTGAGGGCAGCTGTTCAGGGCGTGTCACACAGGAAAGGTCTCTGAATGAGAACATGAAGTTTCCCTCCTTGTGACAAAGGTAATGCCCAACACATGCTGAGTATTATCATCCTTCTCTGTTCCCACGCACACAGAAAGACAAAGAAAACATTGGTTCTGGCGACTCAAGCAGAGGAAAAAGTATCTTGTCTGTAAGCGAGGCTCAGACGTCAAGTTGAATATTCCGGGCGTAGGAAGTGGAATTTATAATAAAGCTTAAATAATTGTTGTTCCTCCATATGGTTCCACTCTGATTCCCATATGGTTTTATTGCATTTGTCTGGGTGTAGAAACACGGCTGTTCCTGAATGTGTTTAACAGAGAGAGGACCTTTGACTCCTGTCAGTTATTGGACCGTTTGTGGGGATTGTCAGCGAGCAGGGTCGGTGGTTTTTATTCGTGCCCTGAGAGCCGTGCTCCCCCCTCCCCCCCCCCCCCCCCCCCCCCCCCATCCGGAAGCCTCGAGCGTTCACTCACTGGTCTGTGATCTGCTTCCTCCACTGTGTCAGCCACCAGTAGAAAATTCCAGGGCTGGGTTTTTTTTTCTGTTGCACGGTAGGACGAGAAACAAAGCTGAAAGGATTCTTGGAAGTTTAGGTTTCAGTGTACAGGATGTCCATGTGTTGGCCTCCAAAGAGCAGTGTCTTTTAATTGGGTACATGATAAGGCTCGGTTGAGGACCAGGGCAATGAATCAGAGGGGTGTCCTTTTACAGTGTGTGCAGCCTGTTTGCACACCCAAGCGATGGGGCATTATGCCATCTAGTGGCACATAGAAAGAGTCACTGCAATTCAAAAGAATGCAACAGCTCCCCTCCTACTCAACGAGATGTATTCAAAATGTATGTTTCCTCCGTCCACAGCAACATCCATTCTCAAGAAGGCCAAGAGAGCACGGCGGGGCAACGTGACCTTCGACCAGGTGACGGTGTTCTTCTTCCCTCGGTGCCAGGGCTTCACCAGTGTTCCCAGTCGAGGAGGATGTACTTTAGGCATGATGCAGCGCCACAGCGCGCTCCGCACTTACACACTCGCGGAGTTCGCCGTGGAGCAGCGGCTCCTACGTCGGGAGAAGTTCCTCAACAGACTCAGGGAGGAGAAGCTGGATGCTCTCAAATTACAGGTTAGCAAACTTGCCCTTTATTAACTTACGGATGCAATCTATAAAACCCAAATCAATCTGTTGTTATCCAATGTAATTAAACATGGTCCATTTGTTCTCTCCAGCTGACTAAGAATGGTACCCAGGAGAGTGAGGAGGCCGAGCGGCTGACGGTGGACGACATCCCCGAGCAGGACATTGAAACCAGTGGAGTCAACCTGGACGAGGGCTCTTTCCTCCAGCCTTACCCGTCTAAACGCCGCTACGCCCTGCTCAAAGCTGCCGGTGTGAAGAAGATTGACAAGGAGGAGAAGAGGCAGCTGCACGAGCTGAGGATCGCCAGGGAGAACTGTGGCTGCGACTGCCAGGGCTTTTGTGAGCCGGAGACGTGTAGCTGCAGCCTTGCAGGCATCAAATGTCAGGTAAGAGATCCCTGAAAATGATATGCTCAGTTGGATGTAGAGGTTCAATAATATGAAGATCCAAACACAACACAGCTGGCCGGTTATGTTACATGTATTTGACAAGGAATTCTGCTCCTGCTTCCTTCAGATGGATCATTCCTCTTTTCCGTGTGGCTGCACCAAGGACGGCTGCGGGAACACAGAGGGTCGCATTGAGTTCAACTCCACCAGGGTACAGACGCATTACATTCACACTATCATGAAGCTGGAGCTGGAGAAGAGGCTGGAGGAGCAGTCGAGCACCGAGGAGGAGGAGGACTACTCAAAAGTGGCCAACTCCATACCAGCGGTGCACTCCTTCCCCTTTAGCTCGGAACTGACGGCAGCCGGAGAGAACAGCTGCAGCAGCGATATGACGGATTTATCAGATTCGTCGGGTCAGAGCGAAGACTCGGAGGCAGGCGGGAGCCCGTGTGAGCATCGAACCCAGCTGGACGTCGATGAGAAAGGCCTGAGCCGCATCCTCAGCTTCAGTGATGTAGAGAACTTTTCGAGAATTAGCAGGGAAGCTGGAGATAGGAAATGTAAAGACACTTGCTGCCTAGATCATCGGCAAGATCAACTGCAGCCGTCCACGGAGGCATTTAGTAGCTTTAGCATGGCGGACTTTGCTGACGAGAACGACAATATAGACGCTGTGCTGTTGAGCTCCGCAGACGATCACACAGACAATCGAGCAACAGCCATTTCAGAACTTTTGGATGAGAACGCCAACCAGGGAAACGCCCTGTTCCATAGCAGTAGTGTGCCACGCACACCATCCCCCACCATCGACCGCTCGGCGAGCTACAACATGGACCTTAGCCTCTCCTCGGAGTCGGATCTGGAGTTCTTTGACGGCTTCCCGTGCTTGGGCCCCAGCTCGCTCTACAACTCCCTCAAGGAGTACGAACACATGGACAACTTTTTTCAGTTTCAGTTGCCCAGTTACCCCAGCTTCCCTGCGGCGAGCGACCCCGGCACCTGCCTCCTGGAGTCGCTGATGGGCCTTTCAGAGTCCGTCCCGGAGCCCCCCGCCACATTTACAGACAATCAGCTGTTGGAGGAAGCCATGAAATTGTCTGTGATGGAGTCTGTGAAAGTTTGACGAAACATGCAAATCTGTGGACGGTGCGAGGGAGAGAAAAAAATGAGTTCGGGTGGGGACTGAACATGCACATAAGATGTCAACGTCACACATGTTTGATTTTTTTATTCTTTAGAGGAAGCTGTGATGTCCCTCTTGCCTAAAAATGTTCAAATTCCAGACTTGCCTTCAAAACGTTAGCAAAGCAGTTTGGGATTAATGCTGTGTGAGATGGCAGCTAGTGTTAAAAGTGAAAAAAAAAGAAAAAGATTACGAAACAGAGATCAATTAGACCGGGCCCACGGAAACCAATGATGGCTCTCAATTCCTAAGAAAGCTCTTTTAACCAAACCAAGATCACCAACCATATGCTAAACAGGAATCAACCTTTTTAACGGGGCCAGGTTGGGTATCTCAACACAGCTGAATGTGCACCTCAGGGATTTTTTTCTAGCTTTCTAGCTTTTGGAGGCAATGTATGGTGACCATTGCTGTGATGGCCTTCATATGAAAACCCGAGTCTGATCACAACTGTTTATGTCCGACACCCAGACGACTTGAGCGGGTGGGGGTCCTCCCTGTGTTGCATCCTGTAGCTAGTGGACTCTTTCTCCTCGAGATCTCTCCCAACGGGGTCTCATATGGTACAAAAGAAAATCCCTTTGAAAGTCTCTTGATCAGCACTTTATCTGTGAAAATAGTTATGTATGAATAGGCATTGTTTTGGTTGCGTGGGGGTCGATTCAACAGTTCAACGCTAAATTAACGGAGTTTTCTTATTTATGAGCTTGGTATCTCGAAGTGACGGCTCATACCATTCAAATCTGTAGCTGTATTATCTTTATTTCCTTTTTGTTTTAAATTATTTCCTCTTACGATTTAATTTTTATTTATTTCAGATAAAGCCTACTTTCGCTTGAGAAGCACTGTGGTATGATATTTCTCACCCGAAAGTGCAATCTTCCTTCCTGTTTTCCATATCATGTTTTAGGCATCGTTATGGGAAATGGGACCACAAGTCCATCGGAAAGTATTTAATATCTATTCTCTCATACATTTAACATTTTTTGGTAACTTATTATGTCATTATTTTCATTATTAGCTATTTAATTTAAGACGTTTTGGCAATAAAATGGGCTGTTGGGAAGTTTACTGGATGTGCCTGCTTATCAGGGGAGCCATGCTTGCCAGTTGTGTGTGCACAGTGCTTCCATTTAAGCTTTGGGACTGAAAACTGTGGATTCTCCCTAATCACTGAAACTAAATTATGGGTCTATTGTATTGTTGCCTATAATGTAACCATAGAAAATTACACTAATATTTTGTAACTAATTTATGTAGGTTGACAAAAAAGAATTCTAATCACTGACAAATTGAATATTTTATTAAGAAAGCAAAAAATGAGTAATTTTCAATCCGGGACGACCTTTGTAATATATGAAATATAGAGAAATGTACACTTATGAAGGTTATTGCTCTCTAGGGTTCTGAAGTATTTTTCATAGGCAGTCTAATGGTTAGATAACTTAGCGAAATGCCACTAAAACTGAGTAAATTGCAAAGATCAATTTGATTGTACTCTGGATTATATTGGAAGTCTGTGACTTGGGTTACGACATGTTATAAATAACACGTGTAAAAGGGTTTTGTGGATAAAAACTGCATATATTATACACTTTTTATCGGGCACACAGACCCTGAAAATTGAAGAGTTGCCTCATTATCTACACAACAGAACATTTCAGCGGTGACTGTGCCGCCGCCTGTGTTTGAGGGACACTAGAGAGTTGATGTACATATCTCACCCTTTCTACAACTGTTTCAACAGCCTTTCTGGACCCTTTAGAAGTTATGCATGCAGGTCCTGTTTGTTAAAACTTGTTCTAATTAATTGTATACTTTGAAAAAGTGCAAGCGTGCACATCGGAAATGTATTATTCGCTTTTTGCCTTTTTGATTACTTTTCAACATCCATCCAATATATGTTCTTACGCCATGAAGAGGGCACTGATTTTTGCAAGCAAACATTTGTTTCTCTTGTACAAAACATCAATTATCATGAAGAAATGGCAACAGTGCGTGTTTATCAGTGTAATGTATTACAGTACAGCTTTTTTTAAATTGTTATTTTCAAAGAAACGTGTCTTACTTTTTTGCCTTCTGTGTCGTACATATTTGCTTGAATGGTCCTGCAGAGCAAACAAAGCTGCTTTATTTTTTACATATTCACACTTTAACCTGCTGTTTAAATACTGTTTCTTTCATCTAAGCCATTTTGACCGCCTGTCCCTCCAAATAATAATAAAAAAACATTTTCTAAATGCTTGACTATGTTGTTTGTCATACGTGAATTTGTTATATGGATAAAGTCCAAGTCCTGCAGCGTAACATCCCACTTGAGTAAAGGTAAATAAATATTTAAGGCTAAATATACTATACTATCAAAATAAGTCATTTAAAAGTTTAGTGATTTTAGAGTTACTGATGTGTGTGGTTTCCACCGTGTCCTCGGCTTCTTCCCACAATCCAAAGACACTCACCTCCATAGGTTTGAATGGGTTTGTCTCAAAGTGTCTTTCCTGTGATAGGCTCTGTACCTCTCTCACCTGGGTCTGGCTCCAGCCTCCACAACCCGAAAAGTAGAAGTGGCACAGCTGACGTGCACAAGGGGTATTTAGCTGGTGATTATAGCTGATAACCTAATAACTTTACACAATGTGCTGTTTGGTCCAGTGGTCCCAAACATAGAGGCAATTTTTCTTTTCATACAATGATTATTGAGGAAAGAAACGGAGCAAACAAACAAAGCTCATTCTTAAATTTTTTCTCTTTTTAATCTTTGCTTTTTTGGAAAGATTGGAAATGTGATCCCATAGGATCTCTGAAAATCATTATTTGATGGAACTGTTAACTACTCATAAATATTCTCTGTTTGTTTTTTATTCTATTTATGTAAACTTTTGAAACCCAATGAAACAAATGTAGTAAAAGTACAATATTTCCCTCTGAATATTAAATTGTAATAGATTGTAGTAAAAGTACCTTAATCCTTTAAAGTTGGAATCACGTACTGCAGTAGAGTAAATTCCACCACTGATATTATGCCACATAATGACCATGTGCTGCATAAATAAAGTTTAGATTAAGAGGCAGGAGATTAGCAAATGTCCCATGTTTCACTAATCATAGATAAACTTGGTATTTTATTGTAGTTTTGGCTTCCTGATGGAAAAAAGTTGTATCCTCAAAACCCCCCAAACCATTGTTACTTCTATATGATTAAAAGTCAATATACAGTTCACAGTGGATGCATTGAAATTGCATTCTTTTGGTCTTCTTTGTGTAAACCACTGGAATTCATCGGTGGTTTCCTGTCGCCACGGCTAAGAGAAAAACAACCCCTCTACTGTAGGTGATGTCATGCTGCAGGCTCCTCACTACCACCACAAACATATGGCCGGAGATTCCAGACGAGGGGGGAATGTCGGACCTGTGACTACGTATAGCTCACATTTGGTCACAATTAAAAATAATTTCATCTAGTCAGGCAAAGGTCCTGAAGCTGATGTCTCTTGGAAGTTGTTTTGGAAGAAAGTTGATCAGCTAATGAAGGTCCAGGATTTTAACTCTTTCTGTTTGTGTTCACCCAGTAACCCGTTAACTGTTGGTTGTGAGCAAAGAACAACAGGGAATGCATACAAAAAGCTATACAATCCTAATACCATGAAAAGTACAGGAGTTCCAAGAAATGCATCAAATACCGAGTGCTGCTTTGTGTAAACATGAGGCACCTCTGCCATCCTCTGGCTGAATCAAGAACTACACCCCCTTGCAAATAAAGACAACTGAAAGGCTTGGAACTTTAATTTTGCTTCATGCTTTATTTGACAGTTTGCACAAATCTCTGTGTTGTCTACAAACGCAGCTGAAAGAAAAAGAAGAATCAGTCAACTGAAACATAGTTAATGCACATTCAGACTCACATCTTAGAGAGTACAGGTGACTTACTGAATTGATCCAGTCCATGAAGGAAGAGACCCTGGTGAAGACGGTGGGTTTTGTCACCTGGTTGCACCAGCCAGCTGGACCGTAGCTGACAACACCGTGAACCCTCCAGACTCCGTCAGTGAGGCAGTTCAGGGGACCGCCAGAGTCGCCCTGAGACAGGAAGCAATAAGAACCGGTAGGAGAAGAGATATTGAAATAGAGAGAATGGAGACACTTTCATTCCCTTGCTCCATGTGACTTTGGTGAGCGGGTACAGTCTCCTGTGAGAAGTGGGAAACTCAAGAGTATAATGTTGAACCCTAGATCAGTTTATCCCCTAATGTTCAGTCAGGAAACTTAAAATATAAAGAATTTTAAAGAGAGTATGGTTTATTTGTCAAGGCAGCAGCTGGGTTCTGGAAGCTGGGAATCATGGGTGAAATCCAGCATTCAGTTGCGTTTCAGTTAAGTAAGTGGGAATTTGATGGGCTTTGTTTTTCACTGTGCATGAAAACCACTCAATGGCAACCGAAGGCGATGCTGCTCGGTAAATGTTACACAGTGCTGCTTTAAGACCATGCAGAGAGAAGTGAGACGTGACCTTTTCATCCTCTTTCACAAAGAGTTCCTATCTGCATGTGCAGGGTTAAGGCAAACTGGTTTCATAACAAAAACTGCCATTCACTCGTTCTCTTTACTGTACCTGGCAGCCTGAAATCACTCCGTCGCCTCCAGCACACACCATGGACTTCAGAGCAATGCTGCCCCACCAGTTAGGCTGGGAGCAGACTGAGTGCTCCACAATGTTGATGGGAGCCACCTGAAGAAGGGTAGGGCTGCTACCCATGTCTGTGAACACCAAAGAGTAAAGAGTGAGTATCGGAACTGTTTTAATATATATGCAAATCTAACCATATGTGTGTTTGTCCTCACTGTCATAATACCCCCAACCGGTGATGTAACAGGTGAAACCATGAGGCAGCGTCTGGTGAGGGCTGGGAAGCTCAGCGATGGCCACGTAGCCATTGTGATACACAGGAACAGCCAGTCTCAAGAGGGCAATATCATTCCTAAAAGAAATAAAATAAAAGATTATTTTTTCATCATATAGTAGCAAAATCCAAAGTAAATGGTCTGATTTGCTTGGATTATTACCCATTGCCAAGTTGTCCATTCCAGTAAGGATGGACATAGATCTGTGCCACAGGGCTGAACTGCTCGCTGCCGTCATCGCGAAGCATGTTATACTCACCTGTGACCACACGGTACTGACTAGGATCCATGCTGACAAAGTGGGAAAAAAAACACTAGTTACAGTAATTTATCCAGAATGCATTAAAATAGGACGTATGGGTGTAATATGTTCAAATCTGCAAGTGAAGGAGTGTTCAGGGTCCCGACCTGAGGATACAGTGAGCTGCTGTCATGATAATGGAACCACTGACAATAGTGCCTCCACAGATGTGGCTGTACCAGTCGTTGTTTCCATACTGGACCGAGGCCTGAGAGAAAATAAAGGTCAGACACAGAAAACATGAAGGATCTAATGTTCTTTCAAATAATATAATTTGGTTTGCTCAATAAGAAATACTAAAAGTCCCACAGCATGTTAAACAATTTTTATAGCATAAACATAATAATAAATTTAAAAAAAATCAACAGCATACTGGGGTGTTTACTTGCACGTGTTTTATTTTAGATAGGAATCTTAAAAATAAAACTGCATGTGTAGGTTTTACCTGCCACTTCCAGACTCCGTGTTCAGCATCGCCGCCTCCTATGACTCTCTCATTGTCATCGTTGTGGTTGAAGGGTTCTTCAGCGCAGATCAGCCCTTGAATATTAATGCAATGTTAATCAAATTACCAACAGCACTTATGAAGTCAATAGCGTTGATGAATATGTTACCTACCGAGGCCGGACAGGAGAAGCACACACCAAATCATCTTTGCAAGGTGAGGATGAAATGCAGTTTGCTTCAAACTATTTATACCAGAAAAACTTGGACACCTTCAGCATGTATTAGGCAACCTTACGTGACCTGCCAACATCCACCAATCATCTGGATTATTCCAGGTCTAATGTACACCATGCTACAAAAGTGCACGTTGAAAATGTGTGATTTCTTTACAGTGAGTCAACCATATAGAGTATATCTCTAAAAATGTATAGAGATAAATATAATTCCATTTATATTCAATTAGGAAATATATTTATATATAAAAACAAGAGCGGACATTTCTTATCATGGTGAGAAAAGAGCAGCTGCATTCATGCAAAGTTAAGTCAACCTAACCATGTGTTAAGAACAAGGCACAAATCCAAATGTTCCTCCAGATAACTGTCTCAACAGCCTGCACATACAAATAATATTCCACTGGCTGCAAATAGAATTTGACTTTATTCAACCCCATGTTTTGAAATACAGAAAGATTCCAATTTCTTCCTGCCCGATTTCTGCTAAAATGTGTTTTCAGTCCTCTTTTGTGATACTTTGGCTTTGTGTTTTGTGAGAATATGGTGTCTGATATCAGTGGTTGGCGTGTGGGACTAAGACTTAACAGGTAATCAGGGTCATGGTCAGAACATTTTCCAGGCAGCACAGATCGTTTTGCCTAATAATTACAATTTTGTGATGTTGGGTAGTAACTGTTTCTTAATGTAAAATGCTCCCTTTCCTTTGTGTTAAGCCAAGACACATTATTATATGTGCAAAACCAATTAAAATGTGGAAAATTGTAACTTGAATTATTAGTTTTGAGGTAATTTTTACACAAAAAATGTAAATAATGTAAGCTCGCTAATAGTGTAGTTTTATCCTAACTAAATCAAGTATGTAACCTTTAAGGTGTGCCATCCTTTTTGAAACTTTATCTGAAAATAATTTACTCAAATAAAATGATTCAGATTTCAAAATGTTTTTATTTGTATTAACTAAAGTGAAGTCAATCGAGGCTATAATAACAACAATCATATGTAACATTAATCTGACATTCTCTGTGTTAAACTTTAAACTGTAAATGTATATGCATGTATGTATATGCACGATAATAACAAGAAGAAGAAGAAGAAGAAGAAGAAGAAGAAGAAGAAGAAGAAGAAGAAGAAGAAGAAGAAGAAGAAGAATATATAATAAAACTTATTTGGGATTTTTGTTAAATTGTGATTATATATTTTTTTATCATGAATAATCTTAGTTTTTCTATGAAAGAAAGTACACCAGTGTTGTCTGCTGCTAGGAAACTGCTCAGCATACAAAGTCCAGGGCAGCTAATCGAGCGCCACTAGCTTGATCTAGTCATGACTGTAAAATCAGACTAGGATCGATTCTTCTGGCATCTTCGTGTGTCAGCCTAGCCGTGCAGCTGCCGCCGTCTCGCCCTGCCTCAGCTGTTAGCATTAGCTCGCTAGCGGTTAGCAGCAGCTCGTAGTGATGTCCTCTCAGTGACGTCCAGCCGGTGCTCGCCACGCGTCACTGTTGTTTTGAGAGAACATGGGTCTCACGCAGGGCTCGCTGCTGTCTGACGGCGGAGCGAACAGCGGATATCACCTCCACGGGGTACGTCGTTAGCGTAGTTGACATTAGTTACACCTGCGGTTCACTTTTTAATAAATAATGCTGACTGTTCTAGCGTTACGCAGATAACGCAGCCGTATTCAGGAACGTAATACTTGATTGGTAACTTGCGGGTAATTCATTAATTGTAGTAACTCGTAAAACTAGTTCCGCTTTAATGGAGTCCGCCCCATGATGAGGTGGCACTGGGCTCACACCCAACACACTGAGCGTCGCTAGGATGTAGCAGGGTGTAGTAATAACTTCATAAACTCATACTAGTACTTATACTAGTTACACATCAGAGTAATACACATGCGAGAAACATTTGCTGTACTGTGTTTATCATGCAACATCTGAATCTGGACACGTGGGGGCGACTGTAATGACTGTGTTCTTTATGTTCCACTGCATTAAAGTGAATGTGACATGTGTTTCAGGTGCAGAGGGACTCGCCCGCACTGAAGGCAGGGCTGGAGCCGTTCTTTGACTTCATCCTCTCTGTGGGAAACACCAGACTCGTGAGTGGAGCCAGGTTTAGTTTAGTTGGATCTGATTTATCTTGATCCCTGTTGGACACGTCCTCGGAGCAGCTCCTCTTCCTTCTTCCTATCAACAAAGGCTTTGCATTGGACAATCCTCCATTACAACTAACACCATAACACAAATAATAGAAATAATAATGCAAAAAAAGGTTTAGAACAAAAATGCACACACACACACACACACACACACACAAGCTCCTGACAAAAACAACAATCTAGAGTATGTAAAACTATTCCTCTACCGCCCCCATCTACATTCGTTCTAAATCCACTAGATATACGATGCAGTTTAAATCCAGTTTGAGACAAAAGTAGCAAGACGACAACTAAATAAGTTGATTTATTTATTCTTTTAAAAGTGTTTGCATAGTGATGATCACTTAACATTTCAGTCCTGTCCAACCAGTAAAGAGCTAGAAGTTTGTCTGGCTCACAGTGAAATGTGACCTGACCTGTATTGTAGCCTCATGGGATCACAAAGTGGCCATGTGGTCTGCTGAGTTAATCTCATTGCGTGTTCTCCTACATGTAATGTGGTTCTCAATCTCTGTGCATGTCACAGCTGGGTTGTTTGAAACGTCCCTTTGTCTCTCCAGAGCAAAGAGAGCGACTTGCTGAAAGACCTCCTAAAAGCCAATGTCGAAAAAGCGGTCAAACTCGAAGTGTACAACTCTAAAACCCAGCGGGTCCGGGAGCTGGAGGTGACACCCAGTAACATGTGGGGGGGGCAGGGTCTGCTGGGGGCCAGTGTCCGCTTCTGCAGCTTTGAAGGAGCCAATGAGAACGTGTGGCATGTCCTGGTGAGTCACGTCCAGATAAACCAGTTTACTTTCCACAGGAAACACATTTTCTTTTAGGATTTATTGTAAATTATAAGAAATAAGAAGATAAAGGTGTAGAAGCTTTTAAATCCAAATCTGCTTCATTTTGTGCCAAGGTAATGATTAAATGATTTAATGATTGAATCTTTAGATTAAATATCTTCTAACTCTTTTTAGGATGTAGAGAACAGTTCTCCTGCAGCATTGGCCGGCCTTATTGCACATGATGACTTCATTGTGGGAGCTGACCAGGTGTTGCAAGAGGTAATCTCACTTCATTTGGCTCTCACTCATCTTAAACGGATATTTTAAGACACTGAACAAAATGTACAACTCTGTTTTTGTACATTTTGCACCTGCAGTCAGAAGATTTCTTTTCATTGATTGAAGCCAATGAGGGGAAACCTCTGAAGCTGCTGGTTTACAACACACAAACGGATCAATGCAGAGAGGTGGTGGTGACTCCCAATGGAGCCTGGGGAGGAGAGGGAAGGTAGAATTGACATTTTATTCCTTCAAATGAAATTGAATATTTATAACTTAATTTTAACAAATCCTTTGTATGTATACAGATGCAATGAACACGTCATATTTGTGTTACATTTTAGCTTAGGCTGCGGTATCGGCTACGGCTATCTGCACAGGATCCCGAACCGTCCAGTTCAGCCTCACAACCAGAATGAGAGTGTTCTGCAGTCGATGGTCGCTGACAGCAGCGAAGAGCCCCTTGCAAGTGACCACAATGAGGTACAGGTCATAACATCTTAGTTACATCTCACTTATTAAAATGTTATTTGTTAAAGACTAAAGTTCTGTCTCTTTAGGTGCCTTCTGTGGGTGAAAGTAGCCACTCTACTGTCAGTGAGACGGACTTGAATCAAACTGAGGAAGTTGCTGAGGAGATGATTGTTACCTCAGCCACACAGCCAGCTGCAGACTTAGGTAACCTGATGTAATTGAACAAATGATGAATTTGTTTTTTAGTGTCGTTTCTAGGTGTTTAACAGAAAGTTGTATATGAAATAATGAGCATTCATTCATTGCAAATTGCAGATATTTTCGACTTACCCGAGGCAATGACTCCAGACTTGTCAGACATGGTTTCCACCAATGACGTGGGTCAGAGCTCCATGCTCGCTAATTACGGAGATGAGTCTGGTTATCAGTGTAGCTTGGGTAAGTACGTTCACACTCTGTACAAGCGATTTCATTTTGCAGCTTGACAGAGCAAATAAATGTTCAATTAATTACACATGAGTTGAAAAGAAACACAAAAACAGTTGAAACCAGTTATCGTTGACACGCCTTATTATTCTGGGTTCATTGAATCACTTAGTTAGTGCATGATTGTCTTTTCATGCATTGTTAAACTTAATACAGCACAACAGAGAAGTAAATCACAAATTTCTGTCCTAACGATGATTTTTCTCTTGACCACAATTATTTTATTTTCCAGATGCCTCATCTGTTTTCCAAAGTCCGTCGTCTCCAGAGAAAGAAGACGAATTGAACGTCCACAAACCCGAGGAGGATCCCACTGTCGACCTGATCACTGCTTCCCCGAGCGGAGAGGCTGCTGATGACCTTGTTGACCTTGACGTCAACACAGAAAACCTGTGCGACACAAATATCCCAGAGGTGCAAGACGCCGGGTCTGAGGCCTCACCCTCAGCCAGCGCTGTGGAGGAGGAGACGTCTGAGTCCCCTGGGACAGACAGTTGAGAAGACTGCTTCACCAGAGGATAAGTTACTTACTCTTCAGATGACTTGCAAAAAAAGATTAAGAGCACATCATGAAAAGCTCCCCCATGTGACTGCAAGTTGCCTTACTGGAGAAAAAATAATCGACTTTAAAGTTTTATTTAAATACAAGTGCCATTGCTGCATGCTGAATTGCACATTTAAGAAAGAAGCTACGTTGAGTGGAAAGCCATTTGATTGTCACAACAATATGAATGTAATCTATAATTTGGTGTATGTCTCAACAACAAACAGAAAGAAGCCCGAGTCTTAGTTGCTGTGAAACGTCATTATACTTTGCACTAAAAAGCCGAAGAGGAATCATGTTCGGTTTAGTTGCTCTCACTGTCGTCACCTGCTGATTAGAATGAAACACTGAGAGCTTGAGCTGGAGTTCACACACATCCAACTGCTTTTATATTTGACAGTTTTGGAAAGTGGGGATTATGTTTTTATTTTTCATGTGGGTTGAGTTTCAGTTAAAATATCTTTTCTTAATCTCAGGCATTTACCATTTAAGCCTTTTTCCCCGTATGTCTTGTTTTAACTGTGTGTTGGTTTGTCTTTGGTGTAAATGACTGAGTCACATGATGCAGCTCCCTGACTTCTGTTTCTCCTCTTTATATAGATTTTAATCCGATCACGTGTATGATTTTCATGGATGAATGTAAATATTCAATTATTTATAAAAATATAAGATGCTCAAGGTGAATCTCGTCTTTATTTCAACCACGAATAACAGTGAAGAGACGCTGATTCTACTTTCACATCTCGTTCCACATGTTTAATACAATCTACATCGACATGTGGTCTATTTGACTTGTTCATAGAGAAGTGAGTTCTTCATTTGAGACAGCAGGTGTCAGCAAAACACCTCATTATGGATCTCAACGGGAAAAATCCACTGCAGCCTCAGATTAGGTTTCTTGTTTTATGTTTCCTTGATTAATGGAGGCAGGAAGTGTTTCCGCACAATTTATTTGATCATTTCTCCTCTGTGGACAGGATATTATATTTCAGTACAATTAGAGGAATACATCTTGTAGAACAGGGGTTGCTTGTATTAGTACGGGGAAGCTACAACTAAGATGCTTCACTTGTATCATTTATATAATCCAGCGCTGCATATTTGGTACCTGGAAGATGTGCCATATGTCCAGATTATGCCTGGCTGGGTTGGCCCCGCCCTCTCTGCTCAAAAAGACATCTTCAAATCAGAGGAACTGGGGACTTAAAGGTAATGATGCAAAAATTATAGTTCTTGAGCTCACTCCCTTTGATCCTACCCCTAAGAATCCTTTTGTTCAGATTCATAGACGACACGCTCCAGATATAATTCATCCCCTTGCACGTTTTACTTCAGAATAAATAAATATTGTCGAGACTGAGAAAATGCACACAAAAAAGGAGAAAATCTGGAGGCTACAGTCGCGGAGAGGAAATATGCCTCAATTATTTACCAGGGCACTCTCCAGTTGAAGAGGGGGATGGGCAGAGAGGGAAAGAAAAGACCGTGTGGGGGAAGAAACACGAGAAGGATCTGCCTTTATCCACCAGAGAGAGACAGTGGTGCTCGTAAGGAAGCTTTCCTCTGGAACACCTGTGTGTGTGTGTGTTTGTGTGTGTTTTTGTGTGTGTGTTAAATGAGGATTATATTTCTGATACGAATATGGAGCAGCTCAGGGGCCTTGGCTCTGCCCACGCACTGAAATCTTTACGAGTAGAGATGCTGAAAATTCTGCAAAATAATAACCTTGTTAACTCTGCAACCTCTCAGTACAGACTTTGATGGTGTCTGTGGTTTTTCTGCTCGTGACCTCGGGGTGAAGCTTCCCTCTCAGTTCCTCCATGTTGTAGGTTTATGGCATTTTTTTTTTTTCTTTTCAAGAAGAAGCACGCCCGAGGTAAAAGCCAGCAGCTGCGTGGCAGGAGAAGCCGGGGGCTGAAATGTAAAGGAGGCCACCTCTGAAGAAACATGTCCTGCCTTCATTTTCTCCTTTTTTCTAAGAACGTTTCAGTACAGTGTGACACAGCTCAACCCTCACGTCAGCTTAGCTTTATCTCAACCCCCTCGGAGAAGCTCGGCTCCCAGGCACCAGCATAGTGGCCTTTGCCTGAGTCTGTCGCTGCGGCATGACCAATTGTGAAATAGAATATCTCCAGAGAAAGAGAGGACGGCATGAATGAAAAAGGTATGGAGACGAGGCAGAAGAGAGAATTGAAAAAGTAACAGACAAAAAAGAGAAATTTCCTCACCAGCAGTGGTCACACGATGCTTTGTGCATGTTTGACTCAATGTCACAGATTGATGTATGTGGATGCTCAAGATTAATTATATGAAATGTTTGCAGGAGTGAGACAAAACGCTATGAACACTCACCTTTCTGTTCATACGTGTGAGCACAAACCCTCATCACACTCCCAGAGCTCTATTTTCTGTTTCCCTGTCGCCTTTCCCCCCCGAGCACGGATATCTCGCTGCACGTCGGCCTATTTTTGTTTGGAAGTGCTGGAAGCTGTATTTGCATACAAGCATCATGCTGAGTTCTTTGCAGTGCGCACGCCAGAGCCTGGGAGTAATCTTGGAAAGTGCCTGTCTGTGTCAGACCACCAATGAACAGGCCATAATTACATTCATTCATGCAAGAGGACTGTCACTCCGAGGGGCCGGGATTCATTAGAAAGTTGTTTTCTTCTCCTCATTACCGACTGGTTGTGCGTTTGCTTCTGTTTGTTCCTAAAATGTGACGGTTTGTAATCGTCTTGATCTGAAATTACACACTTCAGCACATGCTGTGATGCACAAGGCGAATATTGTGCAGCTTACAGAAGAAAACCAACCTAGGGAAGATACGATTAGGGGGGGAGTGAAACTTTAAAGGGATAGTTCACCCCAAAATTTAAATTCACTCATTATCTACCCACCACTGTGCCGATGAAGTGTTTGAGTCCACAAAAGACTTTCAGGGGTAAACAGCATTGCTGCCAAATCCAATACATGAGGTAAATAGTGACCACCTCGTCAAACGTAAAGAACAACAGAATAAAACATTAAATGCCTCCACGCTGCTCTTGTGGTGTCATCCACGTGTCTGTAATTCTACACAGTTGAAAATAAATATCTTACATTTAAAGCCATTTTGCTAATTTGGCTAAAAAGCTGCCAAAAATGTCCAGTGTGATTATTTAACCTAAAGAGTGTGACGCCCCTGTCAGGGATCTTTGTCCTGCAGAAAAACTATTAAAAAATAAATTGAATCTTGTTCGATTTGAACATTTCCTGGTGACAAAGGAGCCGGGGATAAGGTAAATTAGATGCAGCAGTGAATAAGGAGGTTAAACGCGTGTGCCCTGCTTTGCTTCCTACACTAATTGCCATTCAGCTCGCCACACACCAGGCGACACACATTGTTCCCCTGCCACGACGACCCCGCTGATCTCAAGTCTGCACCCATCTGCTACTTTGGCGACACCTCTAATAGTTACTTTACCTCAGGTCGGCCAATTTGTCAAAACTGGGCCATTTCTGGAATTTACCATCATGTCCTCCTCACCTCCTCTTACCATAGGAAGGAGGTGCAGTGAGTTTGATGATCAGCCGCGTGTGCTGCTCATTTCTTTCACATTCACATCCCCAAATAATCATGAGGCAAAGTTGTTCTGCATCCTGGAGGCGTCTCTTTGAAATGATGTGGCTTGACTGCTGCAAGGCTGCTTTCATCATCAGCAGAACAACAGCAAAACAATGAGAGTGGGTTTGTGTCAGTATCATTGACTCTCTATACACGTTGTCTCAAGTGCCCTGTCTTCTCTCTCACTTTATCTGACTGATCAGCAAGCCCCAGTTTTTGTCTGGGCGAGAAGCAGCAGACAGAGATGGAGGGAAGATAAAGGTTCGGCTCGATATGTGTGGATGGAGGAACATCACCCAGCACCGTCCCCTGCTGTTTTCCTGTGTCTGTGACATATTTGCTGTCCCAACCGGGGAATTGTCTCTTAGAGTTAACCTCATTTACCAGTTAACCATCACCCCACAGGGCAATGCATGCTTGGATTATTGGCCCATCCTCCCATCGACACACGAACAGGCACACGACATAGCATGCTACTCTCCTAATGGACTCACAAAGCATGGATCACTGCATTCGTCATCATGGTCGTTATCAGGTGAGGCTGTGGAGCAGGAGCGGGACACAGTGTTCTGATAAGTGGTCTGCAGTGTTCAAACATTTCAGCTTCAGTGTTACAGACATTCTTTTTGCCCTCATATTTGAATAAATCCCAGTTTCGATGTCCGCGTTCCAAAGAACCATCAAACTCCCTAAATCTTGAAATGTAAACACTGGTCACATCATGTTCAAGGTGCATTCTGGTCCAGAGAGAATCCTGAATACATGTGTGCCATTTCCCTCCATCACGTAATTTATAATCAACTTACAGGAGCAGCTTCAGCACTCATTTCCAATTGTAGCTCCTTCAATCAGCTTTGGCTCAGATGTGCATGCATGTAGGGTTTATAAGTGTGTGTGTGTGTGTGTGTGTGTGTGTGTTTCATGAGCAAATGACGACTAAGCATGTGCGTCACTCAGCTCCCGTCTGTGTCGAGCCCAGAAACACACCACTCTACCCCTGAAGAGGTGTGGCTCTGCATGGTGGTGGCACTGCCAGTGTGGCGGAGGGGAATGAACCGTGGCAGTTTATCACAGCAAAATGGAGGAACCATCTCGTGGCACCGAGGAGAGAGGGATGGGGGGGGGGGGTTAGAGGGGTGTGTTACTGCAGACAGATGAAAAAATGATCCAGAGGAGCTGTGATGGAGAAAAAATGTCTGTCTCTGTTTGAAGGTCTGACATAAAGAAATCCATTCACACTGATTCAATATGCAACCTTCCTTGATATTTCTTGTATGACAGGAGGAAGACATTCTTAATCGAGTCCCCACCTTCTGTATAGTGAATGTAATCACCACGCCTTCACTCTGACTATGATTGATAAGCCACCGCAGGACTGGGAATTTTGCTGGTTCAGCCACTCATTCGAAAACGCCCGGTATGTAGAAAAACCTCATTTCAGAGCCTCACACGACACTGACGTGTATGTGTAAATATCTGAGGAAGCTTTGGCTGCTGTGCCTCGGTGCTGCGGCCGTGTGCACACATTATTATGACAAACCCTGAGCCTGTGCACATGGAGAAAGAGAGAGAGAGAGCTCAATAATACGCAGACAGGGTGAGGGGGGGGGGGGGGGATTGAGAGGGGACACACACAAGGGAGCCAATGCAAACAGTGGCCATGATAAGAGAAACCCGGTGGAAAAACTGCATGTGGAATATGTCCTGCATGTGTACCAAAGAGGAAATGTGCCATTATCAGATCAGTCCAGATCCACATTACCCAACAACAGCTGAGATGCAGAAACACAAATCCCCCCCCCCTGCTCCCTTTGAGATTCCCTTTTTGTTTGGTAGTTGCTTTGCAGAGCGGGGGGGGGGGGGGGGGGGGGGGTTGTTCTTGAGTGAAAGCTAAATGATCCACTTCCTCCTGCTTTTAAAAACGACCTGGCCTCTGTCAAGAGCTTTTCCAATTCAGCCTTCTCGATAAAGCGTCCTTAAATGCAGCATCGTAAACAGGGACTATTTGTTATGCCAGTCATTCATTTCTGTCAGAGTGTACGTGAGCCGCCATCAGTCGTTGGCATTAATCATCTGTCACAATTAGAGTGACTGTGGAGTTTGCAGAGGGCAGGTTTCATTGTCTCCACGGTGGACGACCACAGCGGGCGTGGCGACGTGTTTTTGGTGCAAAGCTAACACGTGAAATGAAGACTCTATTTATCTAGCGAGAGGCAAACAGAGCGGAGGCAGGTGGCGGGTCCGCTCCGCTGCCTCCACCTGTGGCTGCTGTCACTGTGATGTATGGGGATCAGAACACTCAGGTGACTCACAGAAGGCCGGCCCATCACTTATCGGTGGGTGAGTCATCAGTGGCTCCTACTGTCAACACTGGCCCAGCGGACGCAGGGGCTGCAGGGAGTATTGCGTACAAGTGTGCATCTGGATGTGTGTGGGTTTGTGTGTGTGTGTGTGTTTGTGTGTGGGGGAGGCAATCAAACCGCTGATGGCAACTTTCCACTGTGGTGCTCTGGTGTCCTCTGACAATGTGGCTCTGGCGTACTCGGTTGTTCCAGCTCCGCCTGCAGACGCATGTGTCACACAACTGTGCAGATGACGACAAAGCACTTCACTCATCCAGATGCCCATTTCTCCTCCGTACATCGTGTTCCCTGCACTCCCTTCACCTCTGTGGACCCAGCTCCATCACGTGGAGAAGGGGGGCGGAGGTTAATTAATGTCATTGCGTTAAATGAGTTGTTATCTTTCTGCCTGTGGAACGTTCAGACAGGAAACTTGGACCGGCTCTTCTTGCTCATTAACAGAACTCTTATTTTCCACCTTTTAGATTAGTCACTGTCGTCACCATCATTGGCGATGAAACTTTTCCCGACATGTTCACGTATTACGCAATGTATTACAGTTTATTTACATTATGCAGCAAATGGCCATGAATGATCACGATCCGATATGAGTGACCAATGCAAACAGTGGAAGGAATAAACAGCCGACTGCAGTGTGCTCTTCCTTCGTCATACGTCTTTGCCCTGGGACTTGGGCAAAATGGGAATACAGTAATGCTTGGAGCGGACGGCTCCATGCTTTGGATGTTCCCTGGATTAGCCACGCAGCTGAGATAAGACAGGGAACACGTGCCAACCCCCCCCCCCCCCAGTGGGCGTAGCAGGCAGGATTCATTTGTTCAAGATGAACACCATTTACCACAACCATGTTTGGACTCAGTGCTGAAAGGTGGAGGATGTGGTGGTGGTGGTGGCAAGTTGCCGGCAGCCGGGCATGAGTGGCACTGAAGCTGAGCAGGGATCAGTGAGGAGAAGGTCTTGTTTAAAGGGATCACTTTGTCGTGATTGGTGAGTGACTGACGAGCAGCCAATAACCAATCAGTAGCTGATTGCTCCTGACAGCTGAGCACATGACTCCGTGTCCGTGATGCTTCATTCAACACAACACACACAGTTCTGGTTGTCAGCTCTTGACGTGTATACAGTAATAATGGTTATTGTTCTGGTGATAGAAACAATATGTTCTATCTTTTCTCCGATAACTTTTTTTTTTGTCTCCACCGACGCCGACACGTGTGCTTTAATTGATTATATTATCTCTGTCTCCATGGCAACTGCAAATTACCACGAGGGAGATAATGACAGGCTGCAGCAAGACGCCTGGAAATTAATGAAATTGCCTTCTTTCTTTTAACTTCCCATGTCGGTCGGCCTCCTCTGCTTATTCCCGCGATGCTTGGGTTGATTTATCAGTTCATATTCGAGAAGCCAGTTGTGCAGAACTACAGCAACAAAGTGCACAGTACTCCGAAATGGGCTGAATATATATGTTCTCCCAGTGTGCAGGGACATGTGATTAAAGCCCTTCTCCCAGTTACACCATAATGTTGCTCATCATGTAGGCGTGACTGCAGCAGTGTGCCCTGGAGTCAGCCACCCAGCAGCTGCTGATTCCGCTCCTCCCCTCCACTGTCACTTCCCCCGGCCTTCACGACATTTCAGGCAGCGTGCAATTTCGGTACGAGATGTGAAAAAGAAATATCTGCACTTGTGTGTGCGGCTTAGTTGATGTAACCTTGTGTGTTCCAGCTACAGCATTGTGATAAGTTCTAACCTCTGTCAAAACCCCATCTGCTTTGTTTAAATTCAGGCATCACGGTGTGTTCACACAACACCGACGAACCAATTTCACCGCCCTGACAAAGGAGTGGATTAGCACAAATCAGCTTTCCTCTGTCTGCCATGGAAACTGGCTGAACAACAGAAGATCCGTCTCCTCTTCCCTTAAAAAAACAACAGCTCCATTCCCCTGATGTTCTCCTCTTGCAAATACAGAAATCAGAGGGGCAACAACATTTCATCAAAGAGCTGTATTGTACCTTCCATTTCAGACTCAGCCTGTATATGCTGCTGTGTTTCAAACATTACATTTCAAATCCCATCTCGGCCCACATTTGCAAATGCACTGTGGCTACCCCCCACCCCCCTTCCTCTGGCGACCCAGCATTGACCTCTGAGAACTGCCAGGCGCTCCGGTCAGATTCAATCGATTGATCGAAAAGGGGTTAGTGAGAACCATTTGCATCCAAGTAGTGTCCTAAGGCAGACGTCAGTGGCTGTGTTCCTCTATGCTGAGATGCTTCTGGACACCAAGTGGAGGATGATGAGGATGAAGCTGCATCTTGCATCATGTGTGTGGGAGAAACAGAATCTGTCCTTCAGAACTGCTAAAGCTCCTGATTATCAAGTATTACAAATATGACCCTGATTACATCTCTTTGAGACATGAGGGTGGTGTCAAGGCCCATGCGTATTTTTCACAGTGTCTAAATAGGATAATAAATGGGTGCTTTCAAAGTAATGTTCAAGTGAAAACAGTTTAAATATTACTTTACATCCACCAGGAGACACTCACTTTCATATTAACGATGCATAAACACATTTCTGAGACTCAAAACAATTGGCTTTCTATTTACCAAATAAACAAGTAATTTCATCAAAAGAACAGAGAGAGTATTACAGTTATTTGTAATACAACTGAACTATTTGTTGTTTTCCATATTTCATCTTCACCCACAGCAACAAGTCTTGTTAACGACCGTAATGTCTAAAGTCTGTGATCTCTGAACTGATGTTAATTGTGTCCTGATTGGAGTCTCTCGTGATGCTGCTCTCAGGCGGCTGCAGTCGGGCGCTTTTATCTCCATCGACTACTCAACGTGGGCAAATGAGGCTTTTATCTTTTCTGCTAATTTAATAATGAAATGACTGTGATGTTAGCTCACCGCCACAAGAGATAATCTAGATCAGCCGCTCAGTGAAGAAGTTAATAAAACACAAAAGGTAAAGACGTGCCGTGATAACCGAACCGAATCAGAGAGATAAACGCCTGATATTTCCATTATTTATGCTCATTGAATTATGTTTTATTTCATGGGTAACGTTCCCCTCTCTGATGCATCTAAAGATAAACATTATGAACACGCTGCTTTTAGAAACGCAGTGAAAGGTGATGCGTTTTCCACAGAACCTGTTTTATATTACCAAACACTGAGCAGGTATATTTCTCTTCATAGCAGCACGGATGTCCTGTAATGTTGTTAACAATTGTCAAGATATCTTAAGTAAAATCTTTGTTTTTCATGCTGTGGAAATTGAAGGAGGGTCCACATTAAAGCTCAGTCTCAACAAAAGACGTCTAGAGAAAAGTGTTAGTCCGAGCATGTGTAGATGTAAAGACTCTAATCCATCAGTGTTTGATTTTACTGAAAATTTAAACACAATTATAATCTCTACCCCGAGGAACGAGGAGTTATAATCTGCTTAGTACTTCGCCTGTGAGTCAGAAGCCTCTCACCCAGTATGTGAGTCAGCCACCATCAGCTCCTTACCTCTTCACTTACTTACCTCTTCAACCTTTCTCCGTAATCCCTGAGGGAGAAGACGGCGGAAAATGTATAAATGTAGAAACGTGATCACGACTGAGGGGAGGTGATTTCTCTCAGGTCTACAGCACATTTAGTATTTTCTATTAAAAAGACAGATTTCTATAATCTATTTCAGGCTATACAATGTAGACACATTAAAATGGAAAGGGATAAATGTTTATTATACACTTAATTCCGAAACCACAGGATTTAATATTCCACCCTTTTGGGAAGCTTTTCCGTGAGTTTTGGAACATGACTGTGGGGAAATTTCTGGCTTTCAAGTTGTTAAATGCTCAATTGGATTTATTGGTTATTAACTCTTTGTGTCAGCTCCTGAAAATCTGAGGGAACAGTAAAGTTATGAGCTGTGAAGCCAAGACAAGGAGCTGAGAGTTATACTGTGTTGTGTAAGGAACTCAGTTTTCTGGCAGGAATCGCTCTCTAGTTAACGGATATGAAAATGATCTAATAATATATATACAAAAGACATAATTGTAAGTAATTTAGTAATCAAACTGTGCCTCCAGTATAAAGTTACAGTGATAATATTGATAAGAATTACCATAATCTGAGGTAAAGGTTTTAGCCAGGGATGTCCACATACTTGTTCATATTGTAATGTAAAAGTTCCAATGTCCAAAACTGTTACCATAGGTAATTGATGCATTTTCTTTTTCTCGATAGTGTTGCAACAAAATGCACGATAATAACAAGTGAAAATAAATGACCCTGAACACCACATCAAACACACTTATACATTTTCCTTATAAATGACACAACACTGACAGTCACTGTGGTGATCGATCCACAATCTCTCCCCTTTCGATTCCTCAGATCACACAGCACAGGCTCTGCCTTCCTGCAGCCTCTGGGTCTGTGGTTCCATGACACGTGTGCTGCTTACCTGCCCCCCCCCGCTCATCTACGTCACACTTCAACATGACTCATGCCTCATTCTGTCGTGACCGTCTATCAGTTTGACCCTCTGCCATGCTCCTCGTCTTGCTCCCCTCCTCACCCTCCCTCCCCTTTTCTTTTCTCTCGCCCTGTCCCTGTCTCTCTCACAAACACACATGTAAATACACACTCTCTCTCTCTCTCTCTCTCTCTCTCTCTCTCTCTCTCTCTCTCCTCCTTCCTTTCCCCCTTTCATTATATTTCTTTGATAAAAGCCAAACTGGAAACTAGGCCACAAGATAAAAATTATAGAAAATAGTCGACTGAAGAGAAAATGTGACATCAGAGGTGCTCGTCGGTGAAAGCAAAACACAGCAGCATGACCTGATTACACATCCGCTCGGCGTCTCTGCTGTTCAACATGAAGCACGACTTATTCTCTCCCGAGCTTCAGTTTTTGTTATTCTGCGGAGTCCTAGAAATAGCATTTCGCATTTCAGGCTCCTCTGTGGTCTGCCAGCCTGTCCTGTTGACAGCTGCCTGGCCGCATAAATAGGCTCTTCCAGGCCAGACCCATAGAGAGGGGAGGGGGGGAAAGAGACAGAAAAACAGGGTTATAACAATTGGTAGTAAGTCGATCTGTCTTCATTTACCATGTTCTCAGGTCGCCCGGTGGTTCTAAAAGGAGGTGTGCAAGGAATGAGAGCAGGCACTGCTTCAAATTAGTAAGGCCCACCACGTATTTGAGTTGTGACTGAGGAGAAACGTCTCTGCCAGGGAAGAATCCTCTCTAATGAGGCCATTTTGGATGAAGCGTTGTATAAATCCACAGATCCTCTCACAAACAGTAGACACAGTAGCTTCAGAAACCATCTTTCTTCCTGGGGTTTTCCTTCAGGCTGTGTGAAAGTCCTGAATCTGCTTTTTCTCTATATGCAGCGGTGCATATTTAAAAATCACTTTCCCAGTGGTAGAGGCGTCAGGCGGATAGTACTCCAGGCTGGATGCTCGGAGAGTACAGTGTTTATCCAGTGGCAGCTTTTATCGGAGCGAGTGAGTAGGAACTAATCTTCACTTTCAGGACCACAAACTATCCTGTGGCGAGGAGAGCAGAGCCTGTAAGCAAGCCTGAACAGAAACTGGAGGAGGTAGCAACTAATTCATTTATTTGAAAAACATATTTGATGAGAGAAGCAGTGAAAAGCCTGAGGTTAGCTCCGGTAAACGATCTATCTGGGGCCAGAGCATCCTTATTATTAAACCCATGTCATAGCTCAATAGTAAAAAAGAGACACAGATTCCTCTGTGTAAAGCTCAGGAGTCAGGTTGACTAAGTGGGCTGATATTTCCTTTTGTTTTGGATGAGCACTTCCTCCGGATGTGGCCTTATCTTATCAGTCGTTTTCTAAAAAAAAGGCAATTTGCTATTTTGGTCATTGTACTCCTGAGTTGAAATTACCCCCTCCTCTGTCTTGCGTCCATCCTCCCTCCAGGTGATATCACCACTCTCCTCATGGCCCATCTGTTCACGCGAAGGAGTAGTGTGACGTCTCTGTGTGCCAAAGCTGACCGGCTCCATCTGGTAACAAGGCAGTGAAGATAATAGCCACCAGAGGGGAAGACGGTCAATAACGGCCATAGCTCGCTCTGCGGGTCGATAAGGTTCCCTGCAACATCTCAGAGGCTGTCGTGAGGGAGCAGTGACAAACTATGGTGGCGGCCCTTCAGTGACTGCTAGTAGGCCTGGGGGGAAAGAAATGCATTACAGGAGAACTCCAGTGTCCATTTATCCAGACTCGTTTAATGTACAGATGTTGATCAAATCCTTCCTGTGACACACCTCTATTTCAAACTGCAGTTTCAAATCCCCACGGCAAACCAGCAGGAAATCAATAAGACATAAGGAAGATGTTGAAACTCTCTATTTTTAGTCTCTTTAAATCTATTATTAACAGATATGCTCTCCCAAGAGTCTTGAGACACTGAAACTTTATCAAACTGAATTGTTCCTGTGCTGTAGTGCATGAAGCCTGTGGTATTATCCACCAACATTTATTCAGTATGATTTATGTCCTTCCTTTCGCGACATTATCCTCTGATTGAAATGCACCAGTGCACAGTGTTATTACAAATTGTTTCCGTTTGACCCACTGATGACATTTAAGGCTGCATGTCACTACACCACGTTGTGATAGTAACGTGCTCGACGAATCAGACAGTGCAAACACTGTCCCTTCTGTCTCTATTATCCCAAATCCTCCACCTCCTCTTCTCTTTCTCATTATCAGATTCTCGTCAACCTTTACAGCACAGATGCAAAAATTAACTCGGCAACCCGTGTAATGTCATGGCAACTGTGTTTGCAGCTGTAAAATGCAAAGGGGCGACCCCGACGGCTCTAATTAATATTCTGTGTTATCTAGCAACCGCGAGTGTTTGAAGAAAATGTTCCCTTCAGCCTCAAATCAAACCTGATGTAGTGACGGAGCACGATGATGAGCTTTTCAATGAGGATCTCTGGCTGTGGACAGATCAGGCAGTGCTGATGGATGTAGTCAGGGGTAATGAGGAAATGTCACACCACAGCTCTCTCAATTGTATCTTGAAGATAAATTGCCTGTGAAATTGAAGCTAGTAGAGTTTTTTGATTGACACGTTTAAAAAACAGGTTCATGTTTTACTCATTATCATCGGCTTATCATTTAAATCAAGCCAATGCTAGAAAACAAACCCATGTTCGGGCTACATGTTTTATTGACGAGCCAGGCGTGGATTTTCCCTCCTCATAAACCTTCTTGTCTTTAAAGTCTGAGCTGCATCATCATATATTCTCATTTTATGGGAGTCTGTGGCAACATCAATGAGAGAGAAGCACAGACGGACAGGGGTCTCTGTTCCACTTGGGTGCATGAGTAATCCGCCCAATGAATCACCATTGGCTCAGGCCGTCCAGACTCACACTACTCTATCCTCAGAACACACTGTTGGGATGCACAGAGTGATTAATTATCTATCAGATAAAGGATTGGTGCTCATCTGATAACCTTGCACTGTAATTGCTGGTGTGTATCGCGGTGCTGTCAGAGCGGGGACGGTGCCAGTTTGAGAAAAGAGTCGTCACATGTCCCACATCAGGCATTAGGATGAATGCATCTGATACCTGGTCAGCTTGTTGTGTGGCACACCACCGTCTCCACAAAGGACTTTCAAGGACGGATTTATTCGCAGGTGCAGCAGTCAATCTGATTTCCCTTCGCTGTTGTTTGAGATTGATTTTATTCAGGCCCTCTGCGGTGGAGCTGCTCGCCTCAGTGGACTCCCTCTGAGACAGCTGAGGTGTAAAACAGGGCAGTCAATTGATCCATCTTGCTCTTTCATAGCTTTGTACAAGGACTGTGGTGCAGTGATACCGCTGTTGTATTTCTGATTCCAAATAAAGAAACACACAGTGTACACCTCTGCTCAGGCCCAACAGTCCCCCAAATAAATTAATTAAGATGCACCACATCGCACAGATGCATATCAACCCCTTGAATATGTCAGATCCATGAATGGTTCCCTGGGGGATTGGTCGAAATGTCAGATTGTCCCTTTGTCCAGATTGGTGCCAACATTCATAGGATCTTTGTTTACTCATGTTCCATCTTTCCACTAAGATTTAGCAAAAAAATCTGGATGAATACTTGCTACGTCAGAGGTACAACACCGATTCATGCTCGGAAGCACAAATTGAATTTTGTATCAAATCAATTTACAATGAGAGATTCACCCCTTTATGAATAAAACACAACCAGCCTCCAGGGTCAAGAAGAAGTTATGTCCCTTGTCTCTACGTGACCTTTATTACCGACCTGCTACATCTGTACAAAAGGTTTATAATAGTTTCTTACTCTAATGAGGTTCTAAATGTCAATGCTGTTTAAGAATAATCTGCAGGCAGTCGACATTGTGTCTCCATCCAGACAGAAAGGGTTCAGTTAAAAACCCCTTTCTGAATGCCTGTGACTAAAGAACTGGCTGCCGTCTGGTCTGGTGCACAACGTGTTCTCATCAAATGTGTTTGCATATGCATCATTTTCTCTGTGTGTCAAATGAATATGTGTGTGCGGCTCTTTGACAGAACATCATTTGAAATCAGAAGGAGAACAGGGATCAAATCGTAATCATACGTGAAGGATCCGATATGTTAATAGTGTAATCACGCTGATACTGATTATCTGATTATCCTGGAAAGCAAGGAAATGCTGACAATGCTTGTTTTGCGTTGCTGTTGTGTTTTCTCATTGGACGTTGTGTTTTGTGATTTGTGATTTGTTTTGGCGTTTTTTCTTATTTGCTGTTGTCTTCTTTTTTCTTGTTTTGATATATGCTTTGGTCATATTTTTGGATTGGTTGTGTTTTTTTGTGATTTGTCATGTTTTTTGATTTGTTTTTGTCATAGGGGATGTTCTCTTATTAGTTGTTGTCTTTTGTGATTTATTGTTGTGTTTCTTGTTTGCTGTCGTGTGTTTTCATCGCGTTTTGTGATTTGTTGTGTTTATTAATTTGCCCGTGTGTTTTCTTATTTGCCCTCATATTTTGTGACCAATCGTTGTGTTGTGTGATTGTGCGCTTCAGGGCCACCATACCGGAGACACAAATAAGCTGTAAATCTTTATGATTCCTCATAAACCTTTAGGATCAGATCTCACAGTGTACATGTTCCTACTGGCATCTGATTCCTTCTCCTTTCTTAAGCCAACAGCTGACGTCACTGTCATCAATACCTCTATGGATGGGGATGCATGTAGTTTGAGCTGCAGGTGTGATTCACGCCATCACACTTCAGTCTCTGCAGCACCTACTGTCATAAAAAACACTGTGATCGGTGGTTGTGATTGTTCTGTGTTTCTGCAGCGACTCCAGTCTGCAGTGCTCTCTCACACAGCGAGGGTGAGATTTGTTCAGGCACAGTTTGGTTCATTTTGCACCTCATAATTTCACTGGAGCCTCCTCTGCTCTCTCCATAACAGCATGACGAATGCATCTCGACTTTGAAACGTACTCTTGGAGGCCGCTGCACTGTGCTGACAGCAAAACACGCTGTTGTTTTAATAATGGCTGCAATCTTTACATCTATCTCTCTTCAAACTATGCTGGAGAACAGAGTGAGCTTTCAGTAAAACAGCATCCGTGGGAGCGTAATGATCCATTAAGACATTTGCATCATTTTAAATCTAATAAATTGAGCGAGACAGTTGTTTGTGAACAGGGATCAGAGGAGATGTAACATTTAAACGGGCCGACGCATGCGAAAAGAAAAGGGCTTTCTCAAGAGACGCAGTCAAACACATCGCATTTATAATAAAACAGAACACAGTCACTCACACTCACAGAAAGCTGCTGTATCAGACCTTGCGGGCTGGTCGGTGGCAGAAATCCGAAGGGGTTGAGGCACAAGGCTAATGAAAACCAGAAATTGCCAAGGTTTAATCACAGACCGACACAAGGTTAAACCACCCGGGGCAAAACTGGGTGTTCCAGATGGTCTTTCTCAAGTTATTTTAAGATAGAGTAGAAGAAGAAATCCAAGTTTTCTTCTACAGTGTACAGGCAGGGAAACATTTTCTCTTAGATGAAGCAGTTTTTCTCCCGAAACCCTAAAAAAAGCCTTTCCAGTATAAGAAGGTAGAGATAACAACTCATCCTGTACAGTGAAAAGATGTTATCATTCCTATGCTTGACTTGAGTATGTCTATTCATGTTGAAACCTGAAGACGTCTTGTCCTCTCCTTCTCTCAAATGAGGCTTTTCCGGCTGTAGAGTCGGGTTTGTGAAGCTCACTCACGACAACAACACAACGCAGCTCTCTGTCGTTTCCAAACATCTCCATCTCACCTCCAAATGTCACCGAGCCTGACATCTCGAATCGTTCAGATCTCTCGTAAAGGTGTTTTGACGGCAAAGGCGAGGTGTTACAGCTTCTCGCCCATCAGGTTCATTTCTACATACCGATACATATCTCAAGCCTGCATGTCAAAGTATTTCCCCTTATTTGCTTCCCCCGGGTGCAATGGACTGGATCCATATAATCTAACGAATATGTTATGACCTAAAACCACTAGCAGGTATAGAAGCAGTTCCCAGCATGCCAGTAAAGTCATTTGTAAAGCTTTCCACAGGATGGAAAATGTGTAATACAGCTGACAGATGGACAATGTGTGAACACAGCAATTGAGTTTGATGAAAGCACCCACCCCCCCCACCCCCGCCTGCTATTTGAAACCTTCTTGCCTTGAAAGATGAATCCTGTCAAGCATCCAAGTGAGTGATGGGCAATGTATTAATATCAGTTTCATTCATTAAAAGGATGAGGGGGGGCCTTTCTTTCCTAAATTTTCCTGTGGGGATAAAAATACCAAGATACAATTAGGGATTGGGGAGAAATTCCCTAATAGTGTCACACTGACCCTAAATAAAAAAAATTGATTATCCCATATATAAATGCACAGCCTCAAATTTTACTCGGGAAGTGATGACAGTGCACATCAAGTTTTCCCAAATGGTGCTGTGACTCAGGTTCACCTAGAAATGAATGACTACTGAGTTATGAGGGGTTCTCACAGTGAAGTCTCAGGAAAGAAAGAAAGAAAGAAATTACCACTCTAGTATCATCGAGATCCAAGTATACTCGGCCTCTGAGGAACTAATAATTCAGTAAGCGAAAAAATGTGTTACCACCAATTGTCTCCTGGGTGCAAGTTTGATCAGGAGTGTGGAAATGATGTTTTAACAGTGTGGGAGGCTGCTTTCTCGCTCCTGTCAGGCAGGCCACAGTCCAACTGGATGAAACAATGATCAGATGTGTGAGCATGATTATTAAATTAAATCATAAGAACATCATTTTGACATGTCAATAAGAATTAAATGTACTTTGATCTCTCAAAAGCTTATTGATTTGGCAGAGCAATGATTGATTTGCACCATGTGCTGGCTCATCATTGTCTGCTCATATTCAAATGAATGAGACATAAGGTTAATTAACTCTTAACTCTGTTGTACATATCCTGTGTTATCTTTTCTATAATTCAAATTGTTCATAACTAATGTGTATGACCAGTTTAATAATTACATCTGGCTAGTATGATGGATGGGATCAATTATGTTTCCTCCTGTTTGCTTTTTTTAAGTCAGTGAGGAAGATGGTAACAAAAGAAGACAGGAGGTTCATGTTTGGGAACCCTCTTCTCCTCATCCATTATTAAACACCCTTGTTATAGAACAAACTTAAGCGTTGCCTCATTCATGATTCATGGGCGTATGCGGCACTATTTGATTTTGGGTTCAGCCACAACACAGACAACAAAGTGCCGGGAGCTTGCCAGTGGGGATGAGCTATTCTCAGAACATTGGTTGCAGGTAGCTGGAGAAAGTTTGGTTCGGCCTCGACAGGCTTCAGCTTTTCATGAATGATCGTGGAACCATTCACAGACCCCCTGTAAGATGTGATGCATACTCTTAAATAAATCTCTAACATTTCTTATTAAATTCATAAATATTACATGTAAAATTATGTTTGCAAATTGTGGTTTGGCTGGTCAAAAGGTTATGCTCGATCATATTCACGGTGGCATTCTCAGCCCTTAGAGAGATCGAGTCGAAGAGCCCTGTCCATTCTCTCACCACCCATGTACAAATTGCCTATTAAAGCCACCATCTTCCATTTATTTGACTTTGTTTGCTCTGTCAAGGAAAAGCCTGGTAGCCCCTTCTTTTCTCCAAGTGCTGAAATTGCTCTCCAAGCCTGTCAGCCCATCTACCGAAATCAGGGGAGGTAGTTTGTAGTTGTCCAATTCTTATTCCAGGTGCTGCATATTTAAATAATTCGATATATAACTGCTTAATCAATGTCAGGCAGCCTGAGCCCCAGACGAGAGAGAAATGGGCCATTGTGACCAGCGACCAGACAAATAATGAAAAAAAGAAAGGTGATCAATAAAAAACGGGGCTCAAGGCTCTCGTACTTTATCCGATATGATCTTAAAAAGCTACACAGAATTCAGCTTTCAGTAGAAACTCAAGAAAAAGAGATGGAAGCGTGTAAGGTAATGGTCAAAGAGCAAGGTAAGGATTTATAGCTCAGGCATCACTGAATCTAATATAAATCACAGTCATTTCCACTATACTCCAAGAGCAGACAAAATGTGGTATGTGTACAAATATTGGTTTCTGTCTACTTTCTATACAAGATGACCATGCAACACAATCGATATGCTTTTATCTTAAGATTAAGAAGGGGAGTGGCAGTGGAGCCTCGGCTTAAGCTGCCCGACAAGAAAGTAGTGTAGTCAGGATTGTGGAACCCTTAATGTGTTTCCAAGTCCCCGGAGATGTTTAATAGAGCTGATTCGTCCCCTTGTTAAGTGAGAGAATAAAAAATCTCCCACATTTCGCCTCCTTCACCTCCTCTTCTGCAGTTATTTCTTCAATCATCAGAGCACTGCATGAAATAGTTATGGAGCCATTATGCACATTATTTCAATGTGGTTCAATGAGCTGTGAAGCAATTTGGAGTTTATGTTTTTTTTCTTATTATTCTGTTTCACTCTCTTGACTTATTCCTGTAGCAGAGAGAGTGGATCCTCACTCTACGGCTTCATACCAGCCCTAAGTCACATTTTGTTGTGCAGTATCACGTTATAACCTTAAACATTTGACATTATAATATGATAACTGATATAGTGGAAACATAAAACCTTTAATCAGACCATTCTCAGGTTCTTCCATAAAACAATTAAGTTACAGTCAGAAGCTCATCTTAGCATAAAGATTCTTCAGGCCCCTCTTTGTTGTACAATATCTGCATATGTCATATGATATGTAATGTCAGTTAATGACCTGTATAGATGATTTTAGTAGCTGTTAGATCCTGTCTTCAGTCTTTATGCTAAGCTAAAGCTAGCGCCCTCTGGCTGTAGTTACGTATTTAACGGCAGACGTGAGCGTGGCATTGATTTTAACCATTTCACTTTTAGCAAAGAAACTCAACAGCTTTCAGTGATATGTGACGACGCCATTGTCAATGGGCTGTAAACAAAAAACACGTGATTTATGCAGTGGAGTTTATCGGCTATGTATATTACCTGCTCTACCCAGGGGCCCCCCCTCACCTGCATGATCCGGACTTTTGTAATTTTTGTGACAACGACAGTTTGAGGACTTCCCAATTTAATTTCCCGAAATGTCAAAATATACAAATAGAGCATGAGCTGTAGTAGTATGATAATTCCATGCAGATAATTAAACCACAATATTCCAAACTGAAAAGCCATCATCTCTTTACCTGCTGTAAAGTTGACCTGCTGACTATGCAATTTGTTCGTACGATAATGAAATACTAACACGCTACTATAATTCTTCCAGACCTAATTGCTCAATTATACCTCTTAAAGTTCATCCTCCCTGCTGTCAGATTTATGTTGAACGGCGGAATGTAAATGTTGACACTGTGTTAATTGCTACAGGATTACAAATCACCTATTTACCAATTAAAATCCTTGAAATGTCACAGAGGCAGAGACAGTGTGATCTATATTACAGACGTTCCTGCTGCACTGCCAGGGGGGTAAACTTAACAATCTAATTTGAGTGTTTTCAACTCCCACCCCATCTTGAAATAGCAATAAATGTATTTAATTTATGCCTGCCTTCCGTCAACCTGCAGTCAGCACACAGACACACAAACACACACACACACACACACACACCCCTTTGCTTGTGTTCAGCAGCCATCGATGAATTAGCCGTCCTTGGTGCACAATAGATCAATATATGAAAGTGATTTAAAGATGGACGGAAGAATTTATTGTTCTCCGGAAAGAGAGGAAGATGTAGTGAAACGAGGAGGATAGGGAACAACCCTCACGAGAGTCATGTCGGTGCAATGAGAGGATTGAGGATTATGGGAATCCCAATTACCTCAAGCTGGTACACCAAGCAAATGAGCAAGTCCACTCATTATCTATTAGTGGGGCCTGGGCTAATCAAATACAGTGCAGTGGTGCTAATAAATCAGAAATGTACCATAATGCCGCTGTATATGTTTACAACCATAAAAAGTATAATTAAACAAATGCATGTTTTGATTTGACAACAATGGCAGAACATGATTGCAATCTTCCTCGTCCTCTCATGCAGCATAATTATTTCAGACTTGGAAATCAAATCGTCCTCTTGAAGTGGATGGGTTGTAATTGTATGAACTCGATGATGATGATGATGATGAGGATGATGAAGGCGACAACCCAACGCACATCCATTTTCCCCTTCTGAGAGATGACGAAGTATGAGTCTAGGTGGGAAGCAGTCCTGATGAGGAGGAGGAGGAGCAGGAGGAGAAACCACTGGCTGTGACAGTGACAGTTGCTACTCTCCCCGGCTTCTTCTTCTTCATCATCATCTTCATCAGCAGCAGCAGCAGCTTCAGCCTCATGAGCTGCTGAAGCAGGAGCAGGAGCAGCGTCCGTCGACAGCTTGGAGGAGAAATTACGCATCTTTCAAGAGCCGCTCCACTCGAGGGGGGAAGATGGAGACATTGCAGTTGACCACACGTAGGGATCAAGAACTAGATCTTTGTTTATGACACGAACCCGAGTTCATGCATCAACAGGGACTATTTAAAGAAGACAAGGTAAGACGTTTATTCACATTGTAGCTGATTGATTTAGCTGCATTCGGTTTTTACTACAATGCAAACGTCTTATTTGGGTCATTTTTATACCCTCAACTAAACTATTGGCTTTATTCTTTATTTTTAGTCTCCGTGCATCCTTGAAAATAATAACTAGATCTGCAAAAATGTGTATCTGGATCTTTTTTGAAAGGCTCTAAGCTTCTTCTCTCTATCGCACACATGCGAATTTTTTATTAGCGTTTTTCTTTCAGACTCACATTAACGTCGTTTATTGTGAATAATCAAGTTAAAATAATAATGTGCCCAAAACGAGGAGTACCCGCGTGCATGAGGAGAGAGGGCGAGAGAGTGTCTCTCTCTGCCCCCTTGTGGTTTCGATGTATGCTTTGTCTAATGGGATTGACATAATGAATGTGACTATGGGAGAAAAATATATTTAAAATACTAAAAATATCATTATTTTCATGGATTGATTTTCATCTTTAGTTTATTGGAATTAATTCAGTTTAAAGGATATTGTGCAATGGCGTATTTAAACCAAATCCCATTAAAAATCGAAGCGTCAGAAATATCACGTGGCTGAAGGAACCATTAAAAAGGATTCAATACATTTAACCCTTACACGCAGGATTTTTTTTGTCGCTATTTGATGGTGTGCAACTCCATTCATCTCATGCGTGGCCCACATTCGTGTATCATCCCCTCTGTGGTTTTTTCCTGTTATGTAATTTCATCCCCATCACACTGCATCAGCCTCACAATGTTTGCTGCTTTCCTTTTATGAGCTTGTAGGGTATATATATGTGTGTGCAAGGCAGAGATACATCCAAATGTGTTTTAAAATAAGTTATCAAACACCCTAATTGTAAGTGTATCAAAATAAACTTCACAATGCAGAAGCCACACTGTGTATCAAAATAAACTGTATTCTAAGAATACTTTTCCAAGGGAGCATATATCCATTCAGCTAATTAGGGATGCCATAAATCTGACATGCAACCACTCAACACCATAATTCAAATGACCAAACAGGTACCTACAGTCAGCAATGATTGACAAACGAGTCATCCATATGCAGACAAGTGACCGGCAGCTTTATCCATAGCAACTAGTTTATAATTGATTAATTCAGCAATCTTTGCCCCGAGCAGTCTTCTTCAATAGCACAGAGTTATTTGAAAATAACGAAACACAAAACAGCCTCCACTAAATTACACACTTAGGCTTAAGAGAAGTTGTGAGCAAGGTGTAGGTGTGTGCTTTATTTATGTAAATGCACGTGTGTGATTATGACAGCATCTGTAGACTTATGTTTATATGTGTTTGTGTATGAGGGTGGACATTGAGAAATCAATAGATCAATTATGCCAAAAATATCGGTTTGGTCCAAAAATTAAAACAAAACAAGACCATAGGAAAAGAATGTATTTATTTTGTTTTATTACGATAGCAGTTTAATGATTTTGATTTCATTTTTCAGACTTCACCATCTGAACCCTGAAGAAACATGGATGTACCAGCATCTTCCCTCCAGTACGGATCCAAGAAGAGGGTCAAGATTCACCCAAACACAGTGACAGTGAAATATGCCACTCACTGTCCTCAGCCTGGCGATGAAGGGTACGATGATGCGCCCTCTTTCGAGGAATTTGGCGCCTTCGCAGAGGCTAACGTGGACAAGAGACTTGTCTCAGACAGCAAAGGTGGAAGGACTTTCTTTGGGACCATGGAGACCCCACCTAAGCCGCCAAGTGCGCAAAGGGACAAGGGGGTCGGGGGTCAGCTGGCGAGCTTCGGCGAGGCGAATGTGTTGGCCTCCAGGGTGACCTGGATGGCCTTATTTGGGGCCGCCGTGGCTCACGGCTGTGTGGCACTGATTACTCGTTTAGCAGCCGACCGCTCTAAAGTGCCCTCCCTCGAGCTGCTCTTCATCCGCTCTGTGATCCAAGTGCTGTCCATCCTGGTGGTCTTCTACTACCACGAGGCCCCCTTTGGGCCTAAGGGCTATCGCCTGCGTCTCTTCTTCTACGGCATCTGCAACGTTATCTCCATCACCTGCGCCTACACCTCTTTTGCCATCGTACCCCCGAGTAATGGCACCCTCATGTGGCGTGCCTCCACCACAGTCTTCAGTGCAATACTGGCCTTCCTGCTCCTGGATGAGAGGCTGGGCTACACAGATGTGGTCACGGTGGTGGGCAGCGTGTTTGGTCTGTGTCTGGTCATGGTGCCGAACGTAGCGGACGAGGAGAAGTCTAGGTTGAGCTTTTGGAAGGAGGCCTTCGGCTATACAATGACAGTGGTGGCCGGTTTGACAGCTGCCCTCTCCATGATCGTCTACAGAGCCATTAAGGAGCGTGTGAGCATGTGGACTGCACTCTTTACCTTCGGCTGGACTGGCACAGTGTGGGGTGCCTCCACTATGTTTATCATGCAGGAGCCCATCATTCCTCTAGATGGGGAGACCTGGGGCTATTTAATTGGGATCTGTATCTGCTCTACCGTGGCGTTCTTGGGAGTGTACTATGCTCTAAACAGGTTTCATCCAGCCTTAGTCAGCACCGTGCAGCACCTCGAGATCGTGGTGGCCATGTTCCTCCAGCTCATTGTCCTGAAGATGATCCCGTCCGTCTACGACGTCATGGGAGGCCTGGTCATCATGATCAGCGTGTTCACCCTGACAGGAGTGAAGCTGTACAGGGTGAGCCGGGCCGTTCGGCAGGATTATCAAGAGATCCTGGACTCGCCCATCAAATGAGTTTCAATATGTCAAGTCTGTTTGTTTACAATGTTGCTTGGTTGTGCAATGTAAAGAATGTCTGGGTCTTGATTCTGATGATTTTGTATTGTAGTGTTGTTGGAAGAGTACCAGTTGTGTAACTAATGTCTTAATATTTGTGTGTGAAATAAAAGACAAGTGTAATGTGGTGACTATTTCCCCCTGATGAAACTGATTTTGTTGTCAAATTGTGTCACAGACCAAAATGTCAGCCAAAGGAATCAGTTAAAAAAAAATGATTGGGCCAATATGAAATCATATGAAATCTGGTCTTGTGAGTGGCAGTGTGTGAACATTGTTTGATTGACATACACCGTTTACAATCATGACATCAAGGAGGTGTGTTGCATCCCTCTGTTGTCACGCTGCCACACTGTGTAAATGTCAGCCCAGAAGTCATTCATACTACATGAATACTACAGAATAAAAATAAATACCACCCACTTTTTATTAAACATCTGGTATTGATTTTGTTTCCCTCAATCTGTTGCTTTCCTCCGTGTCCTGGGATACAGGCCTGAGATTGTTCTCACTTCAAATTATATATAGATTTACGAGTGAATTTTTCAAGACAAGCAATCTGTCCTTAATTTCTCTCAATACTTGTGCACAAAATGCACCTTTTTTTTTTTTTTTTTCCTGCTGCCTCTTGCGCACGTCGTGACCCCAGCAGCTGGTTGATACTTAACACCAGTGATTACTTCCCTGCCCGCTGCCTCTGTTTGCTTTCAGACGCATTTCAAGCTAATGGCCAGAGGCATGTGCGCTGTATTGAATTAAAGTCTCCTTTAACAACATGAGACCATGTGCTCTTTCTGTAGCGGACGACTCAGCGGCTCACCAGCAACATTTCCTTTTCTCTGTGGTCGCTGCTGTCCGTGTCTGCAGATTCCCTGAGGCAAAGCAACAGTGATGGTATGAAATAACAAAATGATGATGCAGAGGGGATAGAGGAGGACATGTTGCATGTTCCGGAGTGACACAACATGTATGTTGCACCAAAAGCCCAGCAGGTGGCATTCACAAACCACTTGCTCTGAGGGCTGGAGCTGGAACAAATAAGCTAAGGCCTTATGACATTAAATGATGGAGGTAATAAGTTGTGTATCTAGTGATTAAAAAATTACACATTTTAATAACAAACATCATCCAAACCCCTTTCATTTAGTAAGCAGACGCAGGCATATTTGACCAATAAGCTAATAGCACACACAGTGTATTAATAGTGACCGTTTAATATATTTACACATAAAGAGGAAGTAAGAAGGCTTGTGGTTTTAACCACACTCATAACAAGATATGCTTCTGCATTTAAAATAGTGAGTAAACTATGAGCTCCTATAATTAAGACCCACAGGGGAAGATCCACCATCAGGAACCATTAAAAATGTGAAACTCTGTTTTATTTAGAAAAAATATTCTGTCTGTTAATCCTGTTTTTCTTTTAAAGCACCAGGGCCAATCGCCGAAGTTTATTTTTCAAAATATAAAGGTAAACGAACTGAGATTACCCTCCACTACACGTGTTGCATTATATAATATTGTGAGAGGGTTTTGGGTGCAGAGAGCAGAATATGATGTAGAGCCCCATCTGTTTGAGCAGGAAACAGACTGCATCCTGCAGAGAGCTGCACAACCTTCCAAATTACTCTGCATCTCTCACTCTCCTCACCACAGACATGTTTATTAGACCGAGCATTGTTTCCCAGGAGGGGCCCGAATGGAATCTGATGATCAGTTATTGTGTGTGTGTTTCACATCGTGCAGATGACAGGGCATTTTCACAAAACATTCGTAAACACCAAGATAACTAGATAACTTTTCATTTATACTAGATATTCCCCTGTTCATCAATTGAGTCCATACGCTCTTCACATGCTTTATAGCGTATTCTTATCTACAGGTTCATTATCACATTTTTCCTTACATTTATTTCCATTTAAAAATACAAAGTTATTTAATCTATACAGCATGAGGCCTCAGCTCATTCACTCCCACATTTTTCCAATAAGTGTGTAAGAGGCTTTGAATGCAACTTTTATTTCAGACTGCAGATTCTGAGACAAAATAAAGGTCCAGTGTGTAAGATTTAGGTGAAAGGGATGCATCTGCAGAAACTGAATATAAAATGATCCTATAGTGATGTTTTCACTACTGTGTTTCATCTAGATTTAGCAAATTGTGGTTTCCATCACCCTAGAATGGGCCCTTTATATTTAAATACTTTATATTTAAATCAGGAGTGGGTTCTCTCTACGGAGGAGACCATGTTTGTTAACAGTAGCCCAGACTGGACAAACTAAACATCTTTTGAGTCTTTATGACATCTGAAGGCTTCCACAGGTTCTCTTTCATGTTTGGATGGGGAGGGTGAGGTGAGAGGCATTCAGCTGCAACATGCAACTTCACCACAAAATTCTACACACCGAACGTTTGAGGTGACATAAGATATTGTAGTGTTCTTGTCACATCAGCAGATGCAAAACGAGGCAAACAAGAGAGCCAGTGAAGGTATGAAATAGAATAAAATAGCAATAAAATACAATCTAAAATAGAAATTAAGAAATACGGAAGAAACGTATTAATAGAAAATACATTCATATAATAAAACAGTAAATTCATTTATTGTACCTTTCAGTTTTACGAGCTGAAGACCCATATGTTTTATCAGGCTTTTGAATGTCCATAGTTAGTATTTTAGCATTTGTTTTATTCCTGTGCTGCAGCTCTGCATGTTCTGAATGTGCTCTATTGATTAACTTCTCTAAACAATAAGAAATCTCTCTCTCCTCCTCTCACACTCAGTTGATATCTTGACTCTTCACAGCATGAAACATCAGCAGCTGCAGTGCGCATCGACTGACAGCGCCACCGTCCAATCAGAGGGGAGTCCTGTCTGCATCGGCAAATCAGAGTCGAGGGGGCGGGAGCTGTGGTCGGAACAGCTTGTGTAGCTGCCGCTGCTAGCTAGCTAGTTAGCCTAGCAGCGCCGCGGAGCAGTGACATGCTGTGGCACAGAAATGCTATTCCACCGGGGCACCGCGTCGCATCGAGCTAGGCTAGCGAGTCGGGATGGAAAATTAACCGTCTGCTAAGCTAAGACTCCCCAGACCACTCGGGTGTTTGCGTGACGCCTTCACACGTTGAATATTCCCCCGGGGGAGGAAGAAGAAGAGGTGGCGGCCACCAGCACCACCAGGAGCCGGAGCAGGAGCTAGCAGGTAAGGCGATTCAGTGTGACTGCCACTGAAGCAACCCACCGTCCCCCCCAACCGCAGCTACAGGCTAGCTCCTGCTAACCTCCAATTCACCCGTTAACGTTAGAGCTCCAGGGGCTAGCGGCTAACTGAGACAAAACCCGTATGTGCCAACACGACCAGTCACATACTGCTCCCCGGCCGGCTAACGGTTAGTGACACGACATGTTTGTTTGTTACCCCCCTTTAGGGCAGGTTCACGTCGGCTAAGTTCGGTGGCCTGACACGCTGTCAAGTCAGAAGGTTGAAGAAAAAACAAAAATGAAGCTCAAATTTAAAGCTGCTGCATAGCCTTTTAAAAAAATGTGGCTCCGCTCCACGTCGAGCTGTGCTCCACGTTAACGCGTTTTCTATCCCCGGGGCTGAAAATGGAGAGGACGCCCCAGTGCTTGACAAACACTGTCTTCTGTTTGACTGCAGCCACAATGTAATCACTGATGCTTTTTAATTCAACCACAGCCCGGGTTCGTAGTGGGTGTCGCTGCACTGATTGAATCCAGTTTGGCCTCAGTCATGATGCGGTCATGCCCCTCATATTAACTTATTAATTCTTAATGTGTCAAAGAAACGAAAATGGGGATTGTATTCAATCCATCACGTCAGGCCTGGACACTAATATGACCTTAAGTTGATGCACAGGCAATACGGATCATTTCCATAATTGGTTTATATCACATGATACAATTAATTTAGTTTATAAAATGTTAATGGAACTATCCAGCCACCTTGAAATTAGGGTGATGGATGGATTTCTGGATTATCCTTGGGGGTAATTTCAAGTCAAATCAAATATACTTTATTGTCCCCATGGGGGAATCTTTCTTGGGCCAAGTGCTACAGCAGCTGCAGAACAGTACATCGTGCAACAAACAACCAAAAAACAGTCAACAAGGACATATCGTGTAAGACCCAGAAAAAGAATGCAGAATAAAAATGAGTTGAATATTGCATCTGTCCTAAAAATACTTAAAGCTAAAACGCTAAAAGGATGTATTGCATAAAAGATGAAAAACTTAAAAGCAAGAGTGTCAAATGTGGCAGAGAAAGTGCAAAGTTTATTAAGATACATGATTGAATCAACATGTTTCTTTATTGAGTAGAGTGATAGATGTTGTGAACGTATAGGCTCTGTAACGTCTACCTGAAGGTAACGGGTCAAATTCAGAGACTAGAGTGTGAGACAGGTCGTTAACGATCCTGTGAGATAGTCTGACCACAGAACCTTCCTGGATGGTCTGATGGGAACGATGGTCCTTTTTGCCCGTCACCTTCATAACCGCTTTGACCACGTTCCTGATTCGCCTTACAGAATAGAGAATAAACATGTCTTCAGATGTCTCATCTTTTCTGGCAAGCAGCTCTGTATACAGTGATATTTTTTTTTTTACTTGAGTGTGGTTTTGTGCCAAACACTGTTGCCGATCAGTCGGCTAATAGTTTCAGCTCTGACTGAGGTATAGAAACTAACAACATATGTATATCCTCTTATTTCACAGTCTTTTCGTATCGTTAACTTGGGATTTCCTGTACTTGTTGCAAAGACCCATAAATGGCACCTGTATTTAGACCATGTCTTCACACCTATGCTGTGGCTTTAGTCGTCAACATCAGTGTTCACATTACAGAGAATAAATATGTCTTCTGACGTCTTATTTCTCCTCGCTAACAGCTCCAGAACCATGTTTATGGTGCTATAAAATAAAAGAAACATTTCTGCTTAGAAATAGAGAAACCAATATATACCCCCTCAATCTAGGGAAAGTAGTAAACAGATTTATTAACTGTGCAAGTGACATCATTCCAGTTTTTCTTGGACAGGTTTGTGATATTTCGCACCCTCTGTTTATCTCCAAATATTGTTACTACCTTACACAACCAAAGCCTGAGTAAATGTCATGCTCTAGCAACACAATGGCTGGTAAATCTGTTTACCTGTTTGCCAGCTCTTGTGGTTTATGTTTGTGTTACCTGGTACAAAGCTTGAAAGTTGTCAGATGTCTATGATTTGAGTGTTATATCTCCCAACTCTTAAATTAAAATGGGTGGTTAGTTATATCTGAATCGTTTTAAGAGGTGTAGCATGTGTGTCTTTCCAAAGGGGGGTCTTTTGCAGCTGCTGAATAGTACAGTTTCTGTAATTATTGTCACACTGACAGACCTCTTCACAGTCTCTCATTAAGGCTTCAGGGAGGTGAGAGGGGGAGAGAGACATTTGGTTGGCTGGCTGTAGCTCTCCTCTCAGTGGGAGTCGGAGAGAGGCTAGCCACAGTTTGAAGGGAGGGAAATGGTGGAAGCATGCTTTCCAGCATGATTTCCTTGGAGGCTGATGATAGTTCACATTCAGGATTGCTAACTCTAGCCCCTGTAGCCCTATTTACTTGTTATCTCTGTCCTATTTCTAGCTCCTGTTGACTTGGATTCACTCTTACAGCAACCTGTCAGGATGTTTCGACAGTGTAATCTCATGAATATGCAGTGATGAGCCCCTTTTCCTAGAAGCGAGTGTCTGGCTAAGGCTACCGGTGGCCTCCAGCAGCCAAATCTGTCCCCACAGCCTCGAGGAAAATACCAACTGTGCATTTTCCTGATGGCCCAAAACTAATATGGCTGAAAATGTTCCTAGCCAAATGAAAACCACGGGAATCTAGTCAGCTGTAGGCTTCTAATGTGTTTGAGAAACAGGGGGAATTTGCTTCTGCAATCATGTCTCTTCTCTCTTGTTATCTCCCTCATCTCAATTTTTACTCAAGCTCTTTTCCATTTCCTCATTTTCTGTCATGATTTTTTTTTCTTCTGTTTCTGTCTTACACGTTTGCATTGGACTGCCCATGCATGTAGACATATTTGAACAGTCACAGTCACCGACAAAGGTACTTTTTATATGTTGGCTCAGGTCACCTGTTGGAAAAGGAACTTGTTATCAAGGTGCAAATAGCAGGAGCAGCATGGGGCAGAAAAAAAAAGAAGTGCTCCTTTATTTCATTATTTAACGTTCTGTTATCAGAATCAAAAGCAAAAGAAAGTGGCATAAAGTATGACGATATTCCTCCCTACTTGTGTAAGTCTTATGATATCCAACATTTCTCATTCGGAGTAAGAGATTTGACTTCCTCAGAAGTGGTGTTCTTTTTTATTAGGTCATTATGATTCGGGGATTTTCGTTCTGTGGTTTTGGCAGAAATAAAAATGAGGATGCGTGCGCTTTTAACCTCAGCTGTCATTGTGATGACAGAAGTCGTTGTGTAGCCATGGCCCAAAAAAAAAGCAATATTATCAAAATATGTTCTTAGAAATGTGGATGAAAGTTGACTTGTGAAGAACAGTCACGCTGTGATTCACTGAAGCTATATTTAGTGGGCCCAGCTTCTAGATATTCAGTGTGAATATTTTGAACCAACAGTAGGTGTAGCCGACGAGTCTACTTCACTCCACCACATTGTTGGCCACAGGCTGCAGTGAAACTCTACTTTAGGATCTGAAATCACACAATATGAAATGGTCTATAGATCTCTCGTTCTTTTGATCTGACCACTTTCTCTCACTGTCTGATCCCTGCCTGTTTTCTATTGATCATTTTTAGTGGAAACTGTATGACAAGTAATCCTATAAGGAAACGTCTAAGCCAGTCTCTGAGTCTGAGGTCCTGTCATCACTGTTTTTTGTCACATTTGAAGAACCATTAAAACCTACAAAATCTTTAAATGGTGGCTTCATATGATTAGAGCCTGACGTCTAATCACCGAGCCTCCAAGCATCAGTGGATTTGTGCCTTTCACAAAACCTATCAGCCTTTCATAGCATTTGTTTAGGTAATATACACCAATATACACAAGATGTGTATTTATGTTCACATTTTACATAATATAAAGTGTTTGCTTAGTAACAGTATTTTATTTCGAATGAAAGTTATTTCTAATTAATGTAATTGTTAATCTGCAACTAATCAAACTCCTCTATCCCATGCACATCGCTGTGACAGGTTTTTGTCCTTTGCAGTGGACATATACATGACATTCATGTCATCTGCCAGTGTCATGTGGGGCACTATCACTTTGGGGTGCCAAAGTTGAAATGTTCTACCGGTGCACTTGAAGGCTCCAGGTAAAATTCTACGAGAAAATCAAGAACAGTCCTCCCAGTGTTTAAAATAAGTGTACGGTGTGTAAGTCAGGCCGCACAGAGGTGTGAGTTTGTCTAAGAAATGTTGTCTTTCTTGTCGCTGATTTGCACTCACTCCAGATTTCTGTGGCATCACCGTGCAATCTGGAATGCCTCCTGCACTCGAAATGCTCATGGACAAGTCCAAACACGTGGCTCTCTCACACTAATGTCCCAAGTGGCTTGTTCAGTCCTATTGTGACAGCACCCTTGGGCTCATATTTGCCAAGATGTACAAATTCTAAGATGGTGTATCCATTTCATTGCTCTAGGACTGGCTGTCTGGAATTATTATCATGCGGTTTTCAAATGATCTGATATTTTGACTGCAACAGTAACTCATTCCAGAAGAGTGCAGTTGCAAGGAGGTATACAGCTACCAGGGCATTGTGCGCCATCATCTGTTTTACTGACTTCTTAATGCAGCTAATGGTTGTTAAGTTGCCTGACAACAGACAGGACCAAACCACACAACCTGCCTATCACAATGTAGTGCTAGATGTTAGGAATGCTTCTGCTTTTTAAACTCTGGTTAGTCATTGTGAAAACCCCTGAACTTCGCAGACTTGGTGAGGTAACACGAAGAAGGTTTATTTTGCTTTCGATGTTGATCCCATATTACTTGGATGTGGCCATCGGACCTGATAACTGTAAGCAAGTCAGCCATCAAGGACAACTACTGGCAGCAGCAGGGTGTGGGTATGGATGTGTAGGCTCTACTGATGTAGCAGCGGTCTGAGGAAATGGATTCCTTTCTAAGAGGTATTGTGTTCTGGTTGGTATCTGTTTACAGAGAAGACCTACAGCCTTCTGCAATTAAAAGGAGCTAATTGGTTTATTGTGTTTAGCTCATGTTCCGTTTATGCTTTCAATTCTTTGTGAAGTAATACATCAATGCATTGTAGGCTCTTTACATGCAATTTGGTTATGTAATGTGCTGTCACTTATGATTAGGAGGTGATGATCTCCTTTCATGTTCAGTTAGTCTCACAATTCCAAAGGTTTGCCTCTACATAACTACTTTATATCATATTGAATATTGTACTGCTAATGTATAGTGAATGATGGGTGTCTGTGTTGCCATTTTATTCTGCTTATTACAGAATATTAGAGAATATGCAACTTCAACAATCAACAGACAATATTGCAAAAGAGCCAGAGTTCTGTATAAAAACTATAGAAAGTGACATACAATTACCTATCTTGTATTATTAAATATCTATGGACAAATAATTTGTATTATACAAAACTTTAAAAACCCATGATAAACAGACAATAGCAGATTAAAGAAACAAGTGAATAACCAACGATTAAAACACCACATGTTATTAAAAACACCTAAATAACCTATGATTAAAATGCATCAGTAATATGAAAAAACACAATGCAGCAATCAGATACAATACAAAGGCACGACTTTGGTTTGCTTTTATCAACTACAAACTTATTTCTACAGAGAAAAAAACAACCTTCAGATGACTAAATTAGACATTTGTTAGTCCCAGATATTTTTTTGCTAAAATTGGGTTATTTTCAGCCGCTTCATACTGTGTCGCATCTATTTAAAAAAAAAAACAGCAACTGAGTTCATCAGTGTTGTCTCTCTGTGGGCTTGACAGTAACATTCAGCTCCAGGCCTGTGAAATGTGAGAATATGCAGCCATAATGAGTTGGGAGGTGAAAATGGGGAAGTGGAAACCCTTTTCAGTTACGTTTATTTGCTTTATTTGTATAGTGGACAGTTTTGTGATTATTTATATTGAGTCATGAATATCCTCTGTGTGGGTGCTGAGGCTTTCAGTCCATCCCACAGATTTGTGAACTGAAGTTGATTACACTTAGCTCTCAAAGAGGAAAAGAGGCATTAGGTTATGCATATTTTTCTAGATATGATCCCACCAAGCTTCATAAATATTACTTTTTAGAGTCAGAGTGGCCTGACCCAAGACTTTGCATTTAGTGTCTAGATTGCTCTGCAACGTGTTTCAAACTGACATTTGTGTACGCTTCTCACAAAGAGGGAACCGTTTGATGTTCAGTTGTCCTAAAAGGAGGCTTGAAACTTTTGGTGTTGGTTGTTGCTATGAGAGAAAATCTCTGGCAATTCTCAAAGGACATGAGCCAGGGTCTATTTTAGGCCTTTCCCAACTACTGAGGGTGATCCCGAGGGGTGGATAACCAACTGCTTTCACACAGTCATGAGCCTATATGTACAGCCCAAACAGCAGAGGCCCCTCTGTCCTTAATTAGGTTTTAATATGGTTCTAGGAAAGGTCTGTATTCCTCCTGCAATGCCATTGTTTAAGTCTACTCTAATCCTAGACATGACTTCGTGCCTCTTGAATAAGATGCATTACATGTATCAATGCAAAGAAAAGATAAGTTATCTGCGCTCAGGGGTCAAGCCTGCTCTCCGTCAGATTGCATCACTTTCCCATCATCCGGTCACCTTTGTGTCCACATTTCCTGTCTCACAGCTGGCCTGCCAAGTCTCCCATGACCCTTTGCTGCTATGCTGCTGTTTTGTTTTGAGAGAATCTAGGACAGCTGGGGTGAGATGCAGTCTCATGGTTTTTAGTTACCGCGGTTCGATGTGGAGAGAGAGGAAAAAAAGAGCACAAGCGCGTATTCATCGGCCGGTCGCCGTCCGGCACTGTCCGTCCGGCGGAGCAGTCCTGCCCGAGGCTGAAATGTACGTTCTGGTGTGAGCTGGAGGGAGTGCAGCCGAGCTAGAGGGGCTGAGCGAGCAGCGAGCATACAGAGCACATTCCAGAAGGCAGCAGAGCCCTGTGATTTTAGCAGGCTGTCACAGGGATTAGGTTACTCTGTCTGCCTCTGTGAGCTCATGCTGTTGCTGTCTCAGTGCCTCAGCAATCCTGCTGAGCAGCGATACATTATTTGCTCTCGATGTGAAGAGACGCGTTTGTTTAGATTATACAGTATCCAGTTGTTGTGATTAAATTCCTATCAACCTCATCTGGTGAATAAAATCAGGGCCATTAACAAGACTCTTCACTGACCATAATACTAAATATAAAAAGTATTCCAAATCCTTCCAGCTCATTTAAATTCTTGTATAGTGTCCCTGTATCATGTATTACCAGATAGACCACTGGGTGTGCTCTTAGACTAGGTCTTCCGCACGTGTGTGTTTTTCTTTTCTTTCCTGCAGATATACAAGGGATTGTGGCAGCAGCTGTACACTGCAGGATGTGGTGAACTCATGTCACTGTTGTTTCATAGTAACGTAGGAACTCGCAAAGTTGCACTGATGCATCTCCGTTAAACCACTGATGCGCAGTTGTTGTGGTTTCGATAGTGTTGCAGTGTTTCTTCAGTAACATTATGAACTAGTGGAAGTATATTAGCTGAAGCCTAACTCTAAAATCACTGACCAGTTTAGAAAACAGTCGCATATAATGATGAGTGGTCGCCTGCTGGTGGGAAACATTTGTGATCAGTGTTGACACTCTTGAGAACACGAGTGGGTTGCTGATTGTAACACTGGTTGACCTGTCACTGGCCCACAGCTGCTGCTATGGCAGGAGATAAGACGGACGCACATTATCCTTTGGTATTTACTAGTTTACAGTCAAATGTATTCATATAAAGTACTATTTATAGACCCAAATATGCTCACCACTAATTAGCAAAACCTTTTTGTCTCATAGTATTATGATCAACCAACAAGCTTTATTTTTTTAACAAAAATCCCATCCAAAATAATCACTGTTTTGTTCAGATATTTTTTTTAAAGCAAAAATGGCAAATCATTTCCAGTTCCACTTTCTCAGATGTAGGGATTTTCTTCTTTTTGCTGCAATCAAATAGTGAAATAGTGATGTGATGCCACTTCAGATAATTAATGATCTCATCAACAACTCAACGAAGAAACTTTCTGGAGGTCTTGATGATATTATACGCTAATGAAAAGTTTAGCTTTTTTTTTTAAATATAGGGGTTTTTGAAAATCCACATTGAGTGTTATAATCACACATAATGCTTTTATTATTTGCTGTTATCCGATCTTTAAAAAAGTGAGCTGCTGTTCAAACCATATTAACTCAAAAGGGACATTTCCTGCTGGTACACTGCTCGTAAACAAATGGAAATCTCTTATTGTGAAGCAACTACAGGATCCACTGCCTTGAATTGCCTTCATTTTTTTTGTTCAATTTAAAAGTTAATTGTAATATAATGGACAGTCTTTATTTTACTGTTCTTTCAGCAGATGAGTTTTACATTTTGAAGGGGGGAAATGGCTCAAGGAGTATCGGCCTCAGTGAGGTGGTTAACACTGTCATCACTGGCCACCAGGTTCCACCACGTGTCTACCATTCCCCCCAGTATGGCTGCTCATCGTTGACAACCACACAGCTCGTACATGCAGATCCTGTTTTTGCTCATGTTTGTTAGATATGTTGTTTTCAGAAAAAAGTTACTTCTTCAAAACATCGGTTTTGAGAAATGATGATTCAGCATCATCACGTCTGTGACAATCTATTTCACAATATGTTTCCAAATTTACATCAGTCTGCAATTCTTGTTAAATTTCATAGAAAAAGTGAAAACACGTGGACTACAACAGAAACGTTGATCAGACTTTCTCCACTATACTCTTGAAGACCGTCGTGTGCGGTGGCAGTGGTGATGGATTGGACTACCTGTTAATTCTGCCAGGCAGCAGGGTAAACGGAGACCCACAGTGGACGCGAATGTGACACCATTGGAGCCTTTTGACCTGTCTGACCTTGCGTTTAATGCTTTGGAGTGGCGAGTGGCCTTGGCTCAGTCTGCAGCTGCGTGATTAGCTCCCGAGCATCTGTCGCCTAACGTTTTGATCCTCCCCTCACATCTGCACTGTTGTAAGTCACCGCAGTGTTAATGTGCACTTAGTGGCGAGCCACCCTAGACACGGGGGGTGACAGCAATTAAAGGAAGTGAGCCCGGGATGCAATGTGCCCTCTGAAAATGGTAGGTAGCTGGGAAAGTGGGAAAGGGACAGGCCCTATACTGATTATTCTGTCAGGTTGGGGAGAAGCGAGAGAGTGGGGAAAAAAGATTAACAGGGAGGGATGTTGTAAATGGAGACAGAGCACATACACTCACTTCTCAGCCTCTTTTTCAGACAGTTACAGAGCCCAGCCCAGGGAGTGGAGGGATCGTTGCCTTTGTCCTGGTGAAAGAGGCAGCACTCGAGGAATATAAATCAGTTTTTTTTAAAATCACTCTTTGTTTATGTGTGCCGCTCCCTAACATGCCTCCTAGTGTTCATTAATTTGACATGCAATGACATGCCATGAGGTAAAACCACAACATAGACCCTGATGTGTTTTTTTTTGGTAAATTAAGTCAACAGCACCCCTCAAGGGGAATTACATTTTATTGCATTACACTTTTCATGGTTTCAACTTCCTCCTGCTGAAAAGAGATGAATCCACACAATCCTAGATATGTGCTGGCAACTTGCATCATCTGGAGCAAGAGACTGTGCACTAGCATCAAAGTCCCCCAGATGCACATGCTTGTCAGTCTCCGCTGTCAATCATCAGGTTTGATCCCATTTCTATAGCCTCAAATAATTAATTAAATCTAAATTTACAGGAAAATGAAACACTTCTAAGTCAGTGTGATAATCTGAAATACCTAAAATGACAAGAACTGTCTTCGAGGAGAATTTATTTAACGTGTGCTTTGGTTCAATCCACTAACCTTGAGGAGGTGGGAATTATGACTCAAGCCAGTCATCAGGGGGATATCAAGATGATTTATTTTCACTTTTGGGGAGCTGTAGTGTCGTCCATATTTATACACATCTTTGCTCTTATCCCTAAATGGCAAGTCATGAGATGTGGCACTGTCATCCTCTGTCTTCACTTGTTTTATGAAGGGACGAACCACCGGCTCTCACTTTAATGCTCATGTATTGTTTATTCTACTGCTCTTGGTGCTGCCGAGCCGTTAGCTTGACCTCCCTATTCTCCCCATGTTTGCCTAAGATCAGGCTGTGGGCCTATCTCAAGGCCAGCTGCAGCTGAAACTTACACGCTGCTGCTTCAAATAAAAAACCCAAGAGCTCTCAATCAATGAGGTCAGTGTCTGGTCCCTAAAGTCAGTCGGAGGGGGGGAGGGCGAAGGTGAAACTCCATCCACTCCCATGACATCAGAGCAGCTCAGCAGCAGCTTCAGTGGAGCCTCACAAACTCCCTCTCTCACTGCTGACCTGAGAATCTGCAGTATTAACTCAAGCATAGCCTGACTGTGCTGATAGCTGCATGGGTCATAAGACCAGCTGTTCTGAATGTGCTCATTGTTGAACATGAATAAGTTATGCTTGTGATTCACAGTACTCTCAAGTCATAATTTTAGCCAACTTCGAGTGAATCGCAGCAGTGGAGTCTCAATGTAGTTCCCACAATCACAGCATTTGAATATAGACTGCTCACTTGGGATATATTTATAGGCCATAGCTAAATATAAGATAATATCCTCCATCATTAGTGCTCAGCGAGAGCCTTACTCTGTGACGTATCCACCCTGCTGACGCACAGCATCGTCCCCCCCCCCCCCCTTTTTATTTTACTTCCCTTTTCCAGTAATCTTTTGCCATCTTCCAGTCTCCAAGGATAATGTTTGATGCCTCACACAATTGACAATCGTTGGACTGCTCCTGAGAGGAAATCATCCCGTCTGTAAATTCATGAAGAATGTCGATACTGAGAGATTAGCGCTCTAGTCTCTGGCAGACTTCAGTGTTGAAGACTGAGAAGAATAGTCATTTATATCTGTTATTTCAAGAATACAATTGTTGGTGGAGCGGGATTGTTTCTGAAGAGACTAAACTGTGAAGCAGGAGCTGGCATTTCATCAGTGTTCTGACCTAGCTATATTATATTTGGACAACACTGTCTGTTTCTTGGCCTATTATTATGACATTACTACACAGTGAGTGGCGAGACTGTGTGTAACAGTTAAGACACAAAAACAACAATACAGATTTCTATGCGTTATTGAGAAATATGAAGAAAAATCTTGAGGCGAATCAATCTGTAATTCTTCTGCTTTGTTTGTTCTCTGTTTCTAGGTCAGCAGAGACGTATCAAAGCCCTTGAAAGTTCTCAGCTTTGATGCAGTTCAGGTACAGCTCTATATTTCCAAACAGTTTCTAAATTTACTTTTGGTGCATCTCTTTCCTAATCATTAGAGTTGAAACAAACTGCACAGCTAAACAATAAAATGTGCATAAGGGCTGTGCAGACAGAGAGGATCTAGACAGTAGTAATAGTACACAGTTATGTTCATTTCTTATTTATGTTTATATAGGTAACGGAATTGTAATTATTGCAACATAATGTGGGTAAAAAAACACCTTGCACCTCACCTCAAATGACCCGTTTCCTGGGCGAAACCCTGTGAAGCCATTGTCGTTGGGGCGTACATGATGTGGAGGTGTGATAGTGAGGTCTACCTAAAATGAAAGATACCCTCTCTGAGAACCTTTTTAGTTTAGCCCATGTCCCATTCACTAACATGGAGGAGTCAGGGTTTTAACTTTTAATTCACTTTTGGGTCATCATGTCAATCTTTACAGTGTGAAACAATGGCCAGGATTTCATTTTTGAATAAAACCTTTTGCTGATAAAGTACTTGAAGTTGTCTATGATGCAAAATATTCACTTTTTTCGTCTTCTCTTTTGCTCTCTATCAGTGAACCTAGTGCAAGATGACGGAAGAGGTGATTGTCATCGCCAAGTTTGACTACATGGCCCAGCAGGACCAGGAGTTGGACATCAAGAAAAACGAGCGCCTGTGGCTCCTCGATGACTCCAAGTCCTGGTGGAGGGTTCGAAATGCCACCAACAAAACAGGCTTTGTGCCGTCCAACTACGTGGAGAGAAAAAACAGTGCCAGGAAAGCGTCGATTGTCAAGAACCTCAAAGATACACTCGGTAAAAAAACAATCTGTTATGGCTTCCTCAGTTCGACTTGTCGATAGTTCAGTAATCATAGGCCAGAAACCATGTTCATGTTTACTCTCTCCTAAGTCCTTGTTTATTTTGACATTAGAAAACTCAAACAATTCCAGTTGACACGCAGGTATTTGCTCTGAACACATTTTCATCTCCTCTATATCTAGGCCAACTTTACTATGTGTTTCATGCACATGAACCAAAATAATAGCGTGTCACAGAGCTCTTTTTTGTCTGCTCTAGTTTCGGTTGTTTTGACCACATAGATGTGGTATTTCAATGCACTGTACTGGAAGATGGTCTCAGGCTGATGTCTGATTGGTGGAAACACTGTAAGCCCCTTTTTCTCACAGTGCACTTGAAGTGAAGACTTAGTGTGTGACAGGAGTGTTAACAGTTTAGTGTTTCAAGTCATGGGACAGCTCAGGTAAGACAGTCACATACTTTCTGGATTTAAACCTTTGATACAAATTGGATTTTAGTTTAGCAACTTTTGGAATTTACACAAACAAGCTTATCTGTTCAGTGTCAGCAAATCTAAATATCTACACTCTCTGTTTGTGTGTAAGATGATTTCATCCTGCTCATTATATCATGACTGGAATTGTTGCGGCACAGGTGTCATCTCCCCTGTCAACACAGCAGTAATATTCTGGGCACTGCCATTTGCCAAGGGCTTTGTAATGCCAGGAGCGAGCCACACGTAACTGTGTATGTAAGCCAAGGTTACCATTTGTCCTAGTGCCATTCTCTTTCATGAAAGACTCATGATAATTTGGGACAATCTCTCTGAGCACTGGCCTCCATCCAGACAGCTTAGTGTTCGATTTGACTGTGACTTCTTAGTTTAATAACTTCTCATGTATTTGAATATAATATGAGGATCTTGCATGTTGTTTTCTGAAACAAGGGCAGGATGGAATAGCAATGTTTGCTTTTTATGCTTGAGCCATGTTTGTTTGGCTCAGATACTCATTAGATGAGGTTAAAGGTTGCTCAGCATTTGCCACTGTGGAGACTTGAGGCAGAATATAAAAAGGCTGGTTGATATTGACAGTTGATTTTGTTGACCTTTTTCACAAAGGGTGTGTTCCGGTTGTGATATGAATGCAATACTTCTAGTTATTGTCGTGTTGTTGTAGTTTAAAACTTATAAGACGTATTTACTTCCCTGCAGAGATCACATGATTTTCTTTACAACACTTTGGTTTCTGTCCGTTTCACCACAAACTCTTAACATCTTCTTTTTTCGTCTGTCACATGCTCGAGGCGTGAATCCAGTGGGGGATCCCCTGCTCTTTTCTTACGTCGACCTTTCATATAGATTTCTACGGACTTTATACTAGGAGGCCAGGCAGAGAAAGACGGCAGAGCCTCTCACTCTGACATTTGTGTACACACATGCGCCTCGTCCGGAGGTGGTGACACACAAAGAATGACCTGCCAGAGAGTCCTGGGCCCCACGGTGGCTTTTCCCCTCAGGGCAATGCTTACCAGAAGTGTTTCTTGAATTTATAACTGTATCACATAGACTCAGTGTTTACAAAACACTTATCTGTTGGACACGGGATATGACTCTTCCTGTTAGCTGCAGTGTGTTTTTTTCAAGTGTGTGTTAATGTTGTGGTGACATTCAGGCTGTGCTGTGTGTAGAAACACCCTGACTAAAAAGAACCGGAAGAGGCCTCTTGATGGTTTTAATAGAGGGCTAATTAGTGTTTTTCACTTAGTCTCTGATAAAACTTTGATTTACAACACTTTTGATATTTATATTGTATTTATCACTTGACTCTAGGACATAAATTGTTTAAAGTCTAGTTTGTTGTGCTATGAAACGCTTGTTTACGCTGCTTGTACATATGGAGAGAGATGCGTCCGTTTGAAACGAGGTAACTGTCACAGCTTACATTGGTATGGGTGTAAAGCAATATGTCAACTAATGGGCAGCACAGAGTCAGGAGTTTCTGACGACTACAAATGTTGAGATGGTGTTAATGTTGTGATAATGTATCTGTTAACAGGTCAAAGACAAACAGGCTGTTTGTCTCTCTACTTTCTTACCAACTCGCAAAGTCTTAACTCTAAAAGTTCTGCCGCTCATGGTTTCTGGCAGTACTGCTCTGTTTAATCTCTATTGTCTGTATTTGCATAAGCAGAGTATGGACATACGTCTCTGTCCATGTCCATACGTTAGGTGTAGTGAGTATTCGTGTGTGTGTGTGTTTGGGGTTGCGTTAGAAGCATGTGTGGTCATGCACTACTGCCATGAGCCGCCCACTACCATCCCACCTGTCACTCTATCCATTGATCAAAAAAAACCTCAGGTGAACAGCTGCATGAATGACACACACATAAAAACCCACTGGCTCAGGTCTCACTCACTAACACACAACCAATAAAACGCACACTAATGTAAAACATTAGTTTGGCGAACAAGAACCTTGTTAAACATTAATGAAATCATAGAGCGCTTGTAAATACTTCACCTTCATGTCTCGGTGTTTATGATTTATAAGTAGATTTAGGAGATTTTTAACAGGGAGATTGTGGGTGTTTGTGTTTTTCTTGTACGGAGTGAGAGCAGTGTCCTGATGACCACGCTGACATGTTTTATGTGGGAGGAAAAAAATGTATCCCTCTTCTCTTTTCCTTTTGTTTTAAACAAGGCTGTTGCTGGGTGTGGAATGGTGTCATCGTTAGAAAGAATGTGTGAGGGTATGATCTGTCTGCAGATGGTTGTGTTTTGCTGTGTGTGTGATGGTGCGTCTCTGTGTTTGACGACTCGTGTTCCCCGGGTTTGTTGTAAAGTTGAGTGTCTCTACAAACAACTGCAGTCATGTGACGCTGAGTACTCACTGACTCACTCAGTCTTTGCAACAGATCATTTTTTCCCGTGACTTCTCTTCTCAAGAAACCGGCACTCTTTCCAACTATCAACTTGACACTTCATTCTGTTGAAATGCCCGTTTCTATCTTATTTCGCCTCTTTTCTCTCCGTTTCTTTTCTCTCAAGTCTAAGCTTTAACTCCCCCCTCCTCCTCCCTTCTTCTTTCCCTCTCCATGAGGCCTCTATACTCTGCCTTCGAGAGCTGGACTGGAGGCCTCTCTATCCCGCTCTCTCATTGGCTTAGCGTGACCACATGGTCAAGGGAGTGGGTTGCCCCGCTCCGTTGTCCGCCCCGCTCTCTGGGTGTTCCAATGGAATAACTCTACAGCTGCAGTGGGAAGGGAGCAGGGGCCGGGACAGACACAGAGAGAGGGAGAGAGCAGCGAAGCCCAAAATGGACATGGCTAACCTATTCAAACATTTCTTTCGTGAGTTTTTCATCTTTCCTCGTCTTCTGTAGTGACTTGAAGTCCTGGTTTGTGTGTTGTTTTTAAAATGGTGGAAAGAGCTTTCGTGTGAGGTTGGAGCGGTTCTTTTCTCCCTCTGCTGTGCTGGAGCAGTTCTCGGAGTGTGGGGTGTTTTTTGTTTTTTTTTATCTTCCTTTTCTGATTTTCTTCTTGCTTTGGCCGTTGGTTGGTTTCAGTTCAGGTTAGCCAAATGATGTGTCATAAACACAGCAGGCGGAAACTTGAGTTTTGTACTAACATGTTGTGCTGGCAGAGACGGGGAGCGGGTGTCTTAACAGCTTTTGAGGCTGTGTCTGTGTGAGCGGCTGCAAAGACTGGGTGGATATGCTTTTGAAAAGCCTTCTACTGAGCTGAAGCCTGTAATTGACTCAGCAAACCTCCCCTGTCTCTTTCTTTTAGACACACACACACACACATAGTAATCCCACTTCATTTTTTTTTCTCGCATTTGTCCTAGTGAGTGGGCTGCAACTCAGAGGATTACTTTATCATACTTGAAGACCCCGTCTCCACCCTGTTTAGGAATATCTCAAGTCGTAGCCAAAGTCTGTTTTCCTTTATTCTACCCTCAGGGTGATCTCGCTCACTCTGGGAGGGTCGCCACCCCCCCTTACACCACCACCACCACCTCCACCACCGCCAGTCATGAGCTACAGTTGAAGGGACACGGGGTGCTCATGTAGAACACTGTAGTCATTGTGCTGTGAGGAGGAAGGGGTCTCAGCTGATTGATGGGACCTGGGCTCCCATCTCCTGCACCTCGCTTGGTTATCAGAGGAATGTCACTACCCAGGCAGCGCCGTGGGCTGCGGATACTTTACAGTCACGCCGACACACTTTTTCAAAAGGCCCTGGCGCACACCCATGCTGTAATCTCACCTTGTAACTGTTGAGTGTTATGTCCTGCCTCTGTCTGTCTTCCCTGCTCGTGTGTGTGTGTGTGTATTTGTGTGTGGATCCACCGACTGGCCTGTTGGCAGTCTAGAGGATCATGCGAGTGTCAGAAAAAAGAGATGAGCGTACAAACTTTTCGCCTTTGTAAACTGAGCGCCACTAGTCTCCTATCTCTCGCTCTCCCTTTTCCCCTCCCTCTGTTATCCTGTTTCTCAGCATTCTCAGTGAGCGGAAACACTAATTTGAGCCACATTTCTCCCCGAGCTGTGGAGGAGTGCAGGCCAGAGAGGAAGTGAGAAGTCGGGAGGAAGTTGAATCATTGTGCGGGGGTCCGTCAGTTGGACCTTCTGGCAGTCTCTGTCCCTCGCTCCCTCTTTTCCAACTCCCACTTCTTCTCTGCAAACCATTTCTTAATGTTCCCTGACTCATTAATCGTAATGAGGACAGTTGTCAACATCATTTAGGCCTAAGATGTTGTTTTTCTAAATCTGTCCACTCATCTTGGTTTTAATGGGTCTTCTGCCGTTACGAAGGGCTCAAGAGGAAGTGAGCAGTGGTCTGGGCTTGTTGAAGTGTAGCCAGCCATAGAAACATTTACACTACAGCTCTACTTGTCTATTTAACTAAATGGTCTGTGGGCTGCAAATAGTTATTTTTCATTATTGATTAATGTAGAGATTATTTACTCTATGAACAGACAGAACCGTTCATTCAACATATTGACGGCAAATATCAACAAATCATTGCCATGTCCCAGAGTTCTGTGGTCACTTCCTAAAATATTTCTTGCTCTATCTGTCCTCATTATAAAGCTTCTGTCGTGCGACTGGCCGGCTTTGTAATTTTGTTTATTTGTTTCTGATTGGTTAAGTCCTGATGTGAATTATTTCCTCCTTTTGACAAATTTGGAATGAAACGAAAACTTGTTATGGAGGAAAACATGTTGATATTCCTTAAAGTTACGTCTGATTTTCGTTCTAAAATTAAGTGTCAATTGTGGTGGTATCTCTAACTGTAACTTATATATGTTGCACCTGCTTTCATAAATAATTACTTTGTGTATTTTCTTCATTACTGCAGAACGAAAAGTTATAAACACAAAGCTCTAGAAATCTCAAGGTATATAACCGAGGTGTTAACTTGGAGAATCAGGACCATATTCACATTTTGCTTTAAATTTGGGTCAACAGATTTGAGCTTAAGAAAAAAAGTGGTTTAAAAGTGACACTTTTATTCCTCTGAAATTGTGAAGCTGGACTTTGGCAGTGAGCTAATCATTCCACTGCTGCTACAGTGAGGCACAGGTACACATGCATCACTGCCCTGATAAACCTGTTTGCTTTACGACCAGGATAGTTTCTCCTGACTCCATCACAGAGACCGATGGCTGATGACTCAGATAATGCAAGTTGGGTTCTGTCTGTTTCCTGCACAGCGACATCAGTCAGCCCTGCTAGCAGCATGATTGAAGCTTTAGTGTTTAGAGGAGGCCTCAACCCGTCCCTACTGAAGAGTGCATCACCTACCTCACTAGTGTGTAGGTTCCCTTTAGTGTGCTTGACTCACTCCGACGGGATGTGGTGTCATTCTGTTTTATGTGCAAGTCTCAGTCGAGGCCATTCGAGGCTACACGAGTGACGGCGTGATTGTGTGAGTTATTATGCTCATAATTGAGATGACTTGTTTATGATCGTGAGCTGTTGTTTGGCTGTAAAATGTTGAGGTTGTTCTTTGTTAGCTAGCAACTGCTGCTGAACATGTTCCAGTGATCTGTTAAAGTAGGGGGATGTTCAGCCACTGTCAGACAGCCTGACGCGGGGTGTTGTCGTCCACAAAGGAAGGGCCCTGGAATGGAGGGAAGCCGAGGGGTCGAGAGGGCCCGGGCAGACAATGGACGGCCAGCCAGCGTGAGGCGGCCAGAGTTAAAAGAAAAAAAAAAAACAATTCCTGTCTATCACTGGTAGCTGAACAAACTCCCAGAACTTTCTTCTTCTTCTCCTCCTCCTGCTGCGCCTCATCTGTAATCAAAGTTAGGTTGTTTTTTTCTCGGAGGGGTTAAATATGTATGTCTTAAGGTCTTCATCATTGTTCGCCGTGATCAACTGCTATCTGAGGCAACACGATTTCCTCCTCAGGAAACACACAGGAAAAAGCATGTGACGTAGAAAGAGAGCAAATTTCCAGTGAACGTTACTTTTGAAAGTCTCTTCCTGTCTCCTTGCTCTAACAGCTGAGTGGCAGCATGCTTCGTTTTTGTCAGAGGAAGCACCAAGTTGCCACATCTGCATGTACTCATGTAAACCTCATGGTTGTATTTAGGCTGAAATTCAGGTGGATGGAGCACATATGGGACAGAGACTGTGCTTCCCTCAGCCAGGGAGGAGATGAGGGAGCTTTTGGGGGTGGGGGCCAAATGGTGTGTATTTTTAGGCCCCTTATCCATTGCGATTACTTCCCTTTTCCTGACACTGTACTTGTGCACCGAATTAGCTCAATCTACAAGAGATTCACTTCTCAATTGGTGTTATATCCACATCTGCTTGTCCTGAAACCGTCGTGTTGGGGTAAAGGTGGCTTGTCTGGACAGCACTGTGAGATGGAGACTGCCTCAGTCCTCATAACAATCAGGGATGTCTCCGTCACAACCGCTTTGTCCTGTCTGAGGTGCTTGACCTTAGACGACTCATTGTCAAAGTGCTTTAAATCAGAAGCAGGCTTTTTTTTCGTGAGATCAATACTAGATATATCCAGCTCTCTCTATGCATGTCCCTAAATTATGTGGTATTTCTTTAGGTTTGAAAATACTTGTATGATCTTCAGCTGTGTTGAATAGCTCAGGTTGCATTACAGCCATACAACACTGATGTCTGTCCACACGAGTGTTTCGGCTCCATTTCAGATTAAATCCATAATAACCCTCCGAAAAATGCATATTACATGACCAATCACATACACTGGATATGCTCTTGCCTTGGCGTCTGCACACGTAAGCAGTCTTGTCTTTGTATAATGCAGAACTAACATCAGCTGATAAATACAATAGGGTCAGCAATTGATGATCCAAGTTGCATTCTACTACACTGGTGTCTGAGGCTAATGCTGTCATGTGATAACAGTCAGGCAAGTCTGCAAAGGCTATGTCATGACTAAAAAAGACCCAAGCAGAAAGCAGTCGTGAATGTCTACATTGTCTCTAAATGTTTTCACAGTTCTCAAACTAAAATACTCAGTTTGTGTAGCTCTAAAACTACAGAGTAGTGCTAAGGCTAAGCGCATCTGTAACGGAGTAGTAAGTAGAAATATGGATGTACGCAGTCTTTCAAGTTTTCTACATACTTACTTATTCTTCAGCGAACGAGATGTTTTCATGCCGTTTGTTTGTTGGATTGTTCATTTGTCTGCCTTTCACTGGAATTACTAAAAATGACTAAACCGGGTTGAATCTGGATAAACAGGCAGACGAGGGAATTATTTTCCGCTTTCTTTAACATGACGAGATTGGACCTTGGTGGATGTGTGACCTTCACGTTTTAATATTGGTTTTCTCATTGTACACCCTCCCAGGTGAACTGCTAGTCAAACACACAGCGTCCTGTCAATACCTGAATGCTACTGGACATGTCTCATAGAGGTCCGCAGCATGTTTAAGGATCCAAAGGTTGCTCCCTAAGTTCAGCGTCACTGAACTCTCAAACCGTGGCACAATATCAAGGAATCACTTTACTGTCAGTTGAATAGAAAGCAGCTGTGTCCAGTAACAAACAGTGGCCCCACTCCAAGCTCGGCTTTGGTGTGGCGGCACCGTGAGATAAGAGCGACTGCTGAATCGTAAAAGAAAGCGCCACCTCACCGTTCTTCTGCTCGGCCACACAAGTGAATTCTCAGCAGTTAACCCACAGCAGCCTGACTGATAGGCCCTCAGAGAAGCCCATGCCCTCAATAACAAGCCCTTATCTTCTCTTGCTGTCATCTGCCTAAAGCTGCGCAGGCAAATCCCAACTTCCCTTTATTACCTCTGGCTCAGATTGAGCATCTAGTCAAATGCAGCGGTTACGGACTCTGTGCTTTTTTAATGTAAAGCTTTCGTGTGACTGGAACAGGAAGCAGCAAATACAATTGTTAACAGGCTGATAAGAGCAGAGTTACCTGCTCAGCATGATAAGATACAAACGGTTACCTCCATTTTCAGCTGTAGCCGGAATAAACTTAAATTCTGCAGGGTTGACCTTTAACCTTAAGCTAACTAGATCATTTTCTACTGTACACGAGACACATCCTGGGGGCTTGCACCTGCACGTGTAGTTTCTTCCCCCAACTTGCACATGTCATGTTTTATCTTTTGTGGATCTAAAGACAGTTTGAGCAATTCTTGTGTGATTTGAGACAAAAAGAAACTTCACAACCAGGTTTTGTGAGTTTCTGAATGTATCTTTTTAATCTGTAATCCAAAAGATGTATATGTATATGTTAATTTACAGATGTATATAGATGTTTTTTTCCTCATATCGTTTTGCAGTTCTCCCTTTAAGGAGGTGTAAAGGTTGCACAGAGGCATAACAAGACTCACAGACATCAGCTCCTAACACCCTGTCTGCACTCTGTAGTTATGTACAGTGCTGTGACTAATAACAGGGTCTACCTGGAAGCAATTTGACGTTGGACACAGGCACAACCATGAAATTTGTCTGCGCTCCCTGAGTCACGGACACGTTTCAGTTACAATTTATCTGCCGCGAAACAGATCCAGTGTGGCGTTGTGACACATTAGTCATATTCCACGACAAAAAACAAACACACACACACTCATCCTCCTCCCTGCACTGTCCTGAGGACTACACCCTGCCTCTGTGTATAATTTCACCCTGCTGACTTTTTAAATTATTCGACTTAAAAGCCTTGCCAACGTAATCATAAATAGAACCAGTGCTTTGCCCTGCTCACTGTCTGGTATCAGTGTCTGACTTGACCAGCCTCACTCTGGTTTGCCTGCATCATCAGTGAGACCAGAGGCTTGTGGTGATAACAGTAATGTCATATTAGTTTTGCAAGATCTAGCAAAATGCTTGACTGTTGGTTGCAGTCACAGAGGGGTCTAACAAAATCTAAGTTTAATTTAAACCTACTTCTTTTTATGAGAAATATTTTGGTGGAATGCAAAGTTTGTAATATATCTGTCATATTTGACATAGCTCTTAAATGCAATCATTATCATCTTAAGAAGTCTTAAACTTAACTTGTGTAAACCTGCAGAAACCCTTGGTTTCCACAGGAGAAAGTAATGTGTAGATATTTCAGGCTGTGAGTATTAGAGCTGATCTCAAGGCAGTGATCTCACCACGGCGTCCTCTCCTCTGGTAGCCACACATTTGTTTCACACAACTGTTTGCATGCCAAGCTCCCAAGTTGAAATTCTTGACCGGTTAAGACGATGACCACAGGCCTGCCAGGGCTCGGCCTCCCGGCTCCGTAATGCAGGGAAAAGGCCAGAGGGCCTGGTAATACCCCTTCAGCTTAGAGCTGGTGCCACTGAGTGCACGTCCCAAAATCTACATAGAAGCTGAGTGGAGAGCTAGACAGAGCGTTGGTAGAAACATGATGGAGGTCTGTGTCTAGCTGCAGTGCGAGTTCAGCTGCAGGTTTCAGGGCGGCCGAGGTGATTAGTGCAATGTGATTAGATGCAATCAAATGTGACTTCAGCTTTTTGCCTGCAGAGTTCAAGGCAAGTGTGGCTGGTAATTAATTTCAATAGTGAATAAAGTTTCTGAGTTTCCAGAGGATTTATTGTAGCCTCGTTCCAAAACAAGTTTTCATCCCACTCATCTTTTTTCAACCTTTACTTTTTTGTTTCCTCAGCAGCCAGGACTAATCCCCAAGAATGTATTTGGATGAGGAATGTGGGGGGTTAGGGCACTGTAATGTGGAAAGGATATTTAGCCCTGCTTACCCACCCTGCCGCCCTAATGCTTGTTATCGCTGCCTGCTATTTGTCTCGGCTTTTTTCCCCTCCCCCACTTAAATTGTCAGTGTGGTTTTTGTTTTTCTGTGGAGAAATCAACAGGGGGGGGTTTCAAAACTGAATTCTGAGGGTTTGTTTTGTAGAAAGATTACGACTTTCAAATTTACACAAATTACCCAAAGGCCCATCTGTGTGCCAATTCAAAATGATAGGTGCTTTGTATTCTGACCATTCACCGGACGCTTTTTCAGTGAAGATTCTCTAAACCCTGACACATTTCCTTGATTCTCTTTTTGTGTAGGAATTGGGAAGGTGAAGAGCAGAAAAGGAGGGATGAGGGACACGGCGTCCAACGCTGACACAGACATGTATGCTGATAATGGCGAGCGGCTCTACGACCTCAACCTGCCTGCCCTCGTCAAGTTCAGCTACACGGCCGAGCGCGAGGACGAGCTGTCCCTCGTGAAAGCCACACGGGTGATAGTGATGGAGAAGTGCAGCGACGGGTGGTGGCGCGGCAGCTACAATGGACGTTCGGGTTGGTTTCCGTCCAACTACGTGACGGAGGACATGGATGGGACGGCAGGGGGAATGGGCGGACCCGGTGACCCGGTGGGATCACTAACAGAGAAGCTGGCGGCGGTGGTGAACAGCACCACAAACGGGAACAGGGTGCTGCACACGGTCCAGGCGCTCTACCCCTTCAGCTCAGAAAACGACGAGGAGCTGAACTTTGAGAAGGGCGAGGTGATGGAGGTCGTGGAGAAGCCGGAGAACGACCCGGAGTGGTGGAAGTGCCGCAAAGCGGACGGACAGCTCGGCTTGGTGCCTAGGAACTACGTCACCGTGCTGGACTCCGCCTCCCATAGTCCCGGAGCGGGGCTCGCCGGGCCGCCCACACCTGACTGTGACTACATCTCGCCTTCAGGCATCGGGCGCTTCGCAGGGAAGGAGTGGTACTACGGCAAGGTGACGCGCCATCAGGCGGAGGTGGCGCTCAACCAGAGGGGATCGGAGGGAGACTTCCTCATCCGAGACAGCGAGTCATCGGTCAGTAGCCGCTGGTTTCCTCCGCCGCTTGTTGCTGCTTTGAAATTGTCCGAACACGGATAATAATGGTGTTCTTCTTTTCTCTTTTCACAGCCAAACGACTTCTCGATCTCCCTGAAGGCGCAGAGCAAGAACAAGCATTTCAAAGTGCAGCTGAAGGAAACCCTTTACTGCATCGGACAGCGCAAGTTCAACTCTATGGAGGAGCTTGTTGAACACTACAAAAAAGCCCCCATCTTCACCAGTGAGCAGGGAGACAAACTGTACCTGGTCAAGGCCCTGGCAGCCTCCTGATCCCTCTGTGCTACACACGCACTCACACAGACACACACCTCCACACATTAACTGCATCCATACAGTATATATATATATACGTACAGATACTCACAGCAGAACACACACTAACATTTAAACTCCAAGCCTGAGGACTTAACACATCGCCAGGACTTCAATGCCCGATTTGTGAGCATTCCAGGAAGAGGCATGGAGGCAAAAAGCATGGGAGAGACTCTGAGAACTTGAGGGGGGGGGGGGGACAAAAGAGAAAAGACTATGGACTCCTGAGAGTTGACTACAGACCTCTTGGTCGCCTATTTTAAATTATCCAGATGTGTTAGGTCATAGGCAATGCCATGTATTTCCACCTTGGTATCTATATGTTGCATTTAGTATCCTTTTTTTTTTTGTTTGTTTTTGTCGATAATATATAATCTTTTAACAGTTTCTTTTTTTTTTTATGTGATGATTTTTTTTTAAAACTATATCCAACACAAAACAACAAAGGACCCGATGAGGCTTTTTTTTTTTTTTTTTTTTGCCAGCACATTCAGAGTCGATCCCAGAGAGGTTCCACGTCTCCGCCCGTCTGTGTGTCGGCTGTCTTAACCGTTGTGGACGCACCGATCCCCAACTTCTGCTAAATGCAAATCATGAATAAAAATTAAGTGACCAAAATATATTTATTGACACAATTCTATGGTTGCGGCGATCGGGAACATCACACTGTGCGTCTGCAGAGTCAAACTATCCTGTCGGCTCTTCCTCTCCAGAACTGCTTGTCTCACATATTGCTGTATCCGTATCATGTGAATGTTACAAGGACGAGGCCCCAGAGGCGGCCGGGACGTTGCATGAAGACAGAACCACGTCCTCGCACCTTCACTGGGAGACACTGGCCGAGGTCGTCCATGTGTCTGAAGGGCTGTAAAGTATTTCCCTCCTCACAGCCGCCTGGAGCCGCCCCCTCCCCTCCCCCCCCCCGTACGCTGACCACTTCTGTGGAGCTGGGAGGGGAAACGGAGCTCCAGTCCAGAGCATGATGTCACTGATCTGGAATTGGTGATCACTGGAGGGAGAGAGAAAGGTCACCCACGGGTCGTGTTTGTGTGTCTGCAGACTGTATACATGAAGCTGAGAGACGCCCTCTTCCCTCAGCGGCCACAAAGGATTTTTCAGAAAACAGTTCCTTACGACCAAGTGCTGCGGGAAGTGAAGTAAACTGGTCTGAATGCGTTTTTCTGGGCTCTGTAAGGTCCCAGTTTGGGGAACTCAGTGGGATTTTCCCCGGTGAAAAGTCTGTCTACTCAACACATGACTTGTATTTACAGTCTTTAGTGAAGTGGAGTTTGTCGAGTGAGAAATGGACCAAGAAGTGTTTGAATGTTGGAGGAGCCTCTCGTACCAGTGCCTGCAATCGAAACTGAAGCGGCTCCTCACACACGCCGCTCCAGCAGGGGGCTCAGGGAGAGTGCAACGACGAAGAGGAGGAGGAGGAGGAGGATGATGATGATCACGGTGCCTGCGATGATGAGCTCTCCAGCTGTGGCCTCTTGGACTCGAGCACAGAAAGTAGGGAACACGAGGGATTTCACAGAGGACGAATGGAAAAATGAACCCTGAAAGGAGAAAGGAAAAAAGCAGTGAATTAGGATCCAGGGAGGAGACTTCGGAGAATCTGTTCCACTGGAGATGAGTATCTGGAATACTGCTCCCAGTCGCGCTCGGGTGGGGAAAGTGGACGGAGGCCAACGCTGATGTATCCGAAGAGAATAATAGATTTTTGGAACTTTTAAGGTCGACTCAACCTGGCGGTGCCACGTGGGACAGAAAACACGGGTGTGAACCTTTTTTCCTCCCTCTCCATCCTCCAGGTGATTGACAGCTGTGGGATTGAAGAGCTGTGGGACGGCACTGTTTGTTTTTTAGCTGTAAAAGATGAATTATAAATAGAAACAATAACCTTGTCAGTTTGATTCACGATGGCTTGAAATGGCAACGTCTAATTTTACACCTCCAGCGCTCGACGAACCCTTAATACGACTGTAAGGACACATGTGAAACAGTTTTATATATGAAGAAAAGCAACATTCCAACATGAACACAGCGGATTTCTAACTTCATGCCTCTTTAAGTGTAAATCACAGGATTGTTCATCACACGACTCGAGTGAATTTGAGTTTATTTTTTTTCATGTAAGGTCCTAAATCTCTAAAGACTTGTTCCACCTTCACACACACGACCACGATTTCAACATGTGTAGGATACTTGTGCCTGTTTCCCTCGTTTTCGTTTCCAGTCGCCAGATAAAGTATTTGGGTTACAAGAATCCTATTACATGTCATTTACTACACCCAATCCCTGGCCGCTGCTGCTGCTGTATCGGTGCCATGTTGCTGACACTTCCTGAGAGACGGTGTTTGCCTGCAGCAGCTGGAGAAATCCACTGCTGTCAGCAACCTCATTTTTGTTTTATTTATTTGATTATTTTTTTTTGGGAGGGGGGGGCTGAAATTCCCTCCCTGACTCTGATCTCTGCAGCATTAAAGTGACAAACGCCAACGCACCGTGTCCCAGTTTGAAGGATTTAGGACGGAATTTGTTTAATGTGCCTTCACAGCTTTCTGTCAACCAAAGGTTCAGTGCCCTGTTTCATCCAGTTCTTCCCCCTTGTCACCGCCGCGTGCTATTTGGTTCGAGCTTTGCATGAGCATCAGTCGAGTCCGATCATCCCGACCGAAAAGGTTATTTCCTTATTTAGCGCTCGCTGATAACGTCATTGTCTAACTTTTTTAATTTAATTATTTTTCTTGTCATGCATAAAAAGACGCCCATTAGTCGACTGTGTGTAGTTTCAAGTGACCTTAACGTAGCTGATCTCATCCGGTGTAAACTCCGTGTACAGTTTGGAAACGTGTGCTGACGTTCACTCAGAAAAACAATAACCCCAGGTGTGATGTGACCGTGACCCGGATGTATGAGCACCTCAACGTGTCACGTACAGTGTGTCAGGGTTTCCACGGGAAAACGGTTTTTAATGTCTGTAAGTGTAAGACATTCACTTTTGCAGTTAAGCCACTTAAATATGTAAAAAAAGAGAAGATCATGATACTTAAAACGTGTTACTTGATATACAAATACAGATCTACAGTATCTCCCTGCATAGGTAATGTTATGATGAACTAGGGATCTTTTTTCGTTTTACAAAGAAGGCCGCATGAGCAGAGCCTCGTAGCTGTACAGACATGGTTTTAGATCTGCTTCCAGAACACAGGGGCGTCAGTTGGGAACGGATGTTATCGAGAGGTCGGTTCCCTCAACTCGTTTGCCACCGGAGTCGCCTCAGGGAACTCGTGACGGATCACAAAGCCTGACGTGATGTCGCGTATCGATTTTCTTGACAACGCTGACGACCAACTGCCCGTGTTTTAACTTTGGTGCTTTTGTGCTGCTTCCATTTCTCTGGTGTTCTTTGTCTCACAAAGCTTTGATCGTTGTGTCCGAGAGCGAGTGAGAGAGAGAGAGGGAGGGAGGGAGGGAGGGATGGAGAAGCAGATCCATGCTGTGGAATGATCAAGGCAGTGCTGTGAAAAAAATGTCATGCTCTTAAATACTGTTCTTATGAAAAGGGGAGATGTGTTCAGGTGTAATGATTTAGAAGAGTTTATTAGAGTGTTCAAAAGACGTAATAAACCACATGAAAATCATCATGGCTGCTGTTTTGATCTTTGTGAAAGTGGTTTGAGAGAAGCTGTTTGTGATCTTTGTGGAAACTGATTGTGGATTATAATCAAAACTAGAATGCTTAGATAAACAATATGTCTACTTACATATTCTGCCATTATTGACAATGCCTCTATCATTTCTATTGTTACTGCTGCTCCCTTCATATCTGTCACTCACTGTCTTTTCTCTCTAAAGTCTTTGTTGTATAAATAATTTGTTGACGTGCTCTAATTCATCCATTTCACTTAAGTCGGTCGTGGGAGGAACATTTTTTGTTGTTTGGAATTTGACTGACTGTTGTTGTCCTTTTCGTAAAAACACCTCGTCTGTCGTGTAACAGTTTGGTTGTTGTGGCCGAGCTGAAGGCCCATGGGAAATCAGAACGTGGAAGACGAGCGAGTCCCCCAGGTCTTCATCTCGTAAAAATCCAAATCCTACAGGATTGTTCTTCGATCTGTCACGGGCCTTAGAGACACAGGGCAAATCCAAAAGTCACAGAAGCTTCTTTCAGACATGCACTGAACTCCGGGGATCTTCTCAAGATCCTGTGGAGGTCGTGTCACAAAGCGCTTTTAGATTGTTCTGTGACACTGAAGATTGTTGGACGCCTCGGGTTCTGGACGGAGATTCATTCCTCCTCTTATAGTGCGAGCTCAGTGTTCAGCCAGTCGGCTCCTATGGCAGCACGGACTGCACCACGTTACCTGAACAGGTGAGATGGTTGTCCTGGTAGTTGAACGTGTTTTAGGTTGTGTCATGAACATTGACCTGCTTTTAATTGATGAGGACATAAGGAACGATTAAGGTTAAACTTCTCCTGGTGTTTATTTATTCATTCTAATCTTGCTTGAATTTGTAGTAGGACTGTGTTCGTGTCAGTGTCTGTAAATAACTACAAAGATACAATTTAGTTTGTCGCTTAAAGGCAGATTCAAGGTCTGGTCTCCATTGGCCTCCTCAAATTTCCCACGCTGCTGGCTTTTATCAGTTTGTTTGTTTTGATTTCCACAAAACTTGGTGGAAGAATTAGACGTGTGTCGGCAAGGAACCCAAAACACTTTGGTGCGGATAAAGACACAATCTGCAAATTTCCCAGAGACATATTCAGGGATCGAATTGGAAACAAATCCTGCACGTTTAGGGAACTAATATCAATAAGTGTGTGAATAAATAATAATAATCCAGATGGATAGAATTTCAAAGTTTCAAACAGTTTCTGTTCATTTTACTGTATGACAAAATGACTATTCTCAAATTATCTCCAAGTCCCTATATGGAAACTGTGTATTCTTTCATGTCTGTGCTTCATCTTTGCTCTAATGTGAATGCAGTTTAAATTGGGACATTAACATCCTGACCTGCAGCAGAGGATTCCTGCAGGGAGACAGCACTGGTCGGTTGGGCTCGTAGTGCTTTTGCGCCACCTGGTGGGCAAATGCATCATTACATTTTCTGGCACCACCCAGGACAATCTGCCATGAGCGAACACACCATTAAAATCAGGTCGCTTTATTTCAAATGATTTATTGAAAAGATAGGCTGAGATTAAAATGATCTCAAAAATAAAATGCTCTATTCATTGACGTTATTTAAAATACAAAATACTTTCCCCCAAGAAGACAAGGGGGGGGGGGCATAACCTGTTTGTCTAAGCGCATTCATCACATCATTCAACCAAACTGTCCAAGTCTCACAAGCATGTGAGACACAGTGGGCTTGTGTTGCCGTTATGTAACTTGCGAGTCGAGCCAAATCCCACCAAACTCTTACAGTAGCTGACCTTGGTTTGTTCCGGCCAGAGCCACAACAGAACCGCAGGGGTCTTCTCAGCTGGGCCACCGGCCCCCCCAAGAAGATTCACACAAGGCAAAACAACAAGAATCATGAAAACAAATAAAAGATAGAAGAGAAATATCAGTTTTTAAAAAGAAGGCATCGCAGCAAAAGTGTGTCATAGCCCATCACCAAGCAGGAACTACTTATCTCTGAATCTCTATGTTTAGATAAAGCTGTGGTATTTGTAAGACGTACCAAAGTGCAATAGTTTACTCACAGTTTAAAGGAACCATTAACTTTTAAGGCTTGGTCAGTGAATGACTTCTAGTGCTGAGGAACAGAGAAGAGGGTCTGTAGCTCTGAGAATGTTGAAGAATCACCGACATGTGATCTGAGGACGTGAGAGACGGAGAAGACTCTCCTTTAGAAGTAGAGAAGGTCGGACAGGGCGGTGGGCAGGTGGGTCATCAGCTGCAGTCGGATCCACCAGTGTGGCTCGGAGGGACAGTACCGTGCGTACGGGTGTTTGGACATGATGGCGTCGGTGATGTCGTCCAACACGGGGGCCATGCTCTTGAGTCCGCTGCTGCAGAAGGAGCGCATCAGAGCCACGTGCTGCTCCAAGCGGGCCTTCCCGTAGTCCTCCTTCACGATGGAGGGGGCCTCGCTCCACAGCTTGTTGGCCGTGCTGGTCACGATGTCGCGGGTCAGGATGCCGGTGGCCGCGATGAAGTTCCCGGGTTCCACGATGGACACCTTGACTCCCCAGGTCTTCATCTCATAGCGCAGGCAGTCGGAAAAGACCTCCACGCCGTATTTAGACACGCAGTAAGCAGACCGGTTGACATTTCCTATCCTGCCGTACATGCTGGCCATGTTCACCACACGACCTGCCGAAGCAAAAGAGATATTGTATTTCACTGGGACCTAACTGGTTAAACGTAGTATGAATAAATAAATACATTTGACAGTTAATGCACCACCACGGATGTGATCGTTTTTGAACAGGTTTTAAATGCAGCTTCAGATCCTCAGACCTTAAACCTTCAGGTCCAGAGTTCAACAGTCTCTTGACCTAAATACAACAAACTGGAGCTTTTCTCAGCTTCACAAACTATCTCATTAAAAGTTTGCTGAGCCCAGATGTCTTTTTAAAACATTATCTACAGTCGTTCTTGCTTCTGCACTCTGGTATAAACTAAATTTCAAATGAAAACATGTTTTGACAGGCATTCCTTTTATTCCTTCTGGTTTATATGATTCATTGTCATTTGTCAATTTACAAAATCGCACATTGTTTTACTTTTCATTGTACATTAATTTACTGTATATCATATTTCTTAAGAAAATGCTTCTCAAAGATGATATAATATACAGTTAATGAAAGGTAATACAACTTTCACTTATTAACAAGGACTGTAAACTTGTCCTTCAACTTCAGGCTTGTCTGTATTGTTAACGTTCTTCACAAAACTCACGAGACACAACTAAGTTTTCTTTAACAGTCCTAACAATGTTTATAATCCATCGTAAAAAAATCTGAGTAAAATATGTAAATACCAGGTTTATGATTCTTTCTCCTTTGGACTCTATTCCACCTGTGAAATTGATCATGTGAGATTCTCCAGCCACTGACCTTTGGCCCTGCGGATTAACGGCAGAACAGCTTTGGTGACCCTGATGGTTCCCCACAGGTTGACCTCTGACACCTCCTTGTACGTGTCCATGGAGGTAAACTCCACCTCTCCGAAGGTCGACTTGCCAGCGTTGTTCACCAGGGCCCACAGGCCTGCAGCAGGAACAGGGACACAGGATTAAATCTGCGAGGGAGCAAACCTTAATCCTCTGTTCTGGAGGCCGTTCCAGTTATTTACCTCTCTCAGAGTCCTCCAGGTTCTCTTTGATGAATTCCACAGCCTGGTTCACCTGCTCCTCGCTGCACACGTCCAGCTGGACGAGCTTCATGCGATCGGAGTGGAACTCCTCGAGCTCCTTGGCTCCTTCTCCACCTTGATCCTAAAGAGAGGACAGAGCTTCTCCGTTCCAACCAATCAACTTTACAATTCACGTCATTTAAATGAGCCAGAAAAACCAGGGAGGTATTAACCCTCCTAATCTTCCACCAACTAATACACTAATACAACAATCCTGCAAGAAATTCTCCAGATGAAAAGCTCTGCTGCTGGTTTGGATCAGTCATAAGGAATCATAAGCTGTACATGTTTCCTTGGTACCTTCAGGAAACATCCAGCGAACACGGTGAAGCCCAGGCTGTGCAGATGTTTGGCGAGCGCGTGACCGAACCCACTGTCACAGCCCGTGATGAACACGGCTCGACCGCTCACCTGCAGAGACACACACATTAACACATGTTTAACACAGAGAAACACAGAAATACAGAATATATATAAGAGAAGAATGGAAAATGCATTCTTTACTTATCTACATTTATCTATTGAATTTGTGCTACAACACCTACTTCTTAAGATAACTTTGATATGTCCCATGCGGGGGACATGTACTTATTACAGCAGCAGATGAATGAGGCAGACAAGAGAACACATACCAGTATAGAACTAGAATCAAAAAGGCAATAAAAGAAAAAAGAAAACATAGAACTAAACACAAATACAGAGGATATGTACATAATACACACCATTCACTACACACTAATGATGTGTTGCATTATTCAAAACACTACAAACAGATCTTGATTTGATATATTAAAAATATTATGCTCACAATAATAATGGATGATTGTATAACAGGCTGTGTATGACAGTGTTGTTACAACCCGTAGGAAGTAGGTTATGCAGTAAAGTTAGTAAAACAGCATGACAACCACATGTACAAAGAATATTAATACTCATCAATAACTTCACTGCTGCTAGTTTTATTAAAGTATCGCTGTAATGACGTCACCTGCTCCAGTCCTCGGGGGATCCGGGGCGTCGCGACGAACAGCACGAACCCCGCGTACACGAGCACCACGCACTCCGTGACGCTGCTCTCCGGGAGCCCGAGCAGCCGCATGAGCGCGTTGAGCAGCGCCGGTAGACCGAGCCCGAGCAGAACCGTGAGAAACACCGAGAACAGCACGAGACCCGCCGCTCGGAACACGGGCTGGGTCGCCATCTTGGATCCGCTGCTGTGTGTTTACGTTCGGTGGAGGAGAGAAGAGTCAGAACCGAGGGGGCGTGGCGGGGCACATCAAGCCACACCCCCAGAACTGTGGTACCAGAGTTCAGCTTCAACGTTGAGAGAGAGAGAGAGAGAGAGAGAGAGAGAGAATAAGAATAATTTGAGGATGTTAAAGTTAAAAAAAACAATTAATTTGCCTGAAAAATAATAATAATCCTTACTATTTCACTAGTTGTCTGTCTGTCAGTGCTCGGGCCCTAACTATAATTATTAATTATGTATTGTGTATAATGTATTGTAATGCTTATAGCATATAATACACACATGCAAATATTATAATACAAACTTGTCATGTGACACAGCTGCTCTTTATTTATTCATTTAATTTGAACTCTACCTAAACGTGGTTGTCTGGCCTCTGTCACATTACATCCTGCTAATTGTTATTTCTCTTACATGTACTTTTCTTGATTTGCTGTCAAACTACTTTGTTAACTCTGTAAAGTTTAGGATTACATGTATATAAAAAAAACAGATGTTTGTTATATTACATAGCACGTTTGGAATGTAACACTACTTACACAAGCACCTGCATGTTTAACCAAGTTGTTTGTGACTCTGTAAATGAGGAACCACCCATTGTGAAATCAGCCGACTCCATTTCCCACATACTCATTGACTTTTAAGATATGGGGCTGAAGAGGGAAATGGAGAAAAACTGACACAATTTTGGAAGAAATAAGTTTTTGTTAAATAGCCATTGTGTCTTTCTCACTCAAACACACACCCATGGATAGGAAATGAGTAAGATAAGCACGTAGACACTCATTCACCATTTGACAGAATGAGCTGCCCTAATTTTTTTCAAACAACTTATAAATGCTGGTATTGTTTTAAAGGCAGATTTGATAATTTGCACAATTATTCTATTTCGCTCATATTAAGAAAGAAGCTGCTCGGGTGACTGAGCTGCACTATAAACATTTGGCACTTGAAATTTGTGCTTGTAATTCATCTCAACCTGATTCTACACACAAGCATCAACACTCCAGTGTACTTACAGATGTAGGAGAAAAAAAAAACACCTGAACAAGTCCAGAACTTTTCATGTTTTTAATGTTTCCAGGTGTGAAGTGTCTGTGGTACAGTCGACATCCTGGACAAAGTAACACTCAAAGAAAGTTAAAAAGTCAAGAGCAGACAGGATGATGGCAGCAGAGAGCACGAGACACCAAGGCACTGAGGATCTGCTGTGTATCTATGGCGTCTACAGGACCACACTATGGCCTTAAGAAGCGCTGTAAACATGTTTACGATTTAAACCGGAGGATGTTAGAAGGCTATCGTAAAAAAAAAAGAAGAAAGAAAGTAGAATGTACATGTAAGTCAGTAACACAGATGCATGAGTTCCAGTTAAACTCTTTATTGTCGTCATCTCCCTTTAGTAACAAAGGACACTCAGATAAAAAAAAAAAGAAGCAAAGTTTTAATCAAAATACCTAGAAAAGTGAGTTTTTGTTAGTATTATTTCTTTAGATTTTCCTTCCAGTGCAGCACAACAGATCCCTGCGACAGGGTCAACTCAGTAAGGAGTCTTGCATAGATAATTAAAGCCCTTTTAAATGACGTTGAAGGTTTTGCTGGTGAAGAGATTGAGACTCATCTTCGTCGGGAAATGGACAGGAAGGAAAAAACGATCCGTGTTTTACAGTATTTTTTTTGCAAAGACGTGGTGAGTGTGTTAAACTGCAAGTGCTGCGTTGATCTCCACGCTCTTCATTTCAGAAAACTGTCCAGCTTCCTCTGGATATTATCAAACGAGTCCATTCCCATGTAGTCTGCCTGGCCTTGCTCCCACTTCTCCTTGCGCTCCTCCGAGGACAGCTGGGGCTGTAGTTCCTTTGCGAGTGAGGACTCTTCACCCTGTGCAGAAATATAAAAAAAGTCAATCAGGAAAAGGAAAGAAAGACAAACTGCACAGAACACCACCTGCGCGTTCATTGCTTATTTTTAGTTTTAAGTGCTCAATTTGCCATTCGTAGCTTTTCTACATTAATGGCTGCAGGCGAACACACGCAGAAGCTTCAGCTTTTAGGAGGAACAGTAGCAGCAGCGTTAACCAGGTGCCAACAAACCGTTATTTACCGCTAAGCTATAAAAAGCATACATCACTATCTTCGTACCTGATCGCTCTCAAAAGGGAGCAAGTCACAATACTGGGACTTTTTGAGATGAATAGGTAGACAGAACATAGGTATATCATCCAGAGTCAGAGCAAAATGCTAAAAAGTGAAATAAATAAAAGGTGGGAAAAACACATGAGACAACAAAAAACAAGTGATTATATGAAAACTTTACAACTTTATATACATATATTTTAGAGCAATCCTTTCATTTCTTCTAGAGCTAAACAAGCTAGAAATGTTGAACAATAGTGATGTTCAATAAAGTTGTATTGTGTAAAAAGTACCGTTATATAGGAAAACCGAAAGACGCAATTTGATTGGTTCAGAGTTTCCATTGTTTTTTAAACTTGGTTAAGAATTTATCAACATTTTTCTTAAAGCAACTTTTACTGAGCAACAGCGCCCTCTGCAGCCACACAAGGTGACTCACTCTGTTGGGCTCCATGTGTGAGTGATGAAGTGGTTTTCACATAGAGAAGAATAAAAGCCCACTGATCTCCTGACCCACTCACTAAGCTGAACCAACTGAAGGGTGGATATTACCCATGATCCCCGGCTTCCTGAACCAGAGGAGCTGCTGCTGTAACAAACCAAACTGCTTCAAATTCCTTATATTTTAAATATTTGGAGATAAACACTGTTTTTTTAAAAAGTATTTTCAACTGATCTACAGTCTGTTACACACTTCTCACAGGAGATTTTAATGGTAAATCTAGCAAAAAAAGATCAGATATCAAATAGGGTGATTGATCATAATGTTTCTAGTGTAACTAAAGTGTCACAGAAGCAATCCTGTGTTTTTTTTACCTCCACACATCCGGATTGGAAAGGTTTGTCTCCGTACTGCTCCTTCAGCATCGGCACCACGGCGCTGGAGTACAGGGTCCACCAGTCCACGAGGAAGGTGGGATGCGTGGTGGCCTCGTTCACGCTCCCAGTGATCTTTTTGGCTTTGGGGTCAAATGTGTAACTCCATGGTTTGGTCTGCCCCAAAAAATGGACCACCTTGGCATTGCCACCATATCTGGAGAGAGTAGCACAGTACATGAGGATTCAAATGTAAATCCCGATTATTTTAACGGTCTTCAATCAAGGTTCGGATTGTCTGAGGCCTGTATTTTGCACTGGATTACAATACATTACGTATAATACGCAACTTCAGCCACCAGGGGTCACTTTATAATAAAATACAGTGGAATAATCACAGAATCGTTCCTAATCAAATGCTGTTTGGTTGTTTCATACATGTTTGGACCTAAAAGTAATATTTTACAGTTGTTGCTGGATCTGTCAGAGATGTACTGCTCCCATCTGTGTGTCTATCATTCTATAGTACATGTCTCGATGTTTTAAAGACATTTAAAAGAAGAATTGTTACATGTTATCGCTTCAAATGCAGGAAATCTTTGTTGTTATTGTGGAGGTATTAGACAACAACAGATACAAGCATCTTTTTACTGCTTGTGTACGTAAATAAAGTTGTCCTCTGAGCACCAACAACTAAATACATGTTTATTATCATGTCGTTCTGACTCGGTTGCCAGGAAATGCCAAACTTAAGAGCCTGTTGATGAGGATTGTTTCAACAGGGAGAGAAGTTCAGACGCAGAGAGGCAGGAGGAGGAGGAGGGGGGGGAGCTTAAGACGCAATGCACAATGACGGGTCTGAGAGGACGAACATAAAAAGGTCTTTAAATAAACTACTCTATTTTAGGATTTGCTATCAGCTGTTGGGAGCTCAGGGTGGAAATCCAACCCAGAGACGACGGCCTGCTGGGAGACTCTGGGGCAGAGCGGCTGGAATCTCACTGCTCATCTCACCCGTAACCTGATGTCACGTCACGATGCATCTACGCGTTCATGTGATCGAGTGTCGGCTTGCGCTTTGGCCCGGGGTCTGTCTGCCGGAGTATAATACAACTGTGTTGTGCAAGTAGAAGCGCACCAAAATAAAACTTTAGAAACTGACACTTACTGTTTGAAGGCTGGGAGGTACGTGTAGATGGCTATGCTGCTGAGGTTGTAGATGAAGGGGAGGTGTTTCGAAATGTCCGCTGTTGACCAGCTGTTGAAGAAGCCGTTCAATACACCCTGGTCTCCGCCTGCAAAACAGAGAACACACAAAAAATAAATAAGACACTTTTTCAATCAAGATCCATGAAAGTCAGAAAACTATTCCTGGATCCGCCCCAAAATTAAATGGGTTCTTCCCTGACCCATACTTCATCTCTTTACCTTTTCTCGTGATAATCTGTCCAGTACCTTTTGTGTCATCCTCATTACAATCAAATAAGCAAATAAAAATGGACGAACACATGACCTCCATGGCAGCAAAATATCAACAAATGCTCTTTATGACTTTAGCTTTTATAACTTGGTACTTTTCAGTAATCTGTACAAACCTGAAGTTTGAGATTCGTTGAGCTTTTATCTGCCGAGTATTTGTATTATTAGTTTGGAGATGCAGTGAGAAACCGCTGGTGGAGCAAACATCACACTTAGCTGATAAAATGCTGCTGATGACAATGCTTTGGGTTTCAGAGTTTGATTGGTTTGCTTCGGTGAAACAGAAAATACTGAGTGCAGTCGAATGATATGCACACATCTGACAGTTCAGTGAATCGTTCTGCTCACGTTGGTTCATCAGGAGAAGAGAGCAGCTGAGATCAGTCAAAACAAGTTAGTTTTTTACATTTTAATAGTGTTGTCTTTGATTTAGAATCATTTCACATCCAGTTTTCTCCCTCGAAACCCTCTCCTCTCTCTCAAACTGTTCTGCTCTCTGATTTACTGTCACTGCTTCAGCTTGAGTTCTTCTCCTTGGGTATGTCAGTATCAGTACAGACACATTCCACATGATAACCAGCTCCATTGGTGACTATTCAAGTTTAAATAACACAACTAGACACAAGTATTTAAAACATGCCGTCTCTCTTTGTGCTGCTGATGTGAATTATCGTTCAGCCCTCTGGCTTGTTTTAAAAAGTTTGCACTCGAGTTGTTTCCAGTATTTGAGACCTGATTGGAGGGATGCACCGCTCAGTTCAGTCTGACTGGTGTAGAAGTGGGCCGGGCCTGGTCATGGGACTGGATTACGTAAACACAGAACAGTTTGGGGTGCAGGGAGTCGTTTGCTGTGGAGCAGCTCAGTGAGACTTCCAGTAAACAGAGCTGAACCTTTTTTCTCCTCCAACGAGCATCTGTTACATCATCAGATCCGCAGCTGACCAACCAGGACCTGAAGTCTGAAACCCTGATGCAAGCTTAATAACCACAACCTCATTCCGACTGAATCGCTTCCCACACCAAACTACACACTAAGTCTGCGGACTGTCACAGGCACAAGCGGAGATTTCAGCCATTAATAGACCTTTCACATGTAGATCCCGACGAGCACAGGACTGCACTGTGCCTGGAAACCCACAGACTGCAGACACACATGGCCGAAACCCGCAACCTCCACCGGGGTATTTCTAAACTTCAGCTGGAACCGAGTATCTTTCATTTTGAGGGGATGAGCAAAGCTCGGCAAGAATGTGCTCCCGACTCTGCCAGCATGTTTTGGCAACGGACAACAGAGGAGGCACAGATGCAGAAAAGTATTTTCCTGTCGTCTTTTAATATTTTTCAGTTTCCTCCATGACCTGCAAGCAGAGAGAGTGAGGCACATGTGTACATCATGTTTTCCTTATAGCAGAGCGGCACTGACATGCTAAAGGTCAAAGCAACTCATGCTCCAGCACGTAGGGGGAAAAAGCCCGTCCCTGGCTATAAATAAGACAGCTCTACTCATTAGAATACCATCAGGCTTACAGATGCCAGCGTCACACTGGAATATTCAATATAAAAGAAATAGACAATAAAAAGACATGAGTTGTGATAAACAAAGTGTTTCCTGCAAGAGTTAAGACAATAGCGTCTTGTGTGTTGATGCGACTGTGACGGAGAATCTCCGGCCAACAAAACTCTCGGTGCAGACAGAATGAGTCGGAGCTTGAAAGCGTTTGGCTGCTCTTCAGAAAACTAATTGGGTTTTCCCAATTGTCCCCGATGGAATCTCTTTCACAGCATTGCAAGGGGAACGCAGCTTGTCATTTAATTTTTTTTTTTTAAAGGACAAGCAGCCGTGTTTTTTTTCAAGCCTTTACTAAAATTTTCTTTTTGTTTGTTCTGCAGCTGCTTCCTTTTGTGGGATTCATGAGGTCGAAACAACCCGAGGAAACTCACATGCCACATATTCAAGCAGATTCAAGGCTGGTTTTCAGATGATCGAAGATACATGTAGGTCATTCTGAGCCTTATGCAACTGTAAACTTGAGCTGATTCAAAAGGTTATGAATGTATGTCATGGCAGTGCAAGAATTTTTACCTCTGCCAGGAAGGTTATGTTTTAAACTGTCTGTTGGTGGAAGGATGTGATATGGGTTTGAGAAGAACCCATTAAATGTAGGTGTTGATCCAGATCAGATTCAGGATTGTTTTTTCACTTTCTTTAACATTCTGATTTCCTGGATTTAGTCAGAGAATTCAGTTGTTGAGTTAAGATGTGTGATATCTGTCCAAGTTCTGGTTTTAATTCAAGATGTCGCTGTGTCCCTTGAGTTTGGATGGCGGTGAAATTGATTGAATACGACACAAAACAACGTTTCTTTTGCCTGTTTACGCTGCCATTTGCTAGCTAGACTTAGCTGGGCAGCACAAATTAGTTGAGTCAGGCGTGCTTCTGCTCAGCTAGAAAAAAACAACATTGAATGACATTGCACTTAACAAGCAGATAAATCGTGGATCTTGATCAGGGAACTGATATTTATGAGTGTGAGCAATTTGTTGCAGATCCAAATAAAAATATGGATCTAGTGATTACATAAGGGGACTGTTGGGCCTTGGCGGAGGTCGGCACTCTACAATAGAGACAATCTAGTTTTCTTTCAAATACCAATGGCTGACCCAAGTTTTTCTGTAATGTTTTTCCTCAAAAGCAACAGTCAGTCCACCTGCAGAGAAGAACCAAGTGCCCTTATGAAAAGTGGAGGCAATGATCTTTTCAGCCACTGGTCTGAACAGGAGCCGCTCAGCAGGGACCAGACCCGACATGGAGGCAGAACAACGACCACGATTCAGTTACAGTTGCAGCGTGCCTCACCGAGAGGAGCTGCTGAATGTCAACCAGCGCTGTGGGCAAATCAGGCCCTCTCAAATGTAACCCCCATCCCACCCCAGTGAGCCCCTGAGAATAACTCGGCCAGACGGCGTGTGACAGGAGGACCTTGTGTCCGAGCACCGGGCTCAACAAAGACTTTACTTACAGCGAAAGATAAACACGCTCAGTTTAACATCACGTTACCGAAGAGCCAAGTGTTAGTGAACAGTTCAAAGCTAAAATGTTTGAGTACGACTGAAAAAAGACCAGTGACTTCCAAACTCAGCTGAGCGGTAAACCACAAACCCTTGACATAAATTCTTTCCTGTAATACATTCGGCGATGACGTGAAACGCGTCTTTGAGGGGAACTTGTAAAGGACACTGATCTTATCTAATACCAGCAAGTAAGAACAACTAATACGTTTGTGCACTAAAAGGAGAAGTTTAGGAATATTTAGGGATGTTGGTTTCTGAGATTTCAGTGTCCAGCCTCGTCTGACTGCGTGCGAGCACATGTGAACCAAAAGGCTTTTCATGTCAAATCGTCTAAACTTGTTAGTTGGAAAAAGTTCCAGCCCTGACCCACACTAGAGTTAGCAGCTTGTGGTAGTTTTCCTCTGCTGACAGACAACCTGAGAACATAATGCATCTAGCTGTCACCGCTGTGGAGGCCTGTTCAGCTGGGAAAATAAAGTTGAACATTTCGTTTGACAAGTCACTCGTTCAAATAATCGTCTTTAGATTGACTAAAACAAAACTACGAACACACACAAAACAATGTGAGAAGTTGGTCCCTCCTGGCTTACCGTCAAAGCTGCCGTGTTCTGAACAGTACTGCAGCAGTTTGCCGTGAGTCTCCATCGAAGGACAAAAGACGAACACACCGGAGTTAAAGCAGTCGGGCCATCCGGGGTCAGGAGCCGCCGACAGTTCTTCTCTGTCAAACAGGTCATCTATATTTGAAAGCACCTGGGACACAGAAACAAATAAACACAATCTTCTTCACACACACACACACCTCTGGTTCGAGTAGAACAATAGTATACACAGCATCTTGGAGTGTTTGTCTAGTGAGGACAAATCCTAACTTCATCTCACCAGTGTGTCTGCGTCCATGAAAACACATTTGGAGTAATGTGTGAGGGTCCAGCAGTGGAGTTTGGTGAAGGTGACGCCCAGGTCAGGCCTCTTCATCATGGCCAGGTGAGCCGTGTCGCCGCTTTCCAGCACGTCCACCACCCTCACCTCGTCGTAGATCCTCTTCAGCACCGACCTGATGATTCACAACACTTTGAATGAACGAGTGCAGCTGGAAACATGAGGGGGGGGGCGGGGGGGGGGCGCATGTGTGGTTCAGAAATGTTCAACGATGCCTCTGGTTGGAAGGTTAGGTTACTTACTGGCACTGCTCGGACACTTGTTGACCAATGAGTGCCACCAGCTTCTTGGATGTGTTGTGGTTGCGCAGGGACTTGCCCAGAACCATGGCTCCCCGAGAGTAGCTGTCATTGGTAGCCAACGTCACAAAAGCCTGGTCTGCAAAGGACAAGTAGCAGGAGAGAAGTTTAGCAGGAGTGAATCTAATCTAATCTTGCACACTTTTGCGTATCAGCATATAGAGTCTCTGCAGGATCATGATGTCAAGAATATGGCATATTGAATTACCTCCACTTCCCATAACTGAAGATGAGGGGAAGCATTTGAGTACAGTATAACAGAACATAAAAGATTCCACGTTTTTTCTCGTAAAGGCAAAAAAACAACAACTAATTTACGTTAACATAACTAAGACCTCCCAAAACACGTTTGTTGGAGGTCCGATCAGGTATATAGGGACAAAAATTACATCTGCAGGATTAAGAAGCATAAACAGTCAAATCAGCCCAAAGCAGCAATCCCTTTTTTCTCCTCTTTAGTCAACAATGTGAATAGCTCTGCGTGGATCTTGTGCAACTTAAAAAATCTGCGACTTAATGTCGCAATCAATTCACGTGCTTAAAGAAAACAGTCACTTTAACTGCTAGACTTTAAAAAACCTTTTATTTCTACAAGTGATAAGGTTTGGCCTCACGAGAGGATTTTTTCACTTGCTTCAAGAAAAGAAATAGTTAAGTACTGTGTCTCATTAAAGTGAATTTTATTTGCAGCGTGGGGCCTGCTCTGTACTCGGCAGGAGGGGAAATCTGTCAGCTAACTGCCAGGTCCGTCTCTGAACAACGACTCGCCTGTGAGAGGACATTTAAACTCAATGATGACATCAGTGTGGCTGCTGGGGGGGGGGGGGGTGATTCGGGCCAACATGAATGCCACATGAATTGTACATTAATACCTTGGGATTCAATGGACAAATAAACTACACCCCAAGTATAAAGTACAAAATGTTCAAGGGCTAGATGTTTCTGTAAATTTGAGCCAAGGAGAACACGTTCTCTCTCTCTCTCTCTCTCTCTCTCTCACTGCTGCCACACCTACTCTCCCTCACGCCCCCTTTTTCCATTGGTACAACCTGTGGTGTGGTATTCCTGCATGAAACCCAACTATAACTTACAAGGAACACTGAGCGCCTGTTAGTGAGCAACAGCGCCACCTGCAGCCACACCTGGTGCTTAGTTCGGTTCTGTCCGAGCGATTAAGAGGTTTTCATGTCAGTTAAATGGCTCATTTATGCTTCACATACAAAAATAAATAAGTCTGTTCCAAAAGAAGTAACCGTCACTGCCCACATACATGATCCTCCACGTGCCCTTTACGTTGGCGTGGATGTAGAACAAGACATCCACAAGAGGGCAGCTCAGAGTCTAGAGGTTGTAATGTTTATTTTAAGAAAGAGGCAAAAGCAAAAGAGACAACGTGTCCCTGAAGCTCTAACTTGCAAATTCTGTGCTCAAAAAGTGTCGCCATTGTGGACATTTCTTCCTCGTGTCCTCTGATTGTTGAACTCTTGGCTACACTGCCCCCCACTGTTTCTGTTGGTACTGCTCCATTTCCTCTGTATCCGTAACCTGTCAGAAGACGTGCACGAATGCGGACAAATTGAACGCAGAGTACGGACAGACAACTCCGTCTTTCTTCTGTCTACGCATCTAACGCCAAGTATAAATGAGCCCATACACTTCTCGCAGGAGATCACCCCCCCCCCCCCCCCACACTAACAGGAGCAGAGATTAAGGGTGAGGAGTGGGAATCAAAGCAGCACCATTCTAACCATTCCAAGTTTGTGAAGCATCAAACTAAACTTGAAGCGGCCATTTTAAAGTCAAAGAGCTACACAGTGTAGCTTTAAAGAAAGAGGACGAATCACGTCAACCACAGCCCCAGGCTCAGTGAGTGGACAGTCCAGGCTGCAAATGTCCCCTGTAAGGGACATGTAACACTCTGTCCACAATGTGCTCATGCTAATTTCCCCTTTGACAGATCCTGCTTGAATCTCATACAATGTAACCGTGATCATACTGCATCCTGAACAACTGAGTGAGTCTTGGCCTGATTGCTTTAACGCCACGGCTCCTGACCTTTGACTTTGTAACAACCCCAAGCAGAGTGGGGGGGAGAACTTCTTCCCATCGCTGTGCAGATTACCAACTAACTTTGTCGCGTGCACCATGCTCTGAGCATTAAAGTGTGCGACACTACTGTAAGAGAGTTGTGTGTCGTTCCTCGTTGGTAGAGCGGGATTTTAGAACTTTCCACGACACCCCCTTTCATTTTGACTTGAGGGGACAATTCCCTTGTGACATTTAGCCCCAAGTGGGAGTTGAGTAATGGAGAAACATGACATTCAGTAGGTTCTCCAGCTATAAGGTCAAATACAGAGTCACAGGTAGACATGGCTCATGTGACAAAAGTCTGACAAAAAGACGAAGTGGTGTTGAAAGGACAAGTTCCAGTGGGATCTTTCATACGTGGTTATCACATTTCAGACATGGCTGACAGCTTCATGACTTCAGGTTGTGTGGTGAATGTGACAGAGAGGAGGACACAGATGGAAACAGAATGTACAGAGTGTGAGTCTCTGTTCACCAGAGGAGGCTGCTGCTGCTGCACACACTGTTACCCAACACACACACACACCCACACACACACACGCACACGCACACGCACGTTGAGCACCCGGCTGCAACCACCCTTTTCACAATATTAACCTCCTATTGATAATTTAACGCTACGAAAGTTCGAGAGACTTTTCCCAAAACTTCGAAGGCAACACGTTTCAGCGCGTGAGCAGCTCCTCTCTGATGACGGGTTGTCAGTGGACGGTTCGAAACGTTCCAAAAGAAACCGTTGCAATGTTACAATGTTCCAAGTGTTACGTACCAGCCATGACTGCAGAAGAAGAGGAAGGAGTCGAAGCTACTGTGTCGCCCGGGCAGGACGCGGCGGCTCGGCGTGGAGAGAAGCGAGAAGGGCTGAGCGGCTCCACGGAGGTGATTTATACCAGGGGGACAGCAGCGAGAGGCAGCGTCACGTGACCGCCTCCACACACCCACCTGCCCCTGGCGTGAGTCTGCACACAAGCACAGACACACGCACACACTCACGCACACACACACACACACACACACACTCACCACCACACACACACGCCCCCTCCACCAGTTCAGGGAGTTCGAATATTTACAAGTATGCCATAGAAACACTGCAAAATTAACCTTTTTAATTATTTTTGTATAGTTATGTGTTGTGGGAGGAATTATAGATTAAAGGTTGAGTCAGACGTAATTTCAAGAATCCCAGGACCTCACCCTGCAGCACTGACCTTTCAAACATCTGCCATGCAGCTGCCCTGCTGGTGACATGTTCACTCAAGATGTCAATACAGGGAGGAGGAGGAGGATGAGGAGGATGATGATGATGATGATGAAGATGATGATTATGATGCCATCAAAGAAGTCATTCATGTCATTCTTCTTTGGGTAAGTGCAAAAATGCTGATATATATGTATGTGAGCATTTATTGTTTGTATCCCTTCCTGTTTCCATCCATTTTTTTTATTGTAGACTTAATATGCTTTGCATTCTGATTCTGTTGCGTGTTTTATCTATATTGTGTGTAACGCTGAGGGAAATATGCTGAATTTCATTGCACAGATGTGCAATGACAATAAATGCATTCTATTCTATTCTATTCTATGATGCTGCAAAGAGCCACTGACATTAAGAACAAGATGTTCCATAATTTAAATCTCGCACTTTGGCGCCATCTTGTGGTGTAGAGACCCACCAGCAGGGCAGTGTGGGAGCCACTGGCGGTCTTACACAACAGTGGTGTATTTTTAGTGGCCTCAGTAGAGCCTTGTGTAAATTCTTAGCTCAAGTAGTGTAGCGTTGCTTTTGGACACTGGTCTAATGCAGAGGGGATAAACTGAGCCCTGCAGTATTTATTTTTGGTTTTAAACTTTTAAAGGTAGTTAAGCAAAAAGGTTCCAGGATCGAATCCTTGGCTGAGGCCATTCTGTGTGGGCTTTCCCCAGCTCCCTCCCACAGCCCAGAGACATGCAGACTGAGGTTAGGTTAAGCAGAGACTCTAAATTGACTGTAGGTGTGAGAGTGAGCATGAATGGTTGTTTGTCCCTGTTGGTCCTGTGATAGGCTGGCGACCTGTCCGGGGTGAACCTCCCCCTCTGGCCCTGTGTCAGCAGCGACTGTTTCCAGCTCCCCTCGTGACCCTCAGGTCAAGGACAAGTGTCATAGATAAAGGACGGATGGACATCAGTGGACTTTAAAGGTCCAGTGTGTAGGATCTCCAGCCATACACATTACATAGTGTTATTAATTTGTGTACAAGGTAAACAATTAATTTTGTATTGGTTACTTTAGAACAAGACTTTATATCTCCATCAAGTGCAGGACCTCTTCCATGAAGGCTGACGTGTGACACCACCATGTTTCTACAGTAGCCCAGAGTGGACAAACTAAACAGGCAACTGGATCTCAAGAGGACCATTAACTTATAACTGCAGATTCAGTTGGTTTCAATCTGCAGCCTCACCACTAGCTGCCACTAAATCCCACACACTGGTATTCAATGCAGATAGAATTTAAATTTGTTGGAACGTTCCCTAAATCCATTTAACTTCCAGATTTTACAGAGCCGCATTTGTCATAAAATGAAAAATGAAACAGTCCCTGAACTTCCCCTTTCTACCTTCTGCCTCACGACTCTGAGCCACTGCAGTTAAACTCCCCGCTGATCTTTGGCTCCTTTATTTTCTCCAGTCAAGCAGATGCTTGGTAGAGTGGATACGCTGCCAAGGCGTGCTCTGTGGTCGTCACACACTGTGCTGCTGGACCGCGATCCTTGAAGGCTGATCCCCCGCCCGGCCAGCATCCACCACTGGAACCGAGCCAGCTGAACCAGAGGGATCACCGGGGTTCAAAGGGGCTGATACAGTAAATTGTTGGAGTCTTTTGTTTCTCGAAAGCAGTGACTCGTTTAAATCTTCGACACTGAACATTCCAGGTTCACATTGCTTGGTTAAATTTCAGTGGCTCACTATAATTTTCCGGACCGTTAAATATTTTCTGAAGTAAATTATTATCCTTTTCAATAAAGGCAGAAGAGCAGTTTTCGGGCCTTTTTGTGATGAGGTGTAACTTTCATTGTTTTGTTGCATATTTTCATTCTCAGTCCACCAGACACTACGCTGTCATACACACATGAAAAAATTAGATTCAGCACGTGGGGATGGATCATTGATTTTATTGTTTGCACTCATCTTGACATTCTGTCAAGCACAGCGAGGAAACATGGCGGGTGGTGGCCGTATCCATGGATACGGGCTGGCGATTGGCTGAGAGCTGGGATGGGGCTGGGGGCTGGTACAGAGGAGCTGAGTTGGCAGGGGTCCTGGCAGTTCGGCTCCCTAATAGAGGTTCTTCTGCACGTAGGCGGCGATGTACTTGACGGCCAGCATGGTCTCCTCACATGTGGGCTTGATCTGAGACTCGGGCAGCAGGAAGCCATAACGACCAGTGTCACGCAACTCGAAGGTGTAGGAATATTTCACTCCCAGGTCGTAAGCCCAGTCGTCGGAGCCTCCAGCAGCAGGGTCTGAGGGCAGACAAGCAGAGAGGGATTATTCAGAGTGGGATATGCTGATGACTTGGGTCAGCCTGGGTGCGTTTTTATGCAAATCGGGGGCCAAAAAATCCTTTGTTTGCTGGAAATAGCCTTGGCTCCTGATTTCCTCTGAGGCAACACAGGGTGCGTGTATCGTGAACACATCAGAATGCATAATAGCAGAGTTGAAAATAGACGATCAAGGTTGCTTTCAATACAATATTTCCCCAAGGAGAGTTATGCAGTTGTACTTACAGATGGTGGTGGCACCAGGTCCACTGGTGTAGCGGGTTCCGTACAGACTGCGCAGGGCAGCAGAGGCTCCCTCAGCAACCTTCATCTACAAAACAGAGAGAAAACACACATATCAAAAGCAATCACCGGGGTTTTGATCTCATAAAATCTAGATATATTCATATATATGATGCAGAACACTTTGGTGAATCTAAAACTGTTGTGCTCCTGAATTTATTGGCCCCTGAGAGCATCAGAGAACAAGCATCAGTTACCCAGCAACATCTAACGTGAGCGACTATCAGATGCGGCTCATACCAGACCAAGCAGAACACCTGAATGTAATGAGTTGAGCAACAGCAGCATTCGCCATGCATTGCTCTGCTTCAAACAAAAACATGTTTACAGCAAAATAGTGAAAAGCTTCAGCGAGTTCCAGCAGGAAATGAAACCCTCAGAGAGATGCACCAGCAGGAAATGATATTTCTGGACGGAGCGATGAGTTATGACGCATCCCCAGAGTTCTTTTTTTAGTTTTTCTTTGTTTTATTCTGTGATGTGTCAGGACAGAGAGCGTAGGAAATCACGAGTGAGTAATTGGAATAATAGAGAGGCAGAGACATGTGATCATGCCTGAGTTGGTGTGAGGGAGCCGGAGCAGGGGTGTGAGTGTTAACTACGCAGGCCTCGGACACCCCAGTGAGAGGTGAAAGAGCCAGGAGAACGAGGCATTAGAGCAGGCGAGTAAATGATTTGCAGATGCTAAGTGTGTCCTTTAGATAAGAGTCGTAATGGGCTGAATTCCTGCTTCAGCTTTTGGAAACACCTTGGTGCTGTGGGGGTGTTCAATGTGTTCATAGAACACATTGAATATTTGATTGAAATAAGGACGTTCTGATTAGCTGACATTTGTTTTAATCAAGATGCACATACGCCCTTTGATAAAAGACTCTTTCAACGCTTTAAGTCTGCATCTAATTAAGTGCCTCATTTCATACGTGCTTTATGACGTGAATCTTATATTTCAATGTGTGATTATTAGTATGATATATATTTATATGCTAATAGTTATTTGCTTGTATCTGTTTTTCCTAATTCTAAATAAAGTGTCCGGGAATTGTTAAGAGTGCTATACAAATAAAAGTATTAATATTGTAAGTATTATTATTATTAGTAGTATATATTTTATATAATGTTAATAAATAAACAAATTATGTAGACATAATCCTACTTTTACAAAAAATTTAGATTGAGTCTTGACAAAATGATCAATATAAATAGTGATGCTATTGATAATTCTTTGTTTATACAACATGACAACATATACTTATGTGTGATGCTGTCAATCTGTTCTTATTGCATTCCAGATGCAAACACTTCCACCACAGCTGTACAGAGCTGCTCACTGTAGTGATGCATGTGACACAGTCCTGATGAATAATTATATAGTCACTGTGAGTGACCAGGCATGTTAGTTTACACAGCCAGTGTGTTCAGTGGTGACGTACCAGCTCGCTGTGGTCCGCTGCCAGCTGGTAGGAGTAGGAGTAGGGGAAGAGCAGCAGCTGGGAGTAGGAGTGGACGGTGAGGTAGGCCTTGAAGACGGACCTGTTCTTGCGGATGAAGTTGGCAACGTTCTGGACCTCGATCTCGGACTCAGGGGAGAAGCCGCAGAAGGTGTCGCTGCAGGGGTTGTTTGAGGCTCCCATTGCTGAAATTAAAAAAAGGCATCGTTGCAAAAGAGTACATTTATCAGGGTTCTCACGGTTTCTGATTGGGACGATACGTTTGTAACAGAAAGCAACAAACTAGAGGGGTTGAGAGTGAAAAATGTGTGTGTCTGTTTTTTGTTGGTTGGCTTGTGTGTTTGTTTGTTTGCAAGTATGATTATTACATGAAGCCTGCTCAACAGATTAACATGAAACTTTGCAGAAGGATGTGAAATCAGTCAGGGAAGACCCTGGGTGCAGATCTGGACAGGGGGCTGATCCAGGACCTTATTATTAAAATCACTTTCTTTAACATGGCCTTTTTAAACATTTTCCCAAGATTCTCAGGAAAGAATTTTATGGATCTTGATGAAATATGTCTGGCATATTTAAGGGACAGATATTTATAAGTGTGTGTAATTTGGTGCGGCTTGATTAAATTTAAGGGGACTGTTCCACTGAGTGTCATTCAAGTCAAAGATATAACCAAATTGCATTTTAGGAACTCCCACTTTATATCAGTGCAACACTCCCTCATAAGATATATATATATATATATATATAGATATAGCTTTGTATATGTTACACTTACAGCACCAGCCAGCGTCGAAGTTCCTGTTGGGATCGGCTCCAATGCAGCTGGATCCAGATTTCCTGGAACGAGTTTTCCTCCACATCCTGTTCTAAAGTTCCCAAGTGGATAAAATACGCATTTAAGGCTTGCAACTATAACAGATCAACAGATTCTCCTAAGACAACAATACAGTACAGTCTCCGTTGGGCTGAACTATAAATATATACGCTTGCAATTGGAACATACGCTGTTGTGGGTGAAGTCATAGCCATCAACATTAAAGACAGGCAGGACATAGACATCCATCTCGTTCAGCAGGCTGGTCATCTGAGAATCACTGCCATAGGTGGATAGAGCCTGCGGAGGATTGGGAAAAAAGGTTTGAGTCGTAACCAGAGGAAGCATCTGGATAAGTGCTCGCCATGTCCACGTGTCCTCCTTACCTCCTTGACAAACCACTGGCAGAAGGCAGGAGAGATCCACTCTCTGGCGTGGATGCCACAGTCCATGAAGATAGCGGGCTTGGTGGAGCTGGACTTCTTCCCGAGCTATTAAACCCAATCACCAAACATGCGTTTAGATGCAGTTACACAGAAAGTTAGAAACGTATCATCATGTTGTGCCTGACAAACCTTGAGAACAGTCATGGGACGTCCCTCGTAGCTTTTTCCGATCGTCTGCTTGCTGATGAGGTCGGAGTTGGAGGTGGAGATGGAGGCGATCCAAGACTGGACCTGAAATTGAAAAGCCGGAAAAATAAGAAATAAGAAACAGAACAAGAACCTCACAGTTCGACATTTTGGCTGATAAAGTTCTTGCTTCATACTTTGTCAAAGCTGTTGTACTTGGTGTAGCTGTGGGCTCTGGGTGAGGGCCTCAGATCAGCCTCAGCCTCGACAGCAGACTGCAGATCCTCAATAAGGACCCTGATGAGGGATTAGAACAGTGTCAGAACCCTAGATGTCTTACTCTATCCGTAAAACCTAGATGCTTTATTTTTTGGGACCTACTCTAGCTCCATGTCACTCTGCTGCAGGAGGGTGTAAACCATATCCAGGTAGATGGCAGGCACGCGGATGTCCACATCAATGTCGATCGTCACCAGCTTGGCGCTCTCGGGCCTCCAGAAGTCGACCTGCAGATGGCGCCAAAGTCAAACACTTGAACACATTGAAACGCTCAAGCGATGGAATCCAAGTCACAGCACCTCATCATCTCACGTGACAAACTGAAAGACGAATTAAATGTCAGAATACCAGAGGAATTATTGAAGCTAAGCATGTATGGAAATTTTAAATCATTCAATCAAGTAAATTAGTAGAATGTGAGCCCAGTTTCTCCTCCAGCACCATTAGTGGACCGGTGTAACCCCTGCAGTGAGTGAGGATAGCAGCTGTTAAGGTGTGTGTGTGTGTGTGGGGGGGGGGGGGGGGAGTGTGTGAAAGCATGACAGGTACCTCGATGCTCTTAGCCAGCTCCTTAATGAGCGTCACATGCTCGTCAAGCACGGGCTTCAGACGGAAGACCTTCTCGCTGTGGAAGAACAGGACAACGATCACAAACACAGAACAGGAGATACAGGAATGGTAGTTTTTTATTACAGGTAATAGTTAAATAATACTATGAAAATACTGTGAATTGGGAAAAGATCTGTGGAGATTTATTCAATTATTTAATGACACTGCAACAGAGGTTTTTGGTTTAATCTTTAACTATGAATTTTTACCTCCATATTCTTTAAGAGTCTAACCCTAATACATTTTTTTTTGCTTTATTTTGAAAATGCTAAATTCCCCCTCTGAACTGCCATAATGAAGTTCTTATAAATCTTACAAAGTTACAGCTGTCAGGTGGAAGGCCTCCTCTCAGCTGATGGGACCAATCTTAAATGTTAAATACCGTCTTGCTCGGAACTAGTTTGGCAATGTGCATAAATATTAACATTTACATAGTTTTGATTAAATAGGTAATGTTATTGAAACTGAGTCTAACACTTTTCCTATGATGCACAGCCAGCAGGTGATGATACACACTGTGTGTAATACAGAGAGCTAAAAAGAGGCACAATCAGCCCTTCGAACCTGATATTACAGTCTTAGCATCAAATAAGAGAATGAATTGCAGAATTCAAAGTTTACCCCTCGAAGCGAGCGTGGTCACACAGGGCAACAGCCACCAATCCAAAGAGCAGGAGGACCTTCATGTTGGGAGTGAGGTCGGTCTGGACCCCGGACGGCTCTTATAGCCCCCTGACCTGTCGCCCATCCACCAATCTCCATCTGTGATGCAGCAACGTGTGCCCCCCCCCCCCCCCCCCCCCCTGTAATGTGCACCTGTTATTTTTAGGTGTTATGTGGAGGAACGGGGTGTCCTGCATGATCCATAGTCAATGATTAATTGATGGGAGAGGCTCTTTTTTGGAAAACATGGAGCCAAAGCCATTCGTTTTTCATATTCCCAATCAAAAATAATCAACTCTTCTTTTTTTTTCAGATTCTTTTATTTTATTCGTATATTCACAAACTGTACACTTACAGAGTAGAAAAAAAAAATCTATCAACATGTTTAAATATGACAAATACAACCACCATAGATATTGACATTGATCACCCAACATGGAGTGTGTGTGTGTGTGTGTGTGTGTTTGTTTGTGTGTACCACTGTTATTCATACAATGTGTTATATGGAAACAGCTTTACAGGCAGTTATAAACACTTATCATACAGCGTCACACTGATCACATGATTTAACACTACTATATAACATATAGGCACAAGTTGTCGAATACGTTAATAGCAGGTAGGATTTTACATCATGTTCTCTGCTACACAGTTCAAATTGTTCCAGGTACACAACTGCTGGCAGAACATGCACGAGTGGTGAGCGCAAGATAACGTGTCAGATAGGTTGAGGCCCTGAGGCTCACAGAGAATGGTTATCACTGCACAATATGCTACTTCACTGTATCCTCAAGGTATAATGGTGACGGAATCCTGCAGTGCATACATATCTTATATATAAATAATGGCAAAAGCAATCAGAAATCATGTTTAGATTTTTCTAGCAGGGGAATTCTCTGTATGGTTTTCTACAGTTTTCTTTTTCTTTTCTTTGTGACACTGACAGAAATGTTTCGCCTGCATGGATGTGACAAGTGTCGGTGGTGATTTACTCAGAGGGGGCATGATTACAACTTTACAGCCATTCTCCGTAGTTCAGTGCTTGTTAATACAGTTGGGGGTTTTAAAAACATGGAATGTCTCCATCCCTTGACTCTCAACAAAAGACCAAAAGAGCAGGGAGAGGGAAGTTGTACCCGCTTTCTTTTGTTTTTAAATTTTTTTTTGTATCACTTAACGTCAGTGGAGGCCTTGCTTTTGGCTGTGAGACTCAATGCCTCTGATGCACGGAAGGACAGGGCGCTCATCTTGGAGCTGATGCTCGGGTGAGGCCCATGGGGTCCCCCTGGCGAGCAGTGCAACAGCCGCAGTAAGTTCTTGCGAAAGTTTTGCCCCACAAAGCCGTACACGATTGGGTTGACGCAGCTGTTGAAGTAGGCGATGCAGATAGTGAAGGGCACAGCCGTGTCAATGATTTCCAAGAGGGCACAGTCGTTCCCCATCATCAACTGGGTGAGCACCTGCATGAAGTGGAAAACCTGATGGGGCGCCCAGCACAGGAAGAAGGCCAGGACGGCCGCGGCGAGCATGCGCAGGACCTCGTCGTCCCGTGAACGAGAGCTCTTCTGGATGTGTCTCGCCCCAACCAGCGCTCGACCAATGAGGCAGTAGCAGGTGATGATGATGATGAAGGGCACCAGGAAGCCCAGCAAGCTTTTCATGAGGCTGATAGTGAGCAGGAGCTCCTTCAGCGGCAGGGTTCCATTGTTATTGTGCAGAGTGCCACACACCGTAGTGTTAGGGTCGGTGATGTTGTAGACGTCCCTGGTGAGAGCTGTGGGCACGCTGAGCACAAAGGCAAAGAGCCAGACCACTACACAGGTGATACGTGCGTACACCACAGTGCGGAACCTGCGGGACCGCACTGGGTGCACGATGGCGAGGTACCGGTCGATGCTGAGCGCCGTGAGGAAGAAGATGCTGGTGTAAAGGTTAAAAATCACCAGCCCGGCACTGGCCTTGCACAGGAATCCTCCAAAGGGCCAGTGATAGCCCCTGGCGGCGAAGGTGGCCCACATGGGCAAAGTGATGAGGAAGGTGAGGTCGGAAACCGCGAGGTTAAGGACAAATATGTGGGCCACGGTCTTGAGCTTCATGTAACAGTAGATGACAGCCACCACCATGCTGTTCCCGACAATGCCAATGACAAAGATACAGCCATAGACGATGGGTATCAGGACGAAGAAGAATTTGTGGTTTCCAGTAATGCCGCATGCCAGATCTATGCCGCCCGTCGCTGCTCCAGTTTTATTCGGCATTTTCCCTTTTTAGTGCCAGATCCTGGGACTTTTCAAACAGAGGGCCGTGTCAGCAGGGTGCGTCTGCGGTGACTGATACAGGCCTTGGGCGAGGGCCTCAGCGAGTCCTATAAAAGAAACACAACAAAAATGTCACAGGCAGTCTAGGAGAGGAGCAGTCGTTACCGCTGGCATGGCCCATAAACGCTAATCCACACGAGCACCCATGAAAGTGCTCGTCCTACACCAGCTCATTAAAGACCTGCACATTAAAGCCATCCTGACGCTTTATGTTATTTCTGTAAAATAAGAAGCCGTGAAAAACAGATGTTGCATGTTATTCAATATTCCAAAAAATGCACTTTGAAGCGTCATTATTCAGACAGAGTGCGCGCTGCCATCTTCTTTAAATCGTCTCTCTGGCTAATGAACGGCAACAGTAAAATTGTACAGTGTTTTGTCAAATGGCCCGTCCATCTGGCTGGACCGGCAGCACCCGGAAGGAGAACGTTTATGCCTCGTGTTATGACCTGTGCTAATGAAGGCAGCGTGGCAAAGTGCGTGCTTGGATAACAACGCCATTAAACACAGAGGTACTGGGGGAGCGGGGAGGAAAGCGAAAAAAGAGCGGGTTGAGGCTCCAGTCACTGTAAAAAGACATGTCACGTTTCAAACCCTCGGTGTGCGGAGATACATTGTACCCAGCATGAGAACTTCTAATCAGCACACACCTAAACAAACAGGACAGCAGGGATCCGGCTCTGTGGAAACTTTGCTCTGTGAGAAAATAAAACCTGCGCGCTGCGGAAAATGTGCCTCAGGGCGAGTTGTTGGTTCATTTGTATGAGCTGAATGTGAAATGGGGAGGGAAAAAAAAAGGGAAATGAAATTCTCCCCTTTGTTTAGAGTCTTTATCTTTAATAGAACAGCTTAGTGAGCATCATTAGCGCGGCTGATGTAATAATATTAGCATAAGCCTCATGTATAATGTTGCTGTTGCTGCAAAGTCACTAATTACTTGAAAATTAAAACACATTTGTGATCATATTAAAATACCAAAGAAAACACGGACGTACTTTTCATACAATAACATATTATGGGCTGTTTTTAAGCAGGTAGTTATTGAGTTTTATATTTTATTTGATGTTATTTAATTTGAATAGAAATCCTGATCACCACTCTTACTAACCCAAGGAGGCGTCCAGCCACAAGATGGCATCCTAACGTCAGGATGAGCCTCTCTTCCTTTACAGTGAATTCATCGTGGTTAACTTATAGGGAAGATATATATTTATGTAGACAATATTGAAAAGTTGCGTTTTTCCTTGACCAGGGATCTGACTGCACGAATACCTTTTCAAAAGATTTCCCCGCCTGCATTCCTGCCGCCCTCTGGTTGGCATTAAGACAGTCTGAGCCCCTCCACTAGAACTATTTTATCTCCAAGTCGGAGATCTCCTCATTTTCCACAAGGTTACAGTGGATGAATTCTTTAAAACAAAAGAGAAAACCCTCCGCTGCACTGAAGCAACAGCCGTATCGGTTGCAGATGTGGGGCTTGTTGAGTGTGGAAGATGTGTAGGTGCCAAGGGCAACACAATAATGAAATATCTCTGAGAGTTTCCTGCACAGGCCCGAGTGCAGAAGGTGTACGGGGGTAAAGCACCAACACAGATGTCACTGCTTTAGATTTGCCGTACGTGTGTGTTTTCGCTCTTTAATGATTATAACAGTGGGCGGCTGTAAATTAAAACCACGCAGACGAGAGCGACAAAACACGTAATGGCAAATTGAAGATTTTAGAAAATCTCTCTGCTATAGAAGACGTCTGGTGACTGCAAAGGGAAATATGGCAGAAAATGGATGCTGGGTACCTTTTACCATTATTGGAAAGGTTTGGCATTTTAGCCGGCCAGTATTTTTCCATGAGGGAGATGCTCGAGGCGAGAGGATGTGTGTGAGTGAGTATAAACACGGCTGAAAGTTATTGCTGCCTTTATATGTAAGTGAGCCCGGTAATAAAGGTGAGGAGGCACGGGCAGAAGGTGACGCAGAAGCAGGTGATTTAGTCCGGTGAGCTATATACTGGCACATTAGTGAGCGACAGCCATAAACCCTGAGTGACCACAAACAGGAAGGCAACTCCACAAGGTCCGCGGGCCAAGCTGCATCCTCTCGGACAAGACAATGGACCCACGCTGTTAGCAAACACAATGAATAAGATCTCGCCTAGAAGGAAGTACAGGGGAGTCTCTCTGCAGCCGTGCGGTGGCTGAGTTCTCAGTGACACTGAAGAAGCAACATTCCAGCAGTAATCCCTCTCCGGGGTTTTGAAAAACAGCCACTTCCTTGGATTTCATTAAAAAAAAAAATAAACTAAATCTAGGAAAGATGGCAGTCAACACCCGGGCCAGTCTGAGTTCCCATCAACAGAGCTATCTGCAGCCCGAGCACCTGACGGCTCCGTCATGAGCACCACCATCTGGCTGCCCAGAGAGCGAGCCACTAAAACGGCTGGTTGATGGAGTTAATGATTTATATCAACCCATTATAAAGTGAGGTTCATCTTACTGGGAACACACCACCTCAGCCGCCCACCTCATGATTTCTCGCTCATTTAGGCCTTTAGGTCAACACCGCGTTCTGCAACAAGCTGCGCTTTGAACCAGAGCTTTAGTTTCCTGTATCTTCTGACAAGTTACTGGATTACAGATTTAACACCTATCTGCCCAGCATCAACAAACTTAATTTCTCACTCACGCCCTGTAGAGGTATAATATGGCTGCCTGACAGTGTGGAGCGCCTCATGTGTGGCCTCCTATCTCTCACTTCCTCCTGTCTCATCTTACAGGGAGTCACTGCACCTTGTTGGAAACTTGATCAACTGCAACTTCACCAAAGTGTTGTGGTGCAATGCAATTAAGGAAACTGACATTTGTTTTAAAAACACACCAAACTGGCAAACTTGTCCTTTAGAATAAACGCACACATATTTATATTAGGTGTGTTTGTGTCCTGCAGAGGAGCTACTATAAATATTGGCTTCACACACACACACACACTTGTGGTATATCTATATATTTTATAAGAGAAGTGTGTTGTTTGTTGCATTTTTAAAAGAAATTGCACTTTTCTCAATTGCCGGGCACCACAGCAGTTAAGTGAAGTTGCTCTCGGTCAAGTTCCCTACTTCAAAAACTCTTTAGCTGAAGTGACTCCCTCTAAGAAAAGGAGACAAGGAGCAGGAACACACTTCTCATTAAACATCTATAGATTTCACACGTGTTTATTAAGTGTGTGTCTGTGTGTGTGTGTGACAGAGAGAGAGAGAGAGACAGTGTCCTGCAGGAGAGGAGCTAATGGAAACATTGGCTTCCGACACCATGCCTGCATTTTTCTGTTTACAACACTCCACTTTCAAGTGACTTGCACAATTAAACAGCGGTGACGCCTGTGAGTGAAGCCTTTCACCCTCGTTTCCTGTGATGCATTTTAGGAATCGTGCCCCCTGCACTTTCCCCCTTCGGCCATAACACAACATATTAACTCATAGTGGGGAAAATAAGCACCTATAAAAGTGAAACACATAAATAACTCTTGGTTTACGAGCATATTGTCAGCAGTGATTTCTTCCCTCTGGTTCTCGACGTGTTTAATCCCTAATATCATAAATCATTTCTCTTTTCTTCAGCAGTCTCACACTGATGAGGCTGAAAACTCAATTCCTGTTCCCCAGCTTTCCCCGACCCTGTTATTCCACTGCCCTCTTCACTTTCTCCCATTTTCCCCGACCGTCTCGGGGATTACATTTTCATCAGCGAGGATTTTCAAAGAACGCAGAGCAAGTGTTTATCAGGAAGTGGATCCAGTTATTTTTTAGCCAGGTCATTTTAGAGAGAAGGATTTTTTTGCTCAGACCTTCATCCCTCTCTTCATACATTGGGCACAGAGCAGACGAGGGTTCTCCCTGTCACTGCTGCACTGCCACAGTAGCTGCTGTAAAGGCTCTGCACACACAGGACTTGCACATGAACAAGTTGAACAAACAGCTACAACAGGTGGCAGCGGACAAGTCTCAGAATTCATCTACAATGTGCAAATTGGTACGTTTTTGCTTTCATTTCCTGCAACTGTGGCTTCCTGAGATAATAGCAGTGATTTTTAAAGCAAAGAAATTATGAGATAAATAACTACAGAAACATTTTGAGATGTCTAAAATAAAACACATAAAACGTATTTTTATATATAAGTTCAGTTTCTCAGATGAAAGTAAAGTGTGATCTTACCTGTGGTGCTGAACCAGGAGGCTGCTGATGCTCTCGGTGCAGAGAGAGAGAGAGGGAGACAGAGAGACCACCGCAGTGTGCCAGTGACCGCCTCTGATTTAACTTAACTGGTGGAGCGAGACGAGCAGGAATACCGTCTGACACACAAACTCACTCTCTCTCACACACACACACACACACACCCACCCACTCGTACTACGCTTTCTCTCTCTCTCCCCCCCCCCCCCCCCCCACACACACACACAACACAATAATGAATGAATTATACTGGAGGGAGTCAGCTACGTATATTGTCCCGGCCCAATTCTCTCTGGACTGGTCTGCACACACACACAAACACACACACACACAAACATACACAAACTCACACAAGATCTTACACAATAGTACATCTCGTCCTCTCCTCCTCCTTCTCCCCGAGTACAATTTCTCCTCTCTCTCTCTCTCTTAACGTCTGCTTTTGATCACACACACTCTCTCTTTCATTTAAAATGTATTGGTGCTCTTGACAGGTAAGGCTGATTAAAGTGCCAAATCTGGGCCTGCGTGCTGCACAGCCCTTTGAGTGCTTTAATTCAGCGACACAGTTTAAGTCACCACAAACACACACACACACACACACACACACACACACTTTGGTCAACTTTACTTTTATTATCTCGAGCACCCCTCTTCTTCCACGGGTATCATCTCTCATCCCAGGACAGTCCCCTGTCCCCTGTCGTCTGCACAGCATGAAAGGGACGTCCAGGCTCTGATTGTGATTGGGCCTGTCGACACACTGTATTAATAGCTGCCTCCAGCTCGCCCTTGGCTTGGATCAGGGTCCATCAGTGGGGGCGAAGTGAAAGGGAGGATTGGGAGGGTGGAGCGTGGAGTTTGCGCTTATTTCCCGTTTTCCAGCGGGTGATTCAGTTGTCACTCATTTGTCAAAGTGGAGGTATTGTTAGGAGTGAGTGAATGTGTGTGTGACAACTCCCCATGGTCAAACTCTCTTTGTCCAGACTATTTAAGTGTGACTAAGGCCCTTGCGGCTGATTGTTAATATATGTTAAAAAGAATAATCTAATGTGTGATTAAAGAGTTTGATCGGCAGGGAAAGGGAGGTATTCGAAGTGTTCCTACTCTGCGGTTGTGAAAAGCGGCTGTTAGAAGAGGGCATCGCTATTTTTGGAAACGTCAAACATCCGTCACACACAGTTTGGTGCTGAAGTCACGTGTCGCTCACTATTCTTTTCTTTCTCAAGGTCCTGACAGTGTTGAGAAGTGGGTCACATCCTCACCTCTCTTGCAGCTGCCACGGAGACAGATAGTGATGGATGAGGCGGCCTGGCTGTCATCCCCTAAATCCCCTCAGTTTCAGTGTCAGCAGTGTCGACGGTGAAGAAAGCCACCACCTGGGATGCAGACAAACGAGGGAAGAAAGGAAAAACAAACACTTGAGGCTGAGTGGAGGTCCTGTTTGGTGGCTTTTGCTCAGTCAGGTGTGACCGAGTCATTTGAGAATGATCACATTTACCGAGCTCTCTGTGGCTCCGAGCCTCCCGGAGGTCAAACGGGGTCAAAAGGCAACAGGTACACGGATCTGGCAAACTTTCTGAACATCCACGACATGCACCAGAGTGCTGCTCACTCTTGATTCCTGTCATTGCTCGGGAGGGGCAGGTTGAGGAGGAGAGTAACTCACTTTGCACGGCAACAGAGCCATTTACACCTCCAGGAGATTATGATCCTGCTCCATTACGTCTTCAATTACTGTGAATGATAAGAATCATCCATTAGGCAAATGTTTTCTTATTGCATATCCTGTCACAGCAATGAAAATCTGTCTGCTATCATATCATTCGCACGGCCTCGCTCCCGCCACCGCGAGAATAATCAACAATCTATATCTGAGCCACGAGACCTCTCAGGAAGCGAGGAGAGTTATGTATCAACCTTTGCCTCTGTGTTTTCCACAAAACAAATGATTCCCTGTAGGGACAGGATGTTGTTGCAACACCCGGCACTACAACATTGATTCACACTCCTCGGGTACAAGCAGAAACAGATGTTGACAATTTTAAAAATGGAGATGTGGGGGGGGGAGAAGAATAGTTGGGAAATTTCCTTTGAGACTGTACCTGCTCAGAATGGATGGGTGGTGTTTATTTCAGGTTCTGGTTTAAAAGTGGAAAAACTCCATGTCCTGAAAATGAACTCCATAATTCACTCTAGAAAAACACATACGGAGCTATTCCAAGAGTATTTATGTGTTGCAACATTTTGGAATCTGATGGCAGAATCCGAGTGATATGGTCATTTATCACGTATTGGGTAATAGATCTTTTCTGGGCGAGTAAGGCCAGAAAAAGGACAGGGCCTCATCTCAAGTGCTCATACCCCGGAGCTGTGATCGGGGGGGGGATGTTCTCGCTAATCAAATCCCGCTAATGAGATTAGCTGTGTTAGCACTTAAGCTGTGGTAGAATGAATTGATGACTGGGCTTATTACTGGTAGCACACAGCTCTGCAGGAAAGGATGCAGCTTTTCACACCACGACAACAACACGGGCCTTAAAATGCCAAACCGACACACAGCCACCTGCTGAAAGACAATACTCTGTGAGGTCTGGAGCTCGGACTGTAAACCGCTGACCGGTGCTGACTGCTGTGTCACCTTAATACACCTATAAATATATTTGACGTGTTTACAGGTCTGCAGGGCTGCATGGTTTCCATCAAAAGACCCATGTGTGAATCCATTGCATTTTAACTAGTGACTGGGGGCCAGGCTGAATATGATTAAAATAAAATCATCTTGTGGGGAACATTTTTCTTGCCTCACATGTTGCTCATTAGTTTCAAAATTCAACGTTGCCCAAACTGACAGTGTTTGCACACACAAAGATCTCTCCTCGTGTACAACAGCGAACTTAAGAGCAACCTTGACTTTATATTTTTGGATTTGGCTGCCATGTTTTACAGAATAAGCATGCCCAGATTTCCTTTGTCTAATCCTCATTGTTCCCAAATAAAATGCACACATGAAAGTTTTTCATGGTTATTAGATACACCTGTGTTTGACAGGCTATAATACATGCAGAGGAAGAGGGTCGGTTCAACATGACCTTTTTAGGTATTGCCAAAGTTGTTTCATTGATCCACAGGGATTTATGTTTCACAAAAACACTCGCTGGCTCCGTAAATCAAATGGAACGACAACACGCAAGAGACAGAGACAAGCGGAGACATCAGAGTAAGTTGATACTTGGTTACAAAATAATGCTGTGAAGAAAGTTGAGGCTACGCAGAGCTGAAGGTTCAGGCATTAGAAAGAAAACTGAGAGGAAGAAGTTTTTTTGGTCTTTTTACATTTTTTTAGTCAAAGTTCTGAGAATAAAATCATAATGTTGAGAACGGTCTAATATTTAGTGAATAAGCCAAAATGTGAAGAATAAAGTCCACTGCTTAGGTCAATTGAATTCAAATAGAAAAGTGACTGACAACTATGTTTTTCATACTCACTGTGTTTACATATAAAAATTGAAGTTTGTTCTCAACATTCTGACTTTATTCTTGTTATTTAGTGATTAAAACAATCCTATGATGATTCAGTATGACTTAATTCTTGACATTTCAACTCAATTGTCAAACATTCAACTTGATTCTCAAGCTTATTGATTTACTTCTCGCCATTTTAAACTTTGTCGCAAACATTTCGACTCTATTCTCAACATTTAGACTTTAATCTTAAACATTTCGACAAAATGGCAAAGAAAATCTTCCTGTTCTCCCTTAGAACCACAATAATTTCGTTAGCTTGGCCCTAATACTCCTCCATATATGACAGACAGCTAGCATTGCTTCACAACACACACAAAAGACACACAAAAACGACTTAACTGAACGCACATTGGACGCACTTTTGTACGTGAGGCGGTAAATTTAAACTTTAGCCCCGCCCTCATTCTCGCCATGACAGTAATGGAAAGCAGGTGAGGCCAACAGCTGTTAGCTAGCTCCTTGTGTCTGTAGCGCATGAGCTAACTCACCTGACATCCTCCTATTCTCCATCGCTCCAGTAAATATCTGATATTTGTTGTTTCTTCTTTGCTGTTTTCTTCTCGTCGACTTCAAACCTGAACCTCGGAGCTGAGGAGGACGTTTCCTGCTCCTGATGTGAGCTCCTGCTTCTCCTCAGTGAGGTAGGGGCCTGCTGCAGTGCTAGCATGTTTTCATTAGTTTCTCTGGCTTTGCTCTGTTTGTGTTTGTAAGTTTTTGTTGCTGCTGAACTTTCCCGTACAGCTACTGTCAGTTTGAGCTCATGTTGTCTGTGGTTTGGTTTATTTCTCCATTTGCTGGCTGTGCTGTCATGCTGTTGCTTTGCATGTTGGGGAAATACATGCGGAAAAAAAACATGGACGTCACAGACAAACAGTATGTAGGCATTTAGAGCGTTGTAACAGATTTATGCCTCTTTTCGATATGAGTATAACAACAACGATCAGAGAAAAAGGGTCGAGTGTGACAGGCTTATGAAAAATCATAAAATCCTCTGTTTTGGCTAAAAGGTCTGGTATTTGGTGCTTGACTAACAATTTTCTGGAACCTAGCGTGTGTTATTTCATGTTAAAAGCTTCTATTTAGAGCTGATTGTAAAAGTATTTGTGATGAATGTATCAAAGTTGAGGTGGCGTTCATGGGATTTTTTCCCGGCACGTAACAAATTTTGTTCGCTATAAAGCTGCTTTCAGACATGAGCCGAACTGCGGAGATTCTCCACAATTTTTTTGTTGGAGGAAAACGTGGTAACATAAATGTCACAGTGTCCGATCAAGTTTAAACTCTGTATCCAGTTCTCAGGACTCCTCAGGTCATGTCTGAAAACGGCTTAATGTGACTGCTTGCCTTTTTTTCTTACTAAACTCTTCTCCTCATTCTTCTTTTCCTGTTTGTGGTTTAAGCAGTTGCAGCACTGTCTGGTTGCACTACGTTTACAACATGTCCTGGGGGTCAAACACTCTTAATGCTGCTGAATAACATTTTGTAAGTGATTTGTCTTTGCATTGCTTTTTCTGATTATTTAGCAAACTCGAAAAACTGCTGAGAAAACTGTCTGCTGCAGCCGCTGTTCGTCATTTTAAGATGTTGTTGTTAATACAGTATACACTGTGTGAAGCTGTTCATATATACCATGTGTTGCCGTGACGAGGAATGTTTATTATTGTTATTGCTCCCCCCCCCCCCTGCTTTGCTGAACTTGGTGAATACTTGCAGAGATTGATGAGGTCAGAGTGTAGATGCCAGAGATGAACTCTGTATTCTCACGAATCCATGTCTTGTCACTTGGGTACAGAACTACTCCTTTCTCCCTCCAAGCCCCAAAGACGGGGGAAACATTATTTTATAGATTCAAAAAAAAATAATAATCAATACCTACAAATATATACCATATATTGACACAACCTTGGCATGTGGAGAACAACATGTAGATATGAAAATGGATGATAAGTTAGGTATTTATCAGCTGTATCCACCACCTAACTCACAAATAGTTCTTCTAAACTTCTGCAGTTATTAAAGTGTTAAGTACATATGCGCGTTATACTTAGGATTGACCTCACTGGGGGAGCCAAGTTCCACATCTGGCTTTATAAGGCTATAAATTGAACTTTAAAATAATGTGTTTTTATTTAATTACATTGTTTTAGTGTGGATAATGGAGACTGGACTTGGGTAAGCCACCAGAACAACCTTTTTTTTAACAACATATTTTATTTAATGGAACTTCAACACTCGTTGTCGTGCTTCGTTTAGACATAACAAACATCCATCTGCACAGAACTAATTTCTGGGCGTCCTGACAGGCCTAAATATCCAGCAGTACATAAATCACCCTGTGATGGCCCCATAAAGGACCTGTCCAATGTGACTTTAACAAGCATTTCATTTTCTCAGTATGCTGCGTAGGTGTCAAGGACAACTCTCGCACCATCCCTCTGGTGCAGTCAAGGCTCAGAAAATATTTACTGCATCTCACACATTGAGCGGCGCTGCCTTGTTAGCGCTGCTGCCTGCATCAGCCGGACTCAAAGAAACTGCACTTATGTGGGAGGACGAGCAGGGACGTAAACAAAGAGGACAAGAAAGCAGAAAGCATCATATCAGCTGTGTGTTTCCTGTTTGTTACTGTAAGGAGCGAGGGATACATGTACAACCTGTAATCAAGCTAGGTTTTGGTATGACCTTTCGCCCGATTGAATTTCAATTCCTGCTCAGCGTCACGGAAATCATCGACCTCCAGGGGTCGAGCCCAGAGATGTAAAATTATATGGCTGTCGCAATCCTCTCGATCGGAGCTGAAGAACAGATATGTCAAAGACAAATCTTTTACACAAACAGGAAGCGTCCAAGAGATTGCAGGCGAAAGTGGTGGGAAGGCCTCTACCAGGCCTCTAGGAGTCACGTTGTTTTGGTCTGAGCACCCCAAGGATGCACACAGGGAGGGATGGGAAAATACTGAAGGGTTGGGGGGGGGGTTGCTTCTGAGGGAGGCTTGCTCCATATTAGTGTAACCTCTCCCATGAATATTTTTAAGCCCTTTATTAGAACTCAAGTGGATTAAGTAAGGAAAAAGAAAATGGCATTTGTATTTCCTCTCATCATGGTCCTGGAAGGTTTATCAGAGGCCTGACCTTCGTGTTAAATGAGACAACAAGCTGTCGTGCGTGTTTAGCTTCCTCGAGGTACGATCTGTCGAGCCCAAGGTGCATTAGAGACTGAGATAATGGAGGAAGAGGCGGTGTTGCCTTCGAGCAAGGAAGTGAGTGCTGCTGCTCTCAAGGTTTTATTCTGTTTATTAAATCATCATTGTGTTAAGACGCCACAGACACAGGCTGGAAGAGTGTAAACAAATAAATTTGCCTTTATGTGATTTCCTTCTTAGTAGTTCCTTATTTGAATAGTTCTTTAAAGTCAAGTGCTCAATTTCATTACGTCTGTTATTTATTCTGTAAAGTTGCGTAACAAGTTTTTTTTTTTCCTTTTTCTGAAATTGGTGGTGGCAAATCCAAAATCTACTTTTTAGAAGAAGATCACAACATCTGAGCTAGCTTGCCTTATGATCCAGCAGAGGGCGAGAATATCAGCGTGACCTATCGCAGCCTCTCTAGACCTTTACGTTAAGTAAACCATTAATTTTACGTTGTTTAGCCATGAAAACAGAAGACGCTAGCAAGACAAAGCCTTAGTCGGAGTGGACAACTAGACACCGAGGCATCCGAGAAGTGCTGTGTTTTACTAAACTGTGTTTTTTTACATGGTAGTTAGCAAATTAACGAATAAAAAGGTAACGCTGTTTGTCAACCTTGTACCAGAAAACTACCTCATACATGACAACAAATCTGAAGGTTCTCCTGTTGAGCTCGGATACGTTCAAACAACATTTTTTAGTGACTGTTCTATGAGGCTATGGTTGTATGCTCTCTGGCAGTTAATGTATGTGTTCCTGTAGTGAAGGTCAGTGTGTGTGCAAGACGTCAAAGTTTCACCCGCACAATGGTGCACTAAGGATCTGGAACCTGTTCTTAACCCCAGCCAGGCCTTCCTTATGTAAACAGCATGGGAACAGCATTGAGTTTTCTTTCTCACCCATGACCCTCTCTTGTAAAACATCCATAACCAGGCAGGGGACCATCACTGAGGAGCTGTGGAGTAAATTCAACTCGATTTCAACAACATTTCTGCTTTCAAGATGCATCTGCGCGTCAGTATATCTGAGACTTTATGTGCCGTATCACAGCTTGTACCCACTGTCCTTTCTCAAACCACCTCTGGCCATGCTCTTTCTCTCGGGGACTGCTGGGGAATTTGGGCTCAGCTGAGTCAATAGCCTTGGGGCCCTACAGACCATATAAACACCCCTGTCCTCTGGGAAGAGGGTGACTCGCGCCATGCTGGCGATGTTTTGTCATGTCCTCATCTCTGTAGTAACAAACAGATTAGTCTTTGACAGACGTTCGGAGGCAATGGCTCAGTCTTCTGTAACCTGCTGGTACATCAAATAAACACACTGTCTTTGTTTTAACATGGTTTTTATACTTGGAAATTTGTATGAGGTGATGAGTTTTCAGGCCAGTATCGTATCAAAAAATTAAAAATGCAATTATCTTTTCTCAACCCAGATAGGGAAGGAGAAATCTTTATTCTCTCAAAAATAACATCACGTCTTTTATAAAAATTGTATTCAGTTCAGAACCAGCAATTGTGCATTGCTGTACTGTGATTCTTATTCATGCTCAGCATGGGAATATGGGCAAATAACTTTATAAGTAGAAAACCAGATTCAAAATGGTCTGAACTCACGTCTTTCAGTCGTTTCCCTGTTCGTCATCAGGTTCCTGCAAGTTTGTCGCATATTCTGGGACGCCAAGTTCACTTGACCTTAAAGTAAGCAACAGGTCAAGAACTTCAGCTCGGAACAGTCTACTGCCCGGCCTCTCCAGTCCGGTGACGTGCTCTGTCCTGCAGATATAAGCACATAAAAAAATGCTGTGTGTTTATGATTTGTCTTAATAACTTCGATTCTGTTCTGTCTGCTGACCTGTAGGAAGACAGTAGCTTTGAACATTTTGACTGGGTTCCTGTTCCCAGCATTTCCTGCTGAGGTGGCCTCGTCTGAGCAGTTTGTTTTGGCTGTGTTTTGAAGGAGTGCCAGTTACTGGAGGGCACCATGGCAAGGTCTCGTAATCAGCACATAGTCCCTGGAAAGGAGGACCTCCGGTTTCCAGTTTACTTTTCCATGCTCTTTTTAATTTGAGAGAACATCTCACAGGTCCTGTAAAGTGATAGATTTCCTGGAGGAATATGTGGGCATGGGATAATTTCAGTATAGGGATGATAATAATCTGTTCAGGGAATTTGGTTTCCTAGTATTGGACGTTCCACAGGGAAACATGAATCCCCAGAGAATGAAAGTCTGTCGGAGCTGGACATGGTCATCTGAGGACTCTTGGTCTCCACCCACACCTCCGTCACCTGGAGGGAGAATTGAATAGTGCAGCCTCTAGGACCACCTTCACACACTTCTGGCATCTTTTAACCATATAAAGCCATCATGCAGAGCAATGTTTTTATTGAAACTATTGGTTTCATCTGTGTAGCTTTATTGTCGATCCGACATAGATTATATTAGAAAAAAACTGCTCTACAAACTAAAGTAATATCTCTCCCTGTGTGTCATCATTTATTAAAATTACTCCGCTTTCTGGAAGCCATATGGAAATTATACATGGTCCATTATGACATAATGCCGAAGTAATTTTTGGCCATGAAATCAAACATGACAACGTTATAAAGTATTTAAAGTCATCTGATTAACGTAAAGATGAATTAATTGGTGTTTGGATCATTGAACAGCATCTAAATCATTCCACAGTGAGAAAGTAAGTAGGTTTTAAATGCATTCATACTTTGACATGACCATGTTTCATATTCTCAAGACCAAGAGCGTAAAAGGTTCATTTGAACAATGGAAGTAAACAGAGGTGAGTGGTTTTGAAAACCAAAATCACAGCTTTACAGTGGGTATATAGTGTATTCCTGAGTATCACACAGACTATACGTCCCAATGAGTCATCTGAATTTGTTTTATTATTCTGCAGGAAAGTGTAATGTATGAGAAGGCTCATAAAACCAGGGAACATTTAATGTGGAGTTGTTTTTCCTGTTGTTAGAAGTTTAAATAAATAAAGCTGCTCGTGCGTACTTTCTGTACCCAAAGACTTTGCATCACAAGACTGATGAATGAAACAATGGACTCCAAATGAAATATTAAACACATACGCACGCGGTTTGAATAAATAAAGGCCTTAAGATGCTAAGCAGGTTGGTCAAAGTTTTAGGACTCAAGCCAGGGAATTCCCTCACTGGAGCCACAACGGCCTGATGTGTTTTCAGTTGCGACGTTTTCTCTCCCAGATGACGAATACATCATGCCACCAGACTTGGCAGAACAAGTCTAAACGCAGGAAAAAATGGAAGATATTTGTAAATTGAATACATGGCATTCAAGTTTGTTTATTTTCTCAGTCAATTCCCGATAAATATCTGTGCTATTCTGTTTAGGATTAACCCTCAATGGCCTGTTTAAACATCAGCACAGCAAAATATTGTATTATCTTTGCAAGTCGTTGGACTTCGGACGAAAAAAAATATAGCTGTCAAACTATATGCTGTTATTATGGATTGGATCCCAGGCTCCTAAATTGGTCATAAGAAGCATGTACTTTGTGATTATCAGGGGGGAAATAAGCGAGCATTCATCTGCCCCGTGGGTGCTCGTAGTGTGTGTGTGTGTAAGGTCAGTTAACCCCCGCTGAGAGAGCTGCAGTGGGTGGGAGGAGGAGCAGAGCCAGAGGAAATGACACAGCAGCGGGGGATCTCATGCCAATCAGCATACAGTACAGCCAACGAGAGAAACACTATAGCCAAAACACTGGTGCTTACCGATTTTTCCCAAGACTTGATGTTTTTACCCTTGAGATGAAAGAGTGGTTATAGCTTGAATCGTATAATCTCAGTTGGGTTGTGCTTTTGTTCCTCAGATATTTTATACCATATACTCAACTTAAGCTGTTCACGTTCTTGGGCTTTAGTGTTTACATAATTGTTAACTCCGCTCGCCTGGAGGTTGTTTTAACTCCTCTCTGTTGGTTTGTTTTGGTTCTTACGCAGGATTTGACAATTTATACGACTACGCTCACTAAATATTTACTGTGGAACATAGTGGAAGGATTGGACCTGGGCCATGAAAGAACCCATTGCATTTTGGCCTGGATCTGGACAAAGCTCTGCAATCTTGTTGATCTCATTCTCTTTTTCCTCCGGAGGTATTTGTAAAATTCCTTTGTGTTGTGCCCGCTCCGGCTCGCTGAATTCTGCAGACAGTGTGTTGCTGTATTGTCACATGGGCTCACTGGACATTCTAGGGACTCTGTACTAGGGGGGCCAACAGTAAAAACTCTGGTGAATGTCCGGAACCACTGACTCACACAATTGCGGCTGATTTCAGGCGATGACCCAGAGTCCAATGAATGTCTGAAAGCAACTTTATTGTGATAATTTTTTGTTGTTTGGACATTTTTTACCAGGGAATAATTTAAGGATCTTGATTTAAAAAAAATCTGGTATAATTAGAGTACTCACATGTATGAATGTGTGAAATATGTTGCAGCCTGATTGAAGTTAAGGGGACTGTTGTGCCCTGGGCATCTTGTTTCCTGTGCTATGTCTGTCTGCTCTCTGTGGCTTTACGGTGTTTAACTTGGTAACCATGTAACTTGACATTCAGGGTCAACTTTCAGAGTACTCCCACTCTGTGTCGGCATGGAGAGAGAGGAGGCGATTCGCCACGAGGCAACTCCTAATGAAATCCCTTCCTGGGAGCTCTGTAAATATTTTCATCCTCTCCCTCGGCCTGTTGATAGACTAATTCCACTCACTTGACTAATTAATCACCGAGGAGTGGAGAGCGGCTGAGATGGGAGGAACTGGATAAGTGGGCTCATGGCTGTTGTTGGAAACTATCCATATCAACACTCTGTATGAAACTCTGCCCCGTGCTCGACTCAGAGAGATGAGTACAAATAGCCTCATGTGTTGCTCTGTATTGGTGGCAAGGCTTTCATTGAGGATCATTTATTGTCTTATTTTAGTATAATAGCAATTTTAGAAGACACAGCTTTGGGGTTTAAATTGTTGCGTTTTCCCTTTGCCTTTTATTTAAGAAACGATTAATCGAGAAAATATCTTTAGTTTCAGCTTAAAATTTACCTTGTTATTAGATCTTTTATAAGCAGTAAGACATGCAATCTATGCCAGCAGCCTTAGAATAAACAAAAGTAATTGGGTTTATTTGAACCTATTGGATTACATATGAAATTGCTTTAATTCTTGTTAACTTTACTGACAAGTTCAGGTATACATTGGTTTCGGCACATTTGGCGTGCGCAAGCGTGTGCCTGTGTTAACACAGGATCAATAAAGAAAGATGATTCTTTCACCCTTAAAATGTATTGGTCTATATATTTAATGGGGAAATTGAATTGCCTGATTATTTTCACTTTACATGACCCGATAGGAATGTTTGTCTTTGGCAAATCCACTGAATCTAATACCTTAATTGTTACATTGCATCATTCAACCACAGATAACTATATATTTTGGATTTAACAGTATTCAAGGGATAGCTTCCTTAGTGTGAATGTAAATGGGAAAAATGTGCTTTACCTATAACTCTACTCTTATCTTTCGACCCGAGTCTGTTTTACACCCACGTTATTTCACATTATGTGATATCATACCGTGACTATTTATTAAAAACATGTTGTTCTGACAGTCAAAATCTTGTTTTGGTTTCTTTCCCAAACAGACATGTATATAATTTAATATCTCACTAGACACGGTTATCACCTTAATAATCTGCTGATAGCCTCAAATCAGGGAAACATACCTTCTAATTATAAGATTATGTTGTTTTCTTTAATAAAGATGAATCTGTGTTGGGGATGTGGCAGAACTAAGATGAATAATACAGAACGGTGAAACGCTGAAACACAGTTTTTCCAGATTATTTTGCTACAGATTAATCATTGCACTCGTAATTGAAATAATACACTGATTTTGCTACAGACGTATACTTGGAATAGTCGTATAAATACACACACTCGCACACGTGATCCGTCTTTGGCCGGCGAGACGCTCCAGTCTTGAGGAAACTGTTGAATCTATTTCCCAAAGTTCTCTTGGAGCGTAAACCCCTTCCGTCATCCTGGTTATTTGAAAAGCATTACTTACCGATGGCAGTGATACTGATTGATGAGGTCGAGTTTCCACAAGAGCCGACTCGAAGCCACACGACAGATAGATGCAGTTTTCATCGTACCTGAAGGAAACCGCTCGTCTTCTCCTCAACTTTTCCAATCTCTCTGGAATCAAATCATTTAGCATATTTTCATATTTTAAGCCTTGTAAAGCTTCGAGTAAGGGTCCCTGAGTAAAACCCGTAATTTGATAGTAATAGTGTTTAACTTGTGTGTACACGTGCATTCTAAACCCACGTCACGGCTAATAGGTTTTCAGAAAACTGTCCATCCTGTCTATTTAATCACTCTTGATGGGCTTTCGGTGATGCAGGGAGATATTGCTTTCAGAGCTAGCACGGTGCAAATCAGGTTAGCTCTTACACTGAATGTGGAGGAGGCCTGCAAATCTGGCCCCTGTTCCATTTCCCCTGGCTGCATTACCCACTTCTAACAAAGTTACCGCACACTTCTCATTTTTCATTGGATTAAAAGGGCTATATAGATTTGGACATGCGACACGGCGGTACATCAATCCCCAAGTGCATCTGCCCTACAGTTCAGATCGTCAGACACACACACACACACACACACACACACACACACACACACACACCGTCTCTTCATCTCTCTTTCACACGCTTTCTCACTTATTTTACAGATATCTTGCCTTAGCTTGTCACCGACCTCCCTCACAACAGACGCGGCTCGTTAGCCTTTTGTCTGTCGTCAGCTTGATTACATCAGCGAAAGGACAACGACACTAATGTTCGCTTTGCAACGACTCAGACCCATTAACAGCTACAACAAGGCAGACAATCGAAAGCTCGGCCACTGATGGCAGCATACATTATATATTTATTTGTTTAACTCTGAACTTTAGCAGGTGACTTGTGTAGCCCCCTGCTTCAGGTACGTTGAGTTTTCCAAGACTAACAATCTTCCTTCAAGTCAATCTTTTCCATTCAGTCCTTAATTATATTTCTAACTTACCATAGTACGTGGCCCTGAAAGCTCAACGAACGGCAACTTAAGAAAACACATGCAAGTTGACAAAACACCAGCAAAGTAAAAAAACTTCTTCATCAATTTCACAACACAACACAACACATTACAGCAACGCGCTGCAAAAAGAGAAAAGCGCTGCAAATACCGGAACGAGCTGCAAATAGAGAAACGCGCAGCAAGAAGCCAAACGCGCAGCAAGAAGAGGCCACAACACAACGGAAGTGTTTCCATGGGACAGCTAAAAGTGATGGACACTGCTGCCACAAAAACGTCCAATACACCATAGAAATTTGGTTCCACACAGGGTTCGGCCACCCGCGGCTCTTCGGCCCCTCTGCAGTGGCTGTACAGCACAATGTTGTGCATATGTTTCGCGAACGCTGAACTTAACAAATCAGTTTTCATATTATTAACGTGAACGTAACGTGAGTTAACGTCACGTACATTTTTTAAATCATCACCGTAACAGGCCATCATGAAATACCAGGAGCGGGCGAGTGTGTGTGTGTGTGTGTGTGTGTGTGTGTGTGTGTGTGTGTGTGTGTGTGTGTGTGTGTGTGTGTGTGTGTACATGTGTCCCCCGGCGCTCCGACCCCGCCCACTCACTCGGAGAGAGCCACAGTGAGCTCTGATCACGGAAGATGATCCGATCTAGAGACATGTCGTCTTCTCCTGTTAAACTGAATAAACAGCGCTAACAAGCAAGCCCCTGTTTGTGAGGCAATATATTGTCCATAGTGTGCAGGGGTACAAAACCTTTACTATCAAAAGAGCGAGTGGGCGGGGTCGGAGCCCCGGGACCCGGGACCTATATACAGTCTATGCCCGGGACCGGAGCACTCGCTACACACACACACACACACACACAAACACACACACACACACACACACACACACACACACACACACACACACACTCGCCCGTTCCTGGTATTTCATGATGGCCTGATACGGTGATGTATGTGACGTTCACGTTAATAATATGAAAACTGATTCATTAAGTTCAGCGTTCGCGAAACATATGCACAACATTGTACTGTACAGCCACTGCAGAGGGGCCGAAGAGCCGCGGGTGGCCGAACCCTGTGTGGAACCGAATTTCTATGGTGTATTGGACGTTTTTGTGGCAGCAGTGTCCATCACTTTTAGCTGTCCCATGGAAACACTTCCGTTGTGTTGTGGCCTCTTCTTGCTGCGCGTTTCTCTATTTGCAGCTCGTTCCGGTATTTGCAGCGCTTTTCTCTTTTTGCAGCGCGTTGCTGTAATGTGTTGTGTTGTGTTGTGAAATTGATGAAGATGTTTTTTTACTTTGCTGGTGTTTTGTCAACTTGCATGTGTTTTCTTAAGTTGCCGTTCGTTGAGCTTTCAGGGCCACCGTACCATAGGGCTCTTTTCTTAACGTCTTTGCTTTAAGCATTTCAGGTAAGGTTAATTTACTTAATTTATTAACCTTTAGCTATTTTTAAATTTCTAACTTATGACCTACTTTGTTGATGGGCAGCCTGTTGGACTGATACAAAAGTTATCAAATCAAAATTGTTTATATTGTGTTAAATGTAGCCTGACCAATTTGGATGTTTTCGGGCTGACGCTGATATTATATTGGTTAATATTAACGCTGATATCGATATAGGATATGGTGAGTTTTTCGGCAAACCGATATATTGGTTGAGCTCTCTGGTCTTAAACGTGGACAAACCAGAGTTAAAAACACATGTAACAAACTTCACTTTCCAGAACAGTAATACTCCTTAAATAAAATCAGTTATTCTGTGTCTCAAGGCTCATTTCCTTTACTGTACATCTGGTTCACATTATGGATAGTGTAGGTTACACTTCTCAGGGCAAATGACTTTGACCAAACCCTCAATAATTGTGTTGAAGTGACATGTGAGAGACATCTTCCCATACTCACTTGCACTTGTTGTCACAACCTCTGCATTTAGCCAAGGACATATGTTAACCATTCATGAGAAAATGCCCCCCCCCCCCCCCCCCCCCCCCAACCCCGCATGTTAAAGTTGGGGTCTCTGCATGGATGTTTCCCAGTGCTGATTCTCATGTACTGTACATTGTGTAATACAGTTTGTACAAAAGGAAAAGTGGGGGCTGGAGGATGGAGCTGTTCTTCGTGTGCTTCCAGCTGGTTGTATGACGAAGTATGAATTGCAAATATTTCTCAAACTCAAGGGAAGTTTGATCTATTACTTTAGGAATCTTTTAATGCCTGTCATTGCATAAAGTCCAAAACACATTACATGATCTAAAAGAATAAGATCAAGGATGCAATTAGGAAGTTAGTAAAGGAGGCATTATTTAGAAAGGACAGAGGAACGGTTTTAAGGAAGCAAGAAATTGAGGTTGGAAGTCATAAGGAATTAAATCAGTCTCAGTCAGGAAGGAAAGAGTTAAAGAAGGGGTTGAGGTACAGAAGAATTAAGGGACTGAGGAAGGTGGAGAGAAGCAAGGGTTAGGAAAAGAGTGAAGGAGTTAAGTAGGGAAGGAAGAATTAAAGGATGAAGGGCCATAAAAAATGAATAATCACGAACGGTATTAGAATCATTTTTGAAAAGTAAAGTGAGACGCACCTCACTTCATTATTCTCTTTTCTCATAATGACTGTGATTCAAAAGCCCTTTATGTTTTGGTTCATATGAAATGACGTCATACCTAGATGAACAGGCTGTTTCAGTTAACCTTATCAGTTTTGACAACCTACATTTCTGGGTTACTTTGTCATAGCTATAGGCTAAATATTTAAATTGCAGCGTCACAAAATGTCAAACAGTGTTGTGTGTCCCGAGCTTTATGTCACCATATACACATTATCCCATAATGTAGCTCCAGTGAGGCCATCTGCTCTGACCATGTACACAATCATAAAAGGCCCTTTAGGTCTGCCACATGAAAGAGTCTGACTGAAGAAGCTTTACATCCATTAAGCCCACTCCTCTGCAGCTTGCTGGCACACAGAGAAACAAAGGCGTCACCAGGCAGGTTGTTAACTGCGTAACCGGTCTGTGCTGATGTCACAGCCGAGGATGTAAACTGTACCCGACTGAATCACTGCTCCTGGAGAGTTCTGTGCTGTTTTTGTAGGCGGGAACTAGGACACTGGATAAGGTCCAGTCACCGCTGGCACTCTGTCCTTTCTCCCTGATAAGATTAGTAATTTTCCACATTGTCGACAAAGTGCCCGGTTTTATGTGGATGACTGTAGACTTTAATGCTGTATGTCTTTCCCTATCTTGTGAGGATCATATGAATCATACAGCTTGCTAGGGAAAATGTATTTTTTCACCTTTTTATAAACGTTTTGTTTGTTGTTTTGATGAATTACTGGTGAGCATGAACCATCTCTTCTCTCTGGCACTTGTTCGCCTCTTAAAAAAGTCTGTCCCACGTCTCAACTCTGCCACATGGTGGACAGATGAGTGAACAGCTCTTGATTTTTATGTTGATACTGGTCTGATATTCTGTTGGAGTTAGAAATGGAAATCTGAACATGCGCCACAGCTGTTATTGCTCCTTTAAAAATGACAAAAAAAGGTGTCTGATACTTAAAAGTAGTCTTTCTATTAGTGTATTAATGTATTATTACATTTTACTACATTGTTTTTGAAATTAAATACTTAATACAGTAAAATCTCTTGAATGATATCTGCAAGAAGATCCAATTATTGCTGCCATTAACATTTGCCACAAGGTAAACCCCTTTATGTTTTTACCTGACTATGTAAAGGTCAATAAAAACAACACTTTTCATAAGGAAATCACTTCCTTTTTTCAAAGTGAAGATATCACAGCAGCTTGTTCTTCAATATGGAGCAAAGCAGACATAACATTTTAAGATGTAAATAGGATGAGTGCCATCTTGTGGTCTACAAACCCTATTACACAATTCAGAGGCTTCAGACACAGAGTCTACAGCAGTGAACTGATTTAATTTACCTTAAAATAAACATCAATTCAACATTTAGCTTTATATTTGATAATTGGCCAACAATTATAATTGGAGACATGGAAGATCCTGTAAACCAGATGTGAGTTGAGTGTTGCAGATGTGCAAATCACCCGAGCCACCATGTACTTTATTTGTTTTCTTTTATTAAGACAAGTACATTTTTATGTTTTTATTATAGTTTGGACATAAAGATTTATTTTATTTTTAACTTATGGCCTTGTCCTTCTTTATTATTTGATCCTCATACCAATGTAGTGAAACACAAACATACAGAGTCTCTGTGTGTTAATCGAACATGGGAGGGATACACACACACGCGCACACACGCGCACACACACTTTAAGCCACTGTGTACTTTTCTGCTCCATCAAATCTCTCCACAACTGGGATTCTCTAAAATGATGTTGACACACAAACGACGACCCTTTTATGCCCTCAGTTTTAAGGTGCTCAGCAGTAAAGTGGCAGCTAAATCACTGGAAGTGTACACAGTGATAACCATTAGGTTTGACCACGCCACTGGAGTTCAATTGATGCGTCGTTGCGTGCAGTCAGCGGCTGAATGTTTGCAAGTCCCATGGTGAGAAGTTGGGGATGCTAACTCCGCGCCTGCACACCAAGCACATCAACCAGCTAGCCTTGGGCAAAGGAAGCCAACATGCTGGCGCGTTTGAGTCAGTTTGCATCGCTAATGTCAGAACAAAACGCTAGCCCCGGCGGTAACACTCAACGCTTTACTTGTTTATTTATTTCTGTATTTTTTTTTTGCCCCCTCTAATCTCCTGTTCCCGAATTAATTACTCAATTAGCATAGTAAATTAGCGAAACAATTATGATGCATGGAAAACTTCCAGCGTGCACCATCACAGCCAGTCTGGATACATTTAGTGAAGTGAGGAAGGGGGGTGGGGGGTGGGGGGAAAGCAGGCGGGGGTGGCTCAGGAACTAAAACCAGAGAATTAGAGACTTTGTAGTGGAATAAAACATTCTAACAAACAGCCCTGCCCAATGAAATGTGATATGCGCCTCTCAGTGTGAGGCGTAATAAAAATAGCAGTACAAATTTATTAGCAATTTATAAAAGTAGCAAGGAATTAATTCTTCATGCTTCTTGGGAGGTTGCGTGGAGTGCACGAGGAGCGGAGCGCTGAGGCTTATGGAAAGAGAGGGATTTTCTTAGTTCCTTCTTTTGACACGGACAGTAAATGCATCGTGTGTGTGCTTTAAAACATAAATCCGTCATTCAGTCGCCACACAGCCGTCCTTGTGTGTGGAACGCCACATCTGAACCTTCTCGGGGGTCCACCAGAGCAGTGGGAACATTGGCCCTTTGGCATCCATGTATCACACAACTGGATGACAGTGCAGCCACCCGGCCTGTCTCTTCTTCTGCCAGCTGGTTGAAGAGGAGGACTCCTGAAACATATTTTTTCCCTCTGGCACCTCTGATGGGTCATAATAACACTTCTCTGTGCTTTTAAAGTGTCATTTAGCCAAAGAGATCCAGCTAATGAACAAGTAAAGCTTTCGGCCATTGAAAAATTACAGGTCTCCGATGATTGCTGGTGTCTCGCACCTATAATAAGACGGAGAGAGGATCTTTAATGTCACTCGGCCCTTGTCCAGGATTCCTGCTGAGAGTCCAGCAGCGAGGGAGACACGGGACACTCACTCTGCTCCTCATCAAGATTCAGAAAAGTCTGGGTGATGTAGTTTTTGTCATTTTGTTGCTTGCATTCTTTTTACCTTTTTAAGAAAATAATCACAAGATACACCATATTGCATGTGTGCCCCTTTTTGAGTCTTCTAACCTCCCATATTTCCCGCTGCCTCATCAGTATATACATGTGGAATGGTGGCCCTCAGTTTGACTGTGACTCCTCAGCTGGGTTTAAATGTAAACGTTGTGGTAATGGCACTGCGTGAAAGGCCTAAAATGTATAAATCACGATCCTCAATATGTTTTTACCCTATGTACAAAATATATAACCTTTTGGATTCAGTGTTCTTCCCTCTAGCAGAAAAGCTAGAGCAGCTTGAACCAGTTTCTCTGATAGCTCGGAAAAAAGCACATTATGACTTTCCGTGAAAATGTGAGTTTCCGGCAGGTGTGTAACGGCGGCATCACAGTTTTCCACTGGCACGATCCCAGTGGCATAAGATCCTTGTGAATATCACATACCTCATTACGCTCCACTCAGTTTAGGTTCAATGTGTAATTAGTTTAATGAGTGTTGTCCACTGAGAGCACTGTGGAGGGACGCATCTCCTCAGCTAATGTATTTGCATGACAATATGAGAAGCGAGCAGATTGCACATCATAGTCTTAGCAGTAGGCTACTCTCCTATGTGTAATAAACCATCAAGAAGTCACTGATGGTTGGAGTGGACTAACACAACATACTCGACAGCTCTCGCCTTTTTAATTGCATTAAATTGTTTGGCAAATATCTGCTTTCATTTATCCCAATTTTTTTTTTTTTTTCAACTCTGCTCCTTTCATTTATCTTTTCCAAGGCCGATGCAATCTGTTCAGTCTTGTCATGTAAATAAAAGCTTCATCTTGAATAAAGGGAAATTAGATTCAGAGTATCCCACTGGCTGCCTGGCAGCTACATCAAATGGCTGAAACAAGAAGCTCTGTTGTACTTTTCACTGTTGTCGTGCTTTTGCTCGAGAGTTTAAAGACGCCGCGGGGACAAAAGAGTTCGGTGGAAGTCCGAGGCCGAAGTGAGAGGAGACCGAGCACATGATTATAATGATGGGAGTTAATTCATGTCACAAGTTGCGCTTCAATCTGCACATTTTGGCACAACGTCCGGTAGAATCTAATGGTTTCAAAAGCTTAATATGTGATGTGTCTGACAGTCTTTTAGTGGCATACCTCTACATCCACGCAGAGGAAACAGTATGAGCAGTTGTGCATATTTAAGAAGTAAAAAAAAAAAAACTCAATTAAAAATGACTACAAACACGCTTCTCGTTGGAAAGAGACAGCCTGTTACACTTTAATTCAAAACCCATCTATCTCGCTAAACAGCGGTTTCTCGCTCGAGATTGCAAATTCTCCTCTCTCTCTCTCTTTTTTTTTGTTTTTTTTTTCGGGAGGAAAGTCAGCAGTCGGAACGTCACCAGTCTTCGCCTGTCAAGGCTGTCACAGCTGGACTCCGCTTGTGAGTTGATTAAAATAGGAGAGTCCATAGCTAATTAAAAAGCTCTTCCCTTTTAATGCGGGAGTGTTAAATAAAGGAGCAGGAGAGGGGATATAAACAGCCTCCTGACAGATCGTTCATTTGCAGAAACTCCAGGCTCCCTGTTGGCCTGAGCCGAGTGTTGATTTGGGGTGGAAATGCGGTGTCAAAGGTCACCTCTGTGGCGACACACCGTGCCAGCTTCCTAATTGAGTGTCCATCCCCGGGTCTCTCCAGTGCGTAAAAGTTTTATTTTTTTTATTCGGCGGTTTCATTTCAGGTTTTGACATTACAATATTCTTTTAATGTTATATTTTCCCTACCCACAGGGAAGATGGGAAAAGAGGTAAAAAAGCAGCCGTGTGCATTTCCTCTCCCGGCTCAAAGGGCAGGTAAAGTCTTCAGCCCGAATTTTTGTGTTTATTTTTACGAGCAACCCCGACTGCTGCCGCTGCTGGTTAGAGCCTCCCCTGGAGGTGGGGATGATGGGGTGGGTGGGGAGTGAATGTTTTTCAGTTTAAAGTTACAGTGTTGTTGGACCCGGGTCTTAGTTTTCTCCTGAAATTCCTCCTTCCAGTGCTGCCAGAATTATCATCAAGTGACGTCTATATACAATCAAGACCATCATGTAAAGCTTAAAAAGAGGCTTCGTCTTTTTACCATATTTATGACTCTTCATTCTCCAAATTAGTGACATCTCACACACAGGAATCCAGGCTCAAGCAGAAATCAAAATACTGTACTCAAGTTTGGTTGAATTTCCAAAAGCCTCCTCCCCTTAGAAAAAGTGAATATGATATATGGCTTCGTTGGCCGTGAACTTTGTCATTTTCAACACCTAAGAGCCACTGGTCACCCAAGAGGAAGAGAGTAACTGGTGGAACTTGAGTGCTGAGATCATTAGTCTTTACATTGGTGTTTTTTTCCACTGCTCACGTCCAGTAGAGGTTAACCTGAAGTACAAATACTCAGAGAGTCATTTTTGATGCAATGATGGTAAAAAATAGACCCGGCAAATGTTTGAGGCATGTTTTTCAGCTTATTGCATCTTTCAGGTGATGATGGCCTGAAGGAGACATGCCACACTGCACACGCTAGCTGTGCACCGTGACTGGACTCCCACTACTGTGCCAAAATAACAAAAATAAACAATTAGCTGTAGAAAGAAATATTTAAAGCAAAACAAGAGTATTTCTCAGCAACGGTGGCAACAGTATAGACATTTTTCCGAGTCGTAAATCTCGCCCGGTCATTGCAGCTACAAAGGAAATATTGTTTTGAACGAGAGAAAAAGCGGACAACTTGACTTCGGCCTGCAGTTGCATGAACAAAGCCTCGGCTTACTAAACAGTGGTCCTTGAGGGCTTTTGTGTGGCCGTCGAGTTTTATGATCCTAATTCTTTCGCATATATTGCCAACATAAATATGGCACTTCACCGTGGGATGCTCCGCGGAGGGTCGTTAGGACCGGGGCTCGGCAGCAACAGGTTCGGATACACAACTTTTTACTGCGGGCCCTGAGAATTTTTCCCATCAGTGGCTTCTCGGCATGTTTGGGTGTGAGAAGAAGCCACATACTGTGTCCTTTAAAAAAAAAAAATCTGGTTACCTAATGCTGATGGGAGATGATTGAGAGCTTAAAGATGGAAGAATACATACTCTGCATGCTTGTATACATTGCTGTTTAAAATATTAACAGCGTGATTCACTTGTACAGCAGATTGGTGTGAGACAAGTGTCGTGATTCTACCTGGGCTTTTATTTCCACATTACAAATCAAAAACAGGTTATTATAAGGATTTGCCACATGATAGAGATATGAGGCGTAGGCATATTTATATCAAGCTTTGAAAAATAATCTAGAAGGAGTTGATATATGTGAAAGGATATAGACTGTTCGATAACTGCTATTAACAAGAAATATGGTGCCGAAACAAGATAATCCATTTATAATATTCCTCTACGTCTGAGATGTCTAAGCTTGTCGGCTTTGAGGAAACAGAATATGAGTAAAACCTCAAAGGCTGCGATGCACAACAGGAAAAGAGCAGTTGACTGTATCATCGTAACCCTTTGGCTACAACACTGTGGTGGGTGATTCAGAAACATGTGCTGCCATTTTATCACGCCGAGGGCCAAGTTTTGGAGCCTTAAACACCCCGCCAAGGCTTGATAAATCTGGCTTGAAAAATCTCATTTGCAGAGAGTTCGGCATCTGCAACAATATTTATCTTCTTCCCTGTCCAAGGGTAATGGGTTAGGCAGGATGGATGAGGGCAGAGTCCTCTTGCCTTCAGGTGCAGCGATCTCACAGAGGACCCGTATGGCTGCTTATGACGAAGCAAAAGGAAACACATCAAGTCCCTCAGTAAACATATCACCACGGTTGAACAATTGGCTATTAGCATAATTAGCCAGCCTGATCTTAGACTTTTTATGCGTGTGTGTGTGTGTGTGTGTGTGTGTTTGGAGGGGGGGTGGGTGTTTTGCCGTTGTTCCGCAGCAATTAAACCCATCTAATTTCCAGAAGAACAAACATTCTCTGGTGGCTGGGGGAAAGCTTCAGGGCGCAGAAACTTCAGGAAAAATAGAGTCCTCGGTGGCACCAAGTCTTGTCTGATGATGTTTGCTAATTACGCAGCCAGGCACTTCCTGGGAAAACACAAAGTAATGGGCAAGGGTCTGCGCCTGAAGCTTATCAAGAAACAAGCAGCCAACTCTGTCTGGATGTGGCCTCGTGTCTCTTGCACAGAAGAGACGAAGGAGGACGAAGCCAGGAAACAGAAAATCGAAAAGGTCAGTTTCCAGTGAAGGACTCTGTCTCAGATGTAATTAACCTTTTGATTTAGGACGCGCTCTCGTAAGTAAACTGGCAATTAGTTTATTTGGCTATCATGTGATATAATGACTTTCATGTGACCTCCTCTAATCTGTTGCCTCCCAGACTCTTTGCTGAATATCTCGTCTGGCCTCTGATGACTGCTGATCTGTTCCCACTGATCGAATGCACGGGTCTGATGTAAAAGGAAACATGGCTGTGAAGTCAGCACTTCTCATCTTTTTATTTATGCCACATTCAATCTCTCTCTCTGTCCATCTCCTTTCTTGCATTGTCTCTTATCTACAGAAAGAGGGAGGTCGGACTTTGGCGTTTTCTTTTATAGGAAACACTTGCGAAATGAAACAGTTCATCTGCAGTCGACTCTTCTTCTCCCTTTATCAAATAGTAAAAACGACTCGTGACTTCTTCGTTCTTTCCGCAAAAGTTTAGTAAACAAAGTTGGACGGATAAAAATCAGGAACAACACAGCAAAATGCCTTTTCACACTATCAGGTCTGAGTAAGAGTTAACGAGGCAGAGCGTTCAGGAAAATGTGGAGAACATAGACCCCGAGACTGTAAGCCAGGAAACCACAGGGTGGTAAGATGTGTGAAATGGTCTTCCCTGCGAAGCCGCGCTCAGCGAGGGCCACAGATGTAAAAATGTGGCCTGTTTTACAGCACGCTGACTTTATTGGTGAATTTTGATGTAAATGGCGGAGGCGACCGCCTTGCTCGGAGCTTACGCACACTTTTCTCAAGGTTGAAAAGCTTTTATACTGTCGCTCACTTTGATTTTCTGCAGAACCACGTAACTACGACCCCGGGCGCGATTTGGGCGTCTTTTCGCGCTAAATGACGTAAGCCGACCTATTAAACTCGATGATTACTAAGATTATACATATTTAAATTACTGAAGAGGCAATAGTGACACTGTGTATACAAGTGAAACTACTGCTCAAAGCATAGACGTGGTATAAAAGTCACACACTGAAAACAAGAACTCTCTGCTGTGTGTAATATATCACTGAATGCTTTAGGGTGACAAGCTGCAATTAACCGTGGATGGAGAAGACATTTATAAGCATTTCATATCTCATTAAATACATTTATTTTGCACGAAGGGGGTTTTTGTTCTCAAAGTTACAACAGACGGATTGATTAGTTAAAGTTAAAAGTCACCGTTTTTTTTTTATATTTGTCATAGAAGATTAGATCCATAAAAAAACAGGAGGTTGATGTGAATTACTAAATAAATAAATAAGAAAAACATCTGCCTATTCTTTATATAGGGACAATTGAGGATGGAAACTATATCCTGGAGACCTTAACTCCCCTGACAAGGTGAAATGTCAGTGTAAAATTATTTTAACATATACAGATTTCCTATGAAACCACACTGGACATATTTAAACATAATAAATAAATGAAATCCCCCATACACTCTTTCTATCTGCAGTCATCCCTTTCCTTGCTCCACCTGTGTTACCTCTGAAATACTCATTTTATATGGAATATTAAAAAAGCAGCTGTGGAGAAAACAGCTGGATGAAGAGCAGAGGTGCAGTAGAATATAAGCGGTGCTAAAATAAATGTCAGTGCTTCTAAACAGAAAGGATTTCCAGCCCTAAAGTCCCGTCCCCCGGCAACATTGGAACAACAATAGTCATAATAGTTTAAGCGGTTACTAATCTCCGCTGAAAGATTTGGATCATCAAATTATAACCTCACATATAAGTCCCTAAACCCTGGTGGACAAATATTTTCTTGCACGTGTGAGGAGGTGGACATTTCTAACGCGTTAATAATAGAGATAATCAGCTGATTAATACCTGTATTTATTCTCCTAATTGTTTTCCACTTGATTGCTGATTTGTTTCACAGACGGTCAGAGGAGGGAGAGATTATTTTTCATAGCCCTGAGGCGCCCTCAGGCTGACTCAGGCTGATCAAAGAGGCCCAATCAGTTCAAACGCTACCAGGAGAGATGATTTTCCACGAGAATGAGGCTGTGTGCTGCGTGTAAACAGGGGGGGGGGGGGGGGTGCACAAACAAAGTGTGTCTCTGAGAAACCGCAAAACACAAATGCCGACATCAGAAAACAATGATCAGAATGTTCCACCTTCTGCAACTTCGCAAAAGAAAAAAATGAAAACCGCTTTGAGGCTCTGTAACAAAAGACGTAATAAAGCAGTGATTGGAAACAGTTGGTCCAAAGAGAAGAGAGAGAGAGAAAAAAGAAGGTGTCTCTGTTGTGTTACTTCAGAATATCCTGCGCGGGCATGTTTGCGTTGGCTCCGGCTCGGTGTCCAGATCATCGTCCTCAAACATCAAAGAGGTCGAGCTCCAGCTGAGATGTTTATCTGTGTCCAAGTCCTGAAGCCACCCGGCCAACAATAGTGTTTTCTCACCACCTCAGAGTCCCATGCTCGCCTACTACACCACCAAAAAACCGTCAATATCCCAGAGTTCATAGCCAGTGCAGCCATTAAACATCGCCGCTATGAGGAAAGCTATGTCAACGGTGTTGCAGGGGAAAAAACTTAAAAGCCCACTCGTCCATAACCACTCCGAGCAACGAGAGGAGAGAACTTCCTCATGTTTGAGTCCAACTATGTTTCCAGATGTGCCAGGGGTCAGGGGTTAAAGATAAAAGTACCAGGATGTGGCGTACCCCAACTCGAGACCGGTTTGCAGTGTGTGCATTCCTCACTGGAGGGGGGCGATGAGCAGTGTGCGCCTTGTGTTTCTTCTCTCCACTGCTCCCAGTGAGCGGCCTCATTTTGCGGCGGTGAATTATGACACCGCAACTTTCGTGCTCGCTACTTTGGCAGTGTTTACCAGTGGCACCGAGGCAAAGATACCAGGCGTGTTAAAACGTTGCGGGTGAAAAGACAAGCGGGGAAAGTTGTTTTCCAGCAGGAGAGGAGGTCCCTGCCTCTGACCTGCTCCGCATGGAGTAGCTAGACGTGTTAAAATATTCCATATTTTTTCATTTCCAGGAGCAAATTAAATCATTTAGCACCACATCATTTGATTAGAAATGTTTAAACAGGAACTCGGAGGTGCTGCATATGGCAGAGCCGAGCAGAGGCTGGGGTTTGACTGATCGCTCCGGCTAAGGACCGGCCTTTCCACCCCCTGCCTGGTGCTGAGCAGCAATAGAGACATCACAAGTTACGTGTAAGAGTCTATTACGCCGATTCAAGAACGTCTCCCAGAAATTGGGCTAATTTCACCAAAAAAAATCGCTAATACGATTATTTCAAGTGTGTCAGAGGCTTAATAAGTGTGGAAATTGGCCTGTCATATGAGACCTGAGAGTGGTGGTAAATTGTGTGATTACAGTCGCAAAGCCTTGGCCTTGCTTATTGTTTCTTTACATATCGTAATCTGCTAAATGAAAATGGACTGGACAACTTCATTAGAATTCCAAAAAAGAAAAAAAGTGGGTAACATTAATGTGACAGAGACAACTTTATTGTGGTATTATGGTTATAATGAGCTTTGGAGGATGTGCAAAGATTACATGTCCCTTGAGATGGCTTCTTTTATTGTTAGGCTTTGAGTGTTGGCCCTGAAAACTCTTTTATTATCCCCAGCCTCTGGCACACTGGTCCTGCAGAAGCACGACCACAGTGCCCCCTCTTATTTACACTTAGAAAAATAGAAACCAATTAATTTATGATGGTTTGAAACATGCAAAGAGCTTTAATTTTCAGGGCTGGACTGGTTCTGCAAGGGTTTAATATATTTGTTTAAATGTTCAGAGTATCTAGGAGGTGAAGTGGTTTGCATACAGCTAAAGGTCGTCTGGTTTTAAGTGGCTGGCACGCTGAAGAGAGCCCTCAGGGCCACTAGATGGAGTTAGATCCTACAGAAGAGCTTTGGGACCTTGGCTGAAACAAGACAATAACACCAGAAGTGAGGCGGAGGACATGCAGCCCCCTTCATGTGCCCAGACCTCAGGAAAGCGAGGATGCATAGTTTCCTGCACAGAGACCACAGCACATCTTGCAGTGGCCTGGTTGTGTTGAGTGCCCGAGGAGCATGCATGATCTCATAAATAGGCCGTACACACACACATACCATGGGACCAGCCACCTTTTATATTAAAACGAAAATGATAATCACCTCCAGTGCATCCCCCAGCTTTCAACCCCTCTCCTAGAGGGAGCTAATTACCTAAGATCGTGTTTGTCCCATACAGCTTATATGTAAGTGGGCTCTGTGTGACCATGGCTTTGTTTTCTTGCTGTAAATTTAAGAAAATGAACAGTAACGACTTGTTTTTACACCTTCACCACTTCCTTTATTAATGTAAAACTCTGCACTAACATCCTCGCTCCCTCCAGATTTAAAAGTTTGTTAATTTAAACAAAAAAAATGTGTTAAACCTCAATTTTTTCCAAGAAGTTTCCAGATTGTTGTAATTTTACACTGAGTTAAATCTCAGGCTCCATCATTACCACGATTCAGCTGATTTCTTTTTCAGGCAGAGACGGAGCAAAGGGGAGAAAAAAGGGAATCAAATGCATCAGGGGCTGACGGCATGCCATACTGTGTGATATGATAATGCTGATACAGACGCATGGCCCAGTCTCTAATGGAGAGAAAATTATATAGTTTGATTCCCTCTTAAGGGGAAAGTGACAAGCTATTCTTTCTAATTCTCTTTTTCTCTCTGCTTTGAATCTAAGAGTGACATTTTAGTGTTAATGGTGGATAAAGAAAAAATATATATATATCGTAATTGAAGAGCATTACCAGACCAGTTTTTCCTTGGATATCAACATATATATTCCAAAAGGATAGTACAGTAAAAAAAAAGCAGTGATTATTTTTGGTTAAGGTACAAAAATAGATCTTTTAGCTGCATGTATTTGAATAATATGTACATTATGTCTGCGGCTCCATATGGCAGCGCTGTGCAGATGAGGATTCGGGTGTCTTGACACAATGTAATGTTAGATTGAAGGAAAACAAATTTAAGTGCTGGTCCCTCAGGAGTAAACATGAACTCTGTCAACGAATGTGTAATGCTGCGAAAGAGTAAAAAAAAAAATCATAATTTCTCTTGATCTCTCGTGTGAATTGCACCATTTAGCATGTGGCAGTTGGGACAGGTAATTGACTCTGGATTCCAGTGAGGGATATTTCCTCATGTTAAACACTGCATTGTTTCAGAGCCTTTATCAATAATTGTAGTTTATATGCATACGATATAGTCACAAGATGAGTTTGAAAGAAAATACATTTTCTTAGTATAAAAACACATATCTGAACATCCCCTGTTCTTTTCATCAGGCGCATGTGTTCAGTATAAAGGTCGTCTCATTCAGCAGCTGATACGTGTAACACTGCGATGAATTAACCATTGTCACTGGCTGATCTCATTTGCGTCCCGCTTCGAGCTCAAACTTCTAATTCTTTTTATACACTGAAATATTAAAAGCCTAATATGTCATGTGTCACGAGTGTCATTTATCATCCTGGCTGCACCACGTCCTGCCCGCCTCCTTCACGTCACTTTTTTTTTCCTAAATTAAATTTCCCACCATTTGTTTCTGTTCCTGTGCCCGTCCTCACCCGTCGCAGTTCCTGCTCCAGCAGCTGCCCATGTGCATCTTGAGGTTTGCCCTCCCATGCCTTCATTGAAATGACCCGACATCCCTGCCTCTGTGTGGCTCAGACAGCTGAGCTGCTTAAGAAGTTGCCTTTTGAACACTTAATTTATTCCACTCCACCATTTTGTTATATGGGCATTGTCTTCATTTAAAGTTTGCGCAGCGTCTCCTTAGATGGAAGTCACCCTAATTCTGATTTCCTTTTTCGGGAAAAGCTATTTAGTCTTACAATGTATGATGGATCTGATTAGTCATTCAGGCCGGCCTCTGCTTTTATGCTTACATTAACTAACACAAAGAGCCCCCCTACAGGTTAAAGTTTAAATGTGGATTAGCAGATAAAAAAAAAAAAACCCTGATTAGGTTACTGTGGGGCTTAGAGGGAAAAATGGATTTTCTCTGCACATTATTTCACAAACATCTTCACTCTTCTTTTCTTTCTCCCCCTTTCTTTCTTCTCTTTGCCGGCTTCATCCTCTCACACTCACTCCCAGCATGCATATCTATTTTGGCGCAAAATCTTTGAACAATTATGCAAATGCATGTAAGGCAATGCACAATACAGTATGGAAATGGCTCGGAGAGAAAATGGACTCATTAAGGACAGATGGCATGAGTGCGAAAAGCCATTTGTTATGGATGCAGGAAGACATTTCAGACAGTGTCAGAACCTGAGAGACGCCAGATATGTTTTTCACACCAAGCACTATTTGTTGTGGTGGTGTAGTTCTTGATTATTTCAGCATGTTGATGATTATAAATGAGCTACGACCAGAGATGCAGCAGAGGCTTCTCTAAATGTGTTCTGTGTATGGATCTATGGAACACACATTTTCTTTTTTTTAAGGCGATGACAGGCTTGTTAACGTTTAATCATCTCACCACATTTCCTTTTTGGTTAAGTAACATCATTGATCACTACAAGACCCTTTTGACAAACATTATGTATGTGTGAGCAAAGCATCCATATGATGAATACAGACACGTGTGTGGTGATAAGATCACTGAGGAAAAAATGAATATAGAAGATGCTGTGATGTAAGCGTGTGGAATCACATACATGACTGCTGCACTGATATCACCTGCGTTCCACTGTCACTTTGTACGACATGAATCGAGCTGCATATGAAAGAGGAAAAAATCGAAACGTGGGAGATTACAGTTTCCATATTGAGACGTGCTTTGAAACGACAACACGGACGAGAAGCCCAGAGCGAACGGTGGGGTTTTTCCACAATTAGGTAAATTAAATCTTTTGTCTGGTTAGAGGATAAGAAGTTTCATTATCACCGAGGCCAGTGGTAACACCGGGTGGGGAGGAAATTATTTGCAGCAGCGACTGAGCTCGACAATCCATCGCAGACGGCAGCGTAAACACAACAGCATGGACGCAGGGGTTCGGCTGTGGAGACCTGCAACAGTAACGTGTCGGAAGGGGGAGTTGTAGGTGGGGAAACGTGGGCTCTGACATAGCCACTGTTTATTTAGTCTCCGGCTCTCAGTGGGCTTCCCCCAGTACCACTGTCTAGCCCTTTGAAGTCACTGAGGTTATTGTTGACTATTCTCTGCTGTCTGCCTCAATATTCATCCCAGCTTCACATGGGACACGGAGGAGAGAGGCAAAGACTGCCATTTATTTCCACACTAATTTTCCATTGTGATGGATGGCTTTCTTATTGTGTCATTTGCGCCTTTTGAAAAATGCTCCTTGGAGCAGAAGAAATTACCAGCTTCAAATCATACAATCAAGCACAGAAGAAAAGGAAAAGATGAAGAAGAGGGTGTGGGTAGGACACAGACGACTCCTAAACGGTGTACGTTTTTAGGGAGGGAAAGAATATATTGATATTTTGGGGGTTTTCAAAGTGCTTTTATTGCTCTGAATTTAAGAAAATGTATTAAATTAAACATGACTTAAAAAACAATAAAGATATGGATTATTATTTTGGAGACATAAATGGAATGTATAAATGTAGGATTGATTTACTTTTGGAAAAATAAAAAGGCAATGTGTATTCATAATAGTTTCCCAATTCTAATAATCCCATTCCCATTAGTTCCCATCGCTTTGAATGGGAAAGTGGTCTCAGACTTTTGGACCATTAAACATGACTCAATGTTTGTGGCCTTGGATACAGTGAAAATGTTTTATCACAAAATGTAACAAGAAGTCATCTTTTATAAAAATCACACAATCACATGTGTATGATAAAATAACACATGTTTATCCATGATACAACATTGTACAGTGTGGACTCTAAATGCAAATCAAAACACGGTTCACAAAGATTCTAAATTTCCAAAGCTAAACTTTTTCCGCTCTAATCCAAAGGGAAAATGTGAAATCCTGTCATTGACACTCACATAACCAAGCGTTAAGCTTCAAATCAAAATATTTTAGCATGAAAGTCTGTCACCACGAACAAATCCTACAGAAAGAAAAAAAAGGCGCTGAACAAATAGATGAAGGGAATCAAAGAGTTTCTTAGTCAGGACTTTCTCTTTGTTGTATTCAGGTTGTCTTTTTGTCCGTCCCGCGACTATTGTGACGGAACACAGAGACTTCTAAAGGCCAAAGTTTCTTATTAAATTATTTCTGGGTGAGATGAACGGAGGCTGAATAGAATCATTAAACTTCACCAGTTATAGGAATGCATGCGCCGCGCCGCCGTCTGCTGCGAGATGAAAAGCTGCGCGGTTTCATGCCCCTTCAAAACCTTTAACTTGCCATGAAAAGATATGACATCAATCCTGGCAGAAAACACAGGGGAGAAATGAATGTTACCATTGTGGAGTCTGAACATCAATCATGCTCAATACTTGCAAACAAAACAATGCATTTTTGTTTGCATTTCAGAGGTGACAAACAACTACTTGTGACTGGCTTAACATTGTCAATTCCCATTACTCAAAAACCTAAAGCAAATCAGAATTAAACTGTGGCCCTGTTGCCAGGCAGCTGAGTTCTCTTGACATGGTGGTTAGTTTTTCTTTCACTGCCTGACAAGAGCGGAGTGAAAGGAGTTTAGAGAAACTTGCTTAAGGCGCTCAGAGGAAGGGGATAATTGGAGTCTGTGGATTGTGTAGTGGCCCTTGTGTGGAAACTTCCCGAGCCGGAGACAGAGAGAGTCGGACGCAACAAAATTTTAACTCTTGTACACAAACTTGACCCCGGGGACTGCTGCGGGGTTTTCCACACTTCATTTGCAGGGTGTTGGCCCCAGTGTTTGCCCCAGTGTTTGCCCCAGTGTTGCCCCAGTGTTTGCCCCATTGCCCCAGTGTGGCCCAGGGCCCGGTGTCAACAGCACGGTGTGTGAAGAAGCAAGTCAGGGGCCAACGTTGGAGAGGAACTACCCTTTTATCCACGTTTAGTTTCAGAGCAGAGAAAGTTTGGTGATCATTTTTACAGAACGTTGGGGGCGCTGCAAGAAAAACACACTCACACTAAAGCAGATTTTACACTTTCTCCCCCCCAGACAAAACACGATCAAGCGAGGTCATCGCGATACTGTAGTCGTGGTCAATTTTATTAGTCTGTCTCTTGAAATATAGAAGAAGCTCGTTAAGTGAACAATGAGAAGGGGTTTATGGCTTTAATGACCCGCGCAGGAGCCCGGCCTGTGAAAGTGCACACCCAGTTTAAGAGGGAACCAATTAATGCTGGATTAACATTCATGGTTATTTACAGTTGCTTTTGTACTTGTTTCTGCACTCCCGACTTCCACACAGAGGAGAGAGGGGGAGACAGAGGGAGGGGGAGAGATGGCGAGCGAGGGAGAGGGAGAGGGAGAGAGAGAGGGAGAGAGAGCGCGCCAAGGGGCTCGGAGAATGGGGGGTTGTTTGGACGCAAGAGGTGCAGCGAGGTGGCTGGGTCCATTGTGAGGACACCACCTCTCTCATTATGCCCTCTCAATCAACACTCCTGCTCACAGGAAGCCCCTGTAAAGCCCATCTGCCATAGCTAATCTACAGGCAGCCCCGCGCTTGCGTCTGGGCCTGCTACCCTCAGCCGCATTATTCTCAGATCCAAGGCTTCGCCAGGGATCAGCCAAAGCCCATTAAAGTAAATAATAGCCAGAAATGACAGGCTTAGTGAGGATTGGGGAGGAAGTTGAAGACCAGTTTGAGCTGTGAGCTCTGATTAATAGAGAAAAGCATTTTGGGGGAAGAGAGGAGGTTGGATGGAGAGAGAAAGTGAAGGGAGAGAAAAGGGGGGAGAGAATGAAGGAAGAGGTGGGGTGGTGGGGGGGCAAAAAATGACCTTAGCCTGCTGCAAAGAATTCCTCAACCTCTGGGTTGTTAGAACCAGTGCTACCATCTGAAGCGTTAGCAATCCTTGAGCTACTTTTGCTTTGATGAAGCCCAAACAGGACGGGGGCCGAGGGAGGGGAAGGGGAGGACGGGTGAGGAGGCTGGGGGTGAGGAGGCTGGGGGTGAGGAGGCGGGGGGTGGGATGCATGCCACGGTCCGCAAAGGGCCCCAACATGGAGACACGTCAAAAGTCAGCTGCGGGAGTGAAGAAGGAACTAAGTTTGTGGGTGTACACAACATCTCTAACACAAACGGCCCAGTTTAACCAGTTAAAATACTATTTAATAAATTACAGTTGCTGTTGGAAATTCTCTGTGATACTGCAGGTTATTTATAACTTGATTTCTGTCAAATGTCAGGGCTAAAATAATTGGTTGATTGGAAATTAAGGACCACAATTCTGACATCAATAATCAAGTCAAGTCGGCTATGAAGCAAATATATTACATCACTGTAAATTAAATATTTGTAGACTCCGCGCTATAGACCTACACTTTATTCTTCTGCTATTTTCTGATGTTTTTATAGATGATACAAATGATTAACTGATTGTTGGTCAGTGTGAAATGCTACCTATTATAGCCTGGATATGCGTCTAGTGGGATAAATACACGTGTGTTCGAGGTAATTGTGGGTTTGCATGTGTGTTTTTCTCAGCACAACATTGCTATTTGTAGTGGTAATAAGCCTCTTGGCTGGAGAGGGCTGCTTTGTCATGGTCAGCTTAAGGTTAAACAATTAAAGCTGCTCCCTAGAGTCAAGTTAGTGTCAAGTTAGGCGCGGAGACCAATGGTTAAGTTGGTAATAGAGGAGAAAAAAAGCAGCTGACTTGGTTAATAGTTAACTGACCCATTGACACCCCGGGGCGTCACACAGAGCGTGACCCCTGATGGCTTGAGATCGCAGCTTATAGCCTCGCTGATCGAATCCAGTACAACATAACTGTAAATGCTCTTCCAGCACTGAGTTAGAGTTTGGTTACATTTTGAAAAAAGGGACACAGATTAAACATCCAGTACCTCAAGCTGTGACTTGCCGGGTAGACGATGTTTCCCTGCACTGAGAGGATGGATAACACTGATCGCAGGAGTGTTTGCGCTGTCCCCACTCGCGTGTTTATTGCCACATAAAAAAAAAAAAGAAGCTTATTCCACTTTGTGCTTGAGCTCAGCCTGGGATTTAACATGATTTGTCACTGGGCCGACAGTGGAGACGGTCTGAGCGAGATTATGTGCAGCAGTTCCACCTCTGTTTAACTACTGTAAAAATTGCTTATACGCCTGTGAAGGAATTGGAATGCATTTCAGGAAGCGAGTGATCGGGCTCGCGGTCGGTCGGGCGGGCTGGCCGCCTCTCACTGGAGCCTCCTGATTGGACGGGAGCACCAGACGGCCGGGGCACAGGAAGAAACAAGTTAGCGCTGCATGAAAGGAATACTCGCTCCTCGCAGAATATCATCCATTGATCCTTCAGTTACCTGAATCTTCAAAAAACACTAGAGAGGAGGGATAGAAGAAAAAAAAATGAAAGATGATGTGTGGACACCTCTGCCTCGGAGATGTAATGAAGAATTTAAGATCCTCCCCATGTATTATTGACAAAAGGCGGTAAAAAAAAGATGATACATCGAAACTGACAAGGCCTCTCGGGAAACACTTAAGGTTCCTTAAAGAAGTGTTTAATGGTATCGATCTCTATTGTTCAGTGAACAGTGTGAAGCCTTTGACTGGTTTATTGAACGGATTTAGACACATGCTCTTAAACACAGAGAGGAAGAAGAATTTTTCCGTTCTCAGATTATATCCATGAGAGAGTGTGTGCATTGAATTTTAATAAGCTCTCTCGCCTGTAAACCACGCCGCACACAGCTGGGCTCGGGTTTCCGATGTTGCTGTTGTTTGTTTTACAGTAGCTGCTTCCTCTGAACGCCTCTTATGTCACAGTCCCCCTGTGCAGGATGTGGTTTGTTTCCCACTAATGCGACAGATGTGAGGACCTCAGCAGCCAGTAGAGGCCTCTCATGTCTTACACAACCCTTGATACAAATTGCAGGATTGCATGAGTAAAAAAAAGCTAAATAGCCATTTCAGCATGATGCAATTAAAGTCACCCTGAAAATTGACACTGAATCTTCGTGGGGAGGAAAAAAAAGGAAATAAAACACGAGGATTTTTGTGTTTTTACCGATGCTCAGAATAAGCCATAGCATTTCACAGGTTTGTTGGCTATTTTAAGAAAATAATGACTCAGTCACCTTTTCTCTTTCCGCCTGGTGAACTCAGAGGCTGGAGCCGCATCACAGCTCTTTGACCAAGGCCTTCCTCCCCCCTCCCCCCATCTTCTGTCCAGCCCTGATCTTTCCTCTTCACAGGGGCTGAATACTCATCCTTGACCGGCTCGCCCTAAATGAGCCCTAGCACTCCTCGTCGACCACAAAAGTGCCAGTGTGTGGTGTCACCCGGGCTCTGCTTTTTCTTCCTCTTTTTTTTTTTGCTTTCCCAGGAGACGGTGTGATTTCTATATCCGTTGTCATGGTGACGTGGCGAGGAGGGAGGAAAATGGAGCTCTAACCTCTGGCTTCATTCGGGCTCCCAGGCCAGACGGTTCATTCTGGGGAGAGCAGGAAGCGGCACTCTGCCTGTTTGTTTTGTACACTGACAATAGAAGCACTTGAAAAGGTGACGCATGGGGCCCAGTGCAGCTATCTGCGAAACGCCGTGTTGTGATCTTGAGACTCATACTAGGGGGGGGGGGGGGGGGATCTGTGACATTGTAAATGGCAGTAAGGATGGATAGAGAATTATTCAGCAGGGCTTATTAACAGTTAATCATGAAAACCAAAAACATTTATTTAGGCCCTTTATCTTGACAAAGGGATGAGGAATCATCACAGAGTGGAACGAGAGATCCGCTCTATTTCAACAGCCCTCAGTGAAAGCAAACTGTATTTCATGGAGGCTAATACAATTCCTCAATTGTAGAGGATTGCTTTCTTACACTCCCGCCAGATACACCTGATTCTCCTCGAGCAGGGAATCAAAAGAATTGAGAGGTCTTTTTTTTTTTATCCTAAATGGGGAAAAGACTTGGATGCATTTTATCACCCCTCCTAAAAAAAGGGGGGGGGGGGGGGGCATTTAAGGCTGCGAGGCAAAATGAAGACATTGGCATTATTAAAATCAAATCTGGAATGTCTCACATGCCCTCCCCTCCTAATGACGAGGGAGTGCCATGGCCAGTCGAGAGGAAGAGAACACCATTTTCTATTAATTTGGCTGTGTGCCCAGATCCCATTCAACCAAGAAGTCTTCTCAATCCAAACTTAATCCCAGCCAATTAAGATGGCGTCGCTTTTCCTCCTCCATCGTTATGCTGATGAGGCTGCGGTTCATCATCAGGGAAAGGTAGAGGTTTGTTTTTTGTTGCAGGGGGGGGGGCAAAACCCAAGAGAAGAGCTTGAAAATATTTATTTTGGGGAATATTAGCGTGAAAACGGTCATCGCCGTTAGCCTAATAAACCCTAATGTGTTGCAATGTAATGACAAACTTGAAAAGGACCTGATCTGAGAGCAGGATGAATATTTATTGATGTAGAAAAGTATATGCTTTGTGTTTTTTCTTCCCCCCCCGGCTCCTGGGGGGGAAGGTGTGAAATCTAATAAAGCCATTCTCAGGAGAGGCGGCTTTGATCGGAGATTCTCTAAACAAGCAGCGCGTCCCATGTGAGGCTCAGATCTATACGCTCCGACGTGTGCCGTCTTTACATCTCCACTTCTGTTTTTGCTAAAAGAGAACTGTTATATTGGAAACAGCTGAACCATTTCAATTTCGGCCCCGGGGCAACGTTCTCCTCCCGAAGAAGTGTTGCATTCACCGTGTGTCATAGATGTTTTTCCACATAGTCTATTTGAGCCACTTCTTTTGCTTCCCAAGGTGCACACGTGCTATTTGTCAGAAAACATACCCTTATGTTAATGAGCCCAGATTTGTATTATAATTGAATTTTATCTCTAGCAACCAACGGTGTAGAAAGTATGAAAGTACTGTTTACTTATGTCAATGGTGTCAAATAATGTGTCTCTGTGGAGATTGTGAAACAAGTGTAAATATGTACACTTGACTTGTTTTTCACACTAAACAACACATGGTTCACATGCTAATTACTGAAAATGTATGTCTGAAGAAAAACGATAATAGAGGTGAGAATTATGAAGTGATGCTCGGGATTTTATTACGCTACTGAGCTTTTAAAATAAAGGAATAATATCATTCTTTTTCATACCTGCCTTGCAACCAGTAACTTTAACTGTCGCATCTAATAGAGGGGAAAAGAGCAGGAGCATGCTATCGTAGCCAAACAATGTGGTGAAGGTGATACAGCAGAAGTGGAGTGATGTGCTGATGGGGACTGGGCAGCGCCGGCTGTTTTCTCCACGCAGAGTCCTCTCACTCTTCAGAAGGTCACGCAGGAAGTGGCTCGCACACACATTTTGGGCCAACTTCTTAAAATAGCCATTGAGGTCTCACACCGCCAGGCCGTTTTCAGACGTGACATCCGTAAATTGGGTGCGGACATTTACCGGAGTTTGCCTTTCACATGTGAGGCACGCAGCAGGAGATTATCAGGGGTCAGATGTTTTCACAACAAAAGGGAAATGTAGAGCACGCTGGAGGAATTGGGCATGACGTGTAAAATCTGCTGTGGAAATCAAGAATCCTTGTTTCCAGCAAGTCGACACCGGCATCGGCCCTTAACACCAAAATCTCTTGAATCTCATTTTCTTTCCAATATGATATCTTTATCATCTTCTATGATTCTGGCATCTCTTTCATGTCTTGAGATTAAAGTCTTCTTCTATTTTTTTCGGTTTTCCGTTTGAAGCATTTTAGAAACGAAACAAAACGCCCACTTGCTCGCGGTACACTTTCCAAACGCACATTGTAACATTCTTCAAATAATGTTTTCATTATTGATTTAATCCCGTATCATTCAGTTTACAAGACACAGCACTTTCTATACCTGGAAATAAAGCAAGCATAAAGGACCATGGAAAACCCCCCAAAGCAGCCACAGAACATGTTTCAATGGGACAGCCATGCAGGCGTGTGACAGGCCAAACACACTTAACTAACAACTTCCTTCACATTGGATGCACTTTGACAAACAGCCCTGCTCCTCGGCGCTTACGCCATGTGCCTCAGCATTAACGCTAACGCCCTGTGGTATGGTCGGCTGGACAGGCACTTGACTGATGGCTCTATTAAAGCCCCCCACCAAGGCACCTAGTCCTATCCTGGTCTTTCCCCTGGACTGGATGTGCTGCTGACAGTGCACTGATGGGCTAAGGGGGAAGACTAAATGGGCGGCTCTAAACACGCCAAACAACCACATTCAGAGAAATGCCAATAGAAACAGGCCCGGGCTCATGTTTGTATGTGAAGGGAGATACATGGATGCGGTTGCACGCACACACACAAGAACCACACAAGGAAAGTAGAAAGGATTTAGCCATGCTTCACCTTTTGTATTCGATTGGAACAATGGCTTACACAAATGCAACACACAGCTGATCTGCACCCCTCCGATTCCACCTCTTTGGTGGATTGTCCCTGAGACCACCATGAAACATGGAGGCCACTGAAAGGCTGGCTCTTGATAATCAGCTCTGAAGGGGGTGGAAAATACAATTCATATCTCCACTCTTCTTGGTAAAGCGACCACTGGAGCAGGAAATGACAGTGGATGTTTTAATCTTCAAACGGTGAGCACCACGCTCCCTCAGGCTAGATGGAAGAATCTGCTCAAATGTGACGGAGCTGCCGATTTGAGCAGCCTGCTCGCTACATCGGCTCAGACCGTTTTTTTTTTTTTTTTAAAGCCTTCCAAAAATTGAATGTCGTCCTAATAAATCTATACTCAACAATAAATGTCTTTTTTTACGTTCTGTATGAAGCGTCTGTAATATGTGGTGGGGCTCTTTGGCTAAGACAGGCAGACGGCACTGTCTCCTGAGGCCCGGGCCGACACTACTCTCCTGGGCAACACTATAAACACCTAGCCCCCCTGGCACCTGTCATCCACGGCTGCCTGCTCCCCTCCAACAGGACTCACAGGGAATTTGCGAGGTGCAGAAATTACTTGACAAACAATTATATCCGAACAGCTCTCGGCGAGAATGTTGCTCCTTTTTATGACTTCTCCGTCCTAAAAATGAGCGGATGTGTAAGATTGAATTTTTACTGTACGAAGCCTGAATATGGCTGGAAACAAAGAAAGTGGTGAGTGGAGAATAGGTACAACAGGTGACATTCAACCAAATGGGGTGTCTCTGGTCCAAATTCGGCTCAGGATGAGCTCAATTTATCAATGTCAACGACGGCGGCAATCCCAGGATAGAAAGACATACATATTAATTGAAAATAACGAGATTAAGCCACTAGAATGTGACATTTTCAAATGGGCACTTTATCTTCAGGGCTGGAGAGATACAAGATTGCCTACGTTCAAATCAGAGAACACCTCTTAATTGCATGTTATCACCCTATGATTGCCTTGGCATTATATAAAACAGTATGGTAATTACTCCACAGATAGTGATGTAAATAGCCTCAGGCTGCTGCCTCCATAAGAGGAAGTGGAGAGAGGGCACAGGGCTTGAACATCTGGGCGCGGGGCTAACACAATTACAAGCATAGAGTCAGGTGATTAGCTACATCTCAGAGGCGTTAGCTGAAACATGTATTAGACAGTGACGTTCACACTCGTGATGAACACTTGACTCTGAGCCTTTTAAACAGTGTCGACTTCAAGAGGATCCCTAAATGTACACAAACATGAGTTAAAAAGTGAAATCTATAGGTGGATGTGTATGTGAGGCCTTAATGGAGAAGGATGTAAGTGGCCCTCATGGTGTCACTGCCGCCCAGCCCAGTGAACAGATGCACAACGGGCCAGCTGGAGGTCCCCTCCTTCAGCAGAGGCCCCCCAGCCCCGGAGGAGACACAGCTCCGAGGGCTGCCGTCATATGTTTTCAACGTTTGTACAACGCCTGATAAATGTAATGTAAAAGGGTCTTTGTGTGCGGGGGGCAGTGGGGGTTGACTGTGATTGCTGGTAATAACTGACTAATAGAATAAAGCAATAATGCACAGCCTCGGGGCGAGAGCCCTGTACCCACGATTTCATACCGCAGATTTATCATAGTGTGGAAATTAGCATTTCAGTCTGTTCACTTTCCCATCTGAGGGCGCTCCGTCACGAGGCCGTGTGCCCTGAACAAAGTGTCGACTCCAGGTTTCCTTCTTCACGACACTCCGTAACTCTGCACACACCCCACGTAGAAAGACATCTCTAAGTTGATGGGGGACGATCCTGATGGAAATTTGCCGCATGACTTTATAAGCATAAGAGACAATTCAAATTCAATCCCAATATTGGCCCATCAACACAAAAATGGCTTGATCTATGTGCTTAAATGCAAACATACACTTGTATATTAAACTTATATCACTTGCTCTTTTATTTATAGGAGGACGAGAATATTTGAAATCATTTACTTTCTTCTGTTTCTTTTGGCTCCGTGCGAAAAAGTTTGAAGACTGAATTCAATTAGATATTTAAGGTATTAATGAATGTAGCTCAATAAAGTTGTTTGTTTAAAGCTACACAATGAAGTGACATGTTTTCATAACAAGAGTTCTAACAATCCCTGGTCATTTAAGTTTGATGGGGAGCTAACGTGTTTCAATGGGATTTGGCACGTTGTTCCTCTGAACCCCATTTAGTGTTTAAATATGTATATACTTACTTTTGATGCACTCATGTCAAAACTACAGCAAAAAGTCTTTGTGCTCATCTTTTAAGTTTGTGTTCATTTTCCCCAGTGTGGTTTGTTTCTCACCCACAGAGTCAACGAGCGGCTGAATGAGCTGTGGCGCTCTGTGGATATTTTTGCTTACAATGTTCCGGAGGCCTATGATTAGAATATTAATTAGGCCCATCTATGACAGTCAGATAATAACAATGTCAGTTGGCTGAATGGATGCCGTGACCTGTAAAAGGCCTATTCACAATCTCCAGTCTGCCATAGTTCATTCTTTTTGGCCACAGGCAGCAGACTTTTTCACACCCTTTTCTAAACGTTCCGATTGTCCCTCGCTGAAACACTGTGGAGGGAGGATGTAAAAGAAATACAAATATGTTTAGAAGAAAAGTGCATGTTTCACGTCAAACAAAGTTGAAATTCACAGGTCCTTTGGAACTTTTATTTTCCCGGCTTCACATAATTTTTCTGAAAAAGACAATCAATGTGTGTCCTCCCTGTGAATCAGTTGAATTGGTGTGTTTTGGGCCTTAAATGACATGACGTGGATCCCAAACTCCAAAACAAGGAAAACTTCTCGCCACTCCCACACTTGATGTTCACTTTTCCTTTGAATGAATCCTCAACGCCTTCCTTAACACTCTCAGATTGTCCCAGACTACCAGGACTGAAAGCCTTCAAAAAATAAGTTAAATTCAACTTCATTTTTCCCATCATAATATGCAGCTAGAAGGCTGTAGGATCTTTTAAATTATTACATCTGTAGTAAAGGCTATCCCTTCTTTGCCTTGTTAATGTAAGAGCATTACTCAAGTTGTGTCTCTCGGGATGAGATTCCTCCTCTCGGAGAACGTGACGCCTCAGTTAAGGAAGCCACGGACAATTCTCTCTACGGGCTGCTTGTAGCAGTCGGAGCACTTAAGAAACGCAGCCAATAAAAACACAACAACTCCGCGTTGACCAAAAAGAAGCGTTTCGAGGGTCAGTGGGTTCATTGTAAGTATTATTGCTAAGTCTCTTGGGAAAAGTCAGGATAAGCTTTTGTTTTATTTTCTCGAGCTCAGTGACAACATCCCATGAAACGAGAGGGGTCAGCCATCGTAATCCACATGCAATTAGGGAGTTTCTCAATGAGGACAGTTTCTTTTGAAATGATATTCATTTAAGTTAAATTAAGTTTCTACTATGGACTAATACACCATTGGACTGAATTCTAACAAGTTGACTTTTGCCCAAACCAATGAATGGCAAACAATATTCCTCAATAAATGTTATATCTTTAGAAGTATCATTGATTTATCTAATCACAGCACTAGTGTGTTAGTTTCAGGGAAGTCAAAATGAATGCCAAGCTTGATAATGGATAGTACTTGTGCCACAGGGGATAAAGCCGCTTTGTACACTTGAATATCATTACAAAAAGCAGAGGCACTAAATCATTATTTTCTAGCAATGAAAGTGTCTACAAAACTCAAAATATTATGAAAAACAACAATGTAAAAAAAGGGATAATTGAGATTTTGTTGGGGCTCATCATGATATGTCTTATTTTGGATATTTAGTCGGGTAAAGAAAGCACTTGGGCAGCCACTAACAATAATGTTCAGCGCAGCTTCATCGGCAGATTACTTCCTTAATTGTCTTAACCATGAAATATTAAAATAATGCTGATACTGACTAAATCCCAAAGTGACATCTTCAAATTGCTTTTTTTGTCTGACCAATCGTCCAAAACCCAGAGATATTTGCTTTACGGTCCCATAAGACAACAAAGAAGCACTTGAGAGGCTTGAACCTTGTAATATTTGTTATTTGTGCTTTAAATGACTTAAACTATTAATTATCAACATACAGTAGATGCTGATTAAAATGCTTTCAATCAGCCAAGTATTCCAGCTTTGAAAAGCACTGCAGTACAAATCTATTCACCAAAGACGACCAAATTTAGCAGAGAACGAAAGATGCACATGAGGACCTTAAACTCTGAGCAAAATTTCTTCTTCAGGATTAACTCCCTGGCGAGCATTCGGCGTAAATCAACCCATCACCCCCTGAAAAAAATTTCAATCTTTGTGAATCGAGTCAAAGAGGCATTTTGTCTCCTCATTTCAGGAACACTTAGTGTTGTGTTCGAATTACTGGGCTGGCAGGCATGTGGCTAGTGGCAGTGGACTGCGGTGAATGAGTTAAATCAGCCCCTTGTGAACTCGACCCTGTGTCGTCATGAGAGGAAAGAGGCCAAAGACTCACGCAATGAGGGTAATCCAACAGTGAGCCGGTGTGGCAGCGCTGCTTCCCGCTGGTCCCAGAAAGGCTCAAATAACTCCCATGTGCACCCAAGGAGAGCAGAGGACAGGCATACATCAGAGGGGGAGCTGGAGGCTGCAGCACTGGGGATTTATCCTGGAGTTCGAGAGAGATGTTCCAATTGTAGCCTGCACCGAGTTGCTTTAGTGTCATCAATTCTGCCAATAGTGGAGTCATTGACTGTTGAGGTGATGGCTCTGTGTACTGTCTGCTGTCACAAAGATTGGTTACTGTGGAGCTGTGATCTGGCCGGTTCCTTTTCTTTATATACAGTAAAATACTGATTTCCACAGTGTTCAAAGTCTTTGTGACAAATATACTCACAACAGTGGACAACAGTGAAGAGTAAATCAGATGTTTACTTCCGTATAGAGGTTATGTTTTCAACGTGGTTTATTTTTCTTTCTGTCTATTTTTCAGCTTAATTACTCAAAAACCTATTTCCATAATAATTTGTGGAGGGCTGGGGCATGACCTGAGGAAGAACCCATTAAACGTTTCCCTTGGTGGAGGTATATGCTCTCCAAGTGTGCTTCTAGTTACCTCCACTAAGGAAGTCCTGTTTTCATCTTTGTCTGTTAGTTATCAGCACTACACAAACATTACAGGACGGATTACTACGAAACCTGGTGGAAGGATGCAGTATGGGTCAGGAAAGAACCCAATGAACGTTGGTGTAGATCCAGGAACTTTAATTATCACTCTATTGCATGGCGAGATAGGAGATGAGCTTTGGTTCTCTGGGCACCCCACTTGTTTTATATGTAATGTCCACACTAAGGTTAATGTTGACACTTACAAAATAACACAAACAGCCTTATTAAAACAAGCTTTCAATTTTGATATTGGCTCAGGTTACAGAGTTGTAGATACAAACAATAAATAAACAAACATATAACATGTTACCATAAACTTTGCTTCCACTGCTCTTTAAGGACCAAGATATGTACTATACATGAAATGAAATTAGTGAAATATACTGTCAATTTTCTAAGGAGTACAAATTACTGAGTTTTAAACCAACCTTTGGTATTTCTGCACTGGATTTTCATTCTTCTCTCTTTATTCATCCGCTGACATACATAGTAGGGATTCAAAATTATTGAAATGATAGGCTGGCAAATATATTGGTCAGATTCTAATAATTTCCAGCCAACTAAACCTCAAAATGTCCCACAATACACATTACTACCGTGTGTTCAGTGACACAAATCATGTTGTCAAAAGAGTCTGAAGGCCTCAAATGTTATATTCCAATAATTTATCCTCAGTCAAGTGTCTACAGTGCGTTTGCTTAGCAGACTAATTAATTTGAACTGAAGATTTCCCTGAGCTGCTTTTGCCTCGTCTAATGAGAGACAAGTGCCCGTCAGACTGGGAGCCGTACTGCTGTCCGGCATTAAAATAGAAGCCTTCAGCAGTTTTGTCTGGGGCGTGACGGGGGTCTGGAAGGGGGTGATTGCTCCGACCGGCAGCCGCCACCTGCTTTGCTTGTTCACGCTGTCATTGGTGCCCTTTTTTGGTGTGAGCGGAGTCTTTAAGAGTTTAGCTATGCCTTTGATGCCCTTCTTTGATTTTCAGAATATGCACGGGATCAATAAGGTGCACAGACTTCAAAGATCGGGCCCCCCTCACCTGCTGCCAGTCACCAATTCTGAAGTGTTTCCAATCGTGTACACAGACTAAAAGTAAAAAGGGAAAACAGCCAGGAGGAGCAGCGTGGGGAGTTGACTTCACGATCAATAAAAACTAATACCATACGTGCAGAAATTTGGCGGCGCGATCAGACTAAACAAAATATTTCATCCACTTGATTCTTCTTTGCAGGTAAAGAAGAGTGAAGGGAAATAACAGCAGCACATTTCAAAGTGAGAACATGCAAGACCCTTGCTTAGATATCATTTACAGCCAATCTGTTATTTTAGGAGCCAAGATGTGCGCTATAATTCCAAAGCATGCACACACACACACACACACACTCACACACACACACAGACACACACTCACACACACACACAGACATACACACACACACACACACAGACACACTCAGACTTCAAAGTGCTTAGATTAATGCGTAATAATCTCCAAGAGCCATAACGGTTTTAATAACTCACTCAGATGTCTCTAATATGTCAATCAAGCCTCAAACACTAAACATTCTGATAATAATGCTTTTTTTTCTCTCCCTACAAATCTGGTAACCTAAGTGGCAGCAAAGTTCAAAGAAGCAGATTGTAATGCATGTTATGGAAATAAACCCGGGACTGATTATCCTTTAAATCTCCGGCTGCCCCAACCCCCTCTAAAAATGGCTGTCATGATGAAATGACTATCCTTTATTACATTCTTCTCCCTTAATCCTACTCAATTTATTAGAGGGGGAGTGCCTTGGCACAACAATGGCAAAACACATTTCCATGGGAGCCCACACGGCATGATGTCCACGAAGGGAGAGACAACTGATTTCCTATGCAAAGGGTCCTTTTGAACAGGGGGGAAAAGGAGACAAATGATTCTTTTATTGCAAATGACAGTGTTTTGTTTAGGGGGGCTGAGGGTAGAGAAGCCAGCATGACTTCTGCTCGCACACTTTAATTCAGCCGATGCAGGTGCATGGCTAATTGCAGGTGTGGCAGTGCCCGGCCTCCACCTCTCGGCATCCCCATCCTCACGCACGCAGACACACACTCAGACTCTTGGCTTTCTGTGTAGACATTAGCCAGGTACCGAGAGAATAGATCAGCAAGCAGGTCATTTGCATTTTTCGCGCCATTCAAACTCTGCTGTAAGTCTGGCGAGAAACTGAAGGGCCCTATTCAGGAATCTTAATAGTCTAGTGGATATCACAGTGTGGGAAAGCTAAGCACAAACTTTTCAGTGCAGGAAAGTTGACAAAAGACTTACTGTGAACTGTTAGCTTATTGTCTTTGAGATAAATAATAGAGGGGAAATTCAGTTTAGTTTCCCCCAGAAGGAGGGGGTGGGGGGGGGGGGGGGGGGGGGGGGCTGAAATATGGCAAACGCCAAAAATCCAGCAGCAAATGGGACCGTGCGAGTGCTGTAATGGGAAGCTTTAATTTCCATTCTGTCAGTTTAACAAGGTTTTAACCACGCTCCCCTTAAGAAAATGTGATGTGAGAAATATCGTTGAAATTAGAGTGGAGCAAAAAAAAAGAAAGAAAGAAAGAAAGAAAGAAACTCTTTCACCAAAAAATCCCAAATGCGAGGAAATTACTCATCAAGTGATTATGAAACTGTTGGCATTATAGAAATCAGAGTGAAAGAATAGAGTCAGGAGGGAGGGGGGGGGGTACAATTTGTTCTCAATGGACAGCGGATGAAGAGGTGGCAAGTTAGTCTCCAATCTGAAGGGTCTCCTTGTAAAGCTAATTCCAGTTAATGGCCAGGGAACAAGGCTTCGCTAACCCACTATATCTGACATCCTGGCTCCAGGCAATCAGACTGACATTAATGCAGCCTCCGAAAGAGACAACCTCGTCATCAGGAATTTTCCTCATTGGCACCGAAAATGCCAGGCTGCACACCTCTGACTGCGTGGCCCCCACATCTATTAACCTTATTGATTTGGAGCCCTGCTGAGCCCCTCCAGAGCTCCTGCCCCCCTGCTGCCGGACTGAAGTGGATCAATCCTACGCTGGGGGCCACGGCTCGATAGCAGCCCGGTGCTCACAGACTCCTGTTTACATCTTGAAATGAATATACACATAGATGCTGCTCTTTATATTCACTGCTCCTCTGACGCTGTTTTGTCTGAGGGTTTGTTTAAAAGTTAAAACAAGTGAAATTAATAATAATCTAGAGAAAGATTTAGTTTGATAGGTTTTACTGGAAATGGACCGCTGGTATTTACCCAAGTCCAATTGTGTTGTTTTGAATGAAAATAACTAAATACCAAGTGAAATATGGTTATTTGTGAGAAAGAGCACCTTTAGTGAACCTCTGCTGCTACAGGAGCGTTTTTAATAAACTATTCCATTTATTGATTTTTCAGTGCAGTTCATTTGCACTAACAAAGTGCCCTTCAGAGTAAATATTCTGCATCAGACACTTTCGGCAATCAGCATCCTTCGCCCCACAATTGTACACTTAAAGTTTAATCAATGCAAATTGCATGTAACAAACTACTTAATATTTTGCCTGGCACCATTGGGACAAAAAGCTGTCAGCTTAAAAACTAATACTATGTATTTCGTGCACTGGTTGGCTAAATGACCATAAAACTGTTTCTTTAATGCTTTTCCAAATAAATTCATAAATAATAAATAAACTCTCCAAGAAGACATTGATATATAGTAACATATTCACTGGTGTTTGAATACTAAAATCTCTGTTCTTTTATGAGTGACTTCACAGACACATACTCCAAACTTTGCTCTGTGATGAGCTCCAAGTTCCAGTCCTGTTTGAAGTGGGATCCCAAGTTAAAAAAAGGCATCTGTGAAAACAACCCAGTGTGTCTTTAAACTTTGAGCACATTCTGACTGACCAGCTGTATCAACTCCAGCAGTACAGCAACACCAGTAAGTCACTGATATCTATTATAACTCTGTGGGACCCTTGGTTGGAGTCTATGATCAACATCGAGACTGATGGTGTTTAATTTTCAGAATGGCATTTCATTTTTCTGTGTAGAGCAGCTCTGGTATTCAGCGAGTGCAGCCCTGACAGATGCGGTGGCAGCACTCTCTCATTTTCTGCAAATTTAAATGTAGCTTGTAACACGGCACCGTTCCCTCTGCCAGGGGAGTAGAGAGCACTGTGTGGCAGCGCAGCGCTCGGTTCCTGGTAAGTCTCTACAGGCTCCGTGTGATGGAAGCATAAGCATCAGTGTTGAGAACGGTCGGTCACATCTGCGACTCATCATCAGCCAGTGGAGCCCAGCAGGGGGAAAAATGTACACCCAGGGCAAATCTGTAAACACCAATTTAATCTGCATGGAGAAAGTTACTGTCATCGGCTGTGACAGCGAAAGCCTGTGGGCCACGCCGCTGCGCAAAGAGTCACTCCTCTTCCCCCAATATCTCTGTCAAACGCAGACATTAAGCCATTATGGACGTCAGGAATCTGCAATTGAGAAGTTATTTTCTCTCTGCCAGTCAGCGTGGCAGAATGGATTTTATAGGGCCACAGTGTAAATGATGTGGATGCCCTGCAGTTCCTCCTTTACATTAATTGCGGGCAAATTGCTATTGACCTTTGGTATTAGAATTAGACAATTTGGCATTTACATAATTATTCATCATTCACAAGGTTTGTTTTTTTCTTAGGCAAGAAATGGTGAGAAGGATGTGTAGCCATTAATGGTCTGATTTTGTTAATAATTAAGCTTCATATTCAGACTCAAGCTGATTTTGACTGGTATCTGTAGCTTTTAAAAGTGAGTGTGGGTGTTGTACTCGTGTTGGTTCTTGGCAGTGGAGCCCGGCTAAGGCAAAGTCAACACCCGGGACGATGAACATTTAACAATAATGAGAATTACTAGCGGTCCCTCCCCTGTTTTTCATACCCTAACATCCTGATTTCATGGGTGACACTTAGGGACCCCCCAGGCTCTCTAATGTGCGCTTGGGGACCCATGTGGTCTTCATAGCCAAGGCTTTTTATCAGGCACAAGGATAAGTGCAGCAGTACAGAGGAAACAAGGACATGCAGCGTGTTCTGTTGGATTTGATACAGTGGAAATCTCACGCAAAATGAATTTGAAAGCATTTTCTTGAGGGAAACCATTGTTTACACAGAGCCATCACGGTCTGGGGTTTTCTCATGTCCTTGCAAAGCTGGTATTCTGTAGCTGATTACCAATGCAAACTCCCCAATGGTCAATGTGTGACCGCTTCACGCTGGCAGTTTACCACCAGTAGAAACTGATGTCAGTGGACTGGTGGCCTAGCATCCACGGTCTGCGATCTGTCAATCCAGTTTGGGGTCACCATGTTTGCAATGGCAGGGACTTACACGGTTCAGCTGGCTTGGGCCCAGAGAAGAGACGGGGGCAGGCCGGGCGGGCCATCGGACTGCCCCCCGGGGCGGCTCCTGACAGACTAGGAGCATCAGGACAGATTTGGGAAGGCAATGTCGACGGGGGAGCACAGGAGGGTCCAGTAGCGAGGGAGCAACCCTACAGCAGGACAGCTTCCCAGAATTCATTACTCACAGCTAATTTACAAACAAGGGGGAAACCTGGCTGCAGGACAGACCTCGGCTTGTGGCCTCTTGCCTGTGCTCCGCGCTTCACGTGACTTTTCAATCCGAGTTTCCCATGGACAGCTCCCGGTAAAGTCAAGCATCTGAAACTTCCACATGGGATGACAGAGTTGAGACAGGGATCACTTTATTTGTTTACCATTGCCTTGTATGGTTTGGCCCGTTCTCTGGATGTGGGAGCACACCGAGCTCAGCCTGTACAGTATCTGACCTTACAGGATCCAGTCTACTCTTAAAATGTGCATATAAAGTAGGTGATTAGATTTTCTTTACACTGCATGTATTTTCTATCTAATCACATTGCAGTCCTGCAGGCCCCCTGATTCATTTTAAAGATGCTCGAGGTTGAGGAACATCTCGGGGAGTGCCACATATTGCATCACTCCTGCTGCTTTAACCCATTTACTTAATATTGTCGAGCCAAAGCCGGGATTCCAGCATGGGAGTGGTCCTGCGAAGCGCTGGGCTAAAATAATTAGATGACACCTTCAATTGTCTTGTCACCCACTTTAACCAAGACATTCACAGTCCCTAATTGAATGAGCCAAGAGGAAGCATGGCCCTACAATTCCAGTAACTCGTAAATCTTCCATAAACATTATTTGATGGGGGGGGGTGGGGGGGAATGGTGAATCCCATGCTGTTTAAATTCCTTAGGCCTGCTGTTGTCGATTAAAAGGACAGTCAGCTGGACATCCCTGTCCTACTGTGTAATGGTCAGTGGCCAGGCCAACAACCCCTGCTGCTCTGAGTAAATTAACACTGGGCAGGACATTCTCTGTTGTTTTTAAATCACTATACAAATGCATGGGTAACAACCTCAAGAGGTCAAATGTCAACCTGGACAAAAAAAATAGTTTGGAAACCCCCTCATGTACGTCAACACGAGCTGTGAAGCTTTATTTATTCCACGTATTTTCCCACGTGGCAGTTGATTGGATGCTAACTGAGAGTATGTTGTCAGAGATGGTGGAGAATCAAAGTGGCATCTAATTGAATATTGGCTGTTGTTGTAATGCACAGTTGCATTACAGAGCTATAAAAAAGCTAGGTATTTAAAGGAATGACACTCAATACAATGCTGCAATTGGAGATGGCCTTTAAAATGTAAATAGATGGTCCCGCTATCCACGCTGTAACCTACAACGAAATTGAATTACACAGGGATAAAGCATAATTAGATACCCTTTAAAAAAGGAGATAGTCTAATTATTGGGTGAAGCAGCTTAAGTTGCCTTGCTCCTTAATTGAAGTACATCATGAATGCAGTGTGAATCTGTCCTGGCATGTTCAAACCAAATCTAAATCTTAATTAAATTTGGTGCAAAAAGGAAGTGTTAGAGAGAAGCCTTAATCCATTTAAGGGAGGATGGTGAAGGGCTATTAGAGCGTATTAATTCGTTAATCAGAACTTTGTGTGGCTATCCTTTACTATATTGAAGCCTGCACTATATTTGAACCACGCAGCGGGAGGTGTATACAAACAGCCTCTAGCCATTGTGGATGTAGGTGCTCGGCCAGGAAATTAGAAAAAGGCTTTGAGTGAAGTCAGGGAGAAGAAGAAAAAAAAGCTATCACGGCGGTGTAATATTCTCTTTTTTCATGTGTTTTCCCCCCATTCTCCATCATGTTGTCCTATTATACCAGTCTGTTGATATTTCCCATTGAAATGGGATCATCCTCAAACAAGTACCTAAAGACAGGTAAGCCGCGAGTGGCCGTGCTGACAAAGGCACCGCGGGGGTCAAGTTCCTGTGTAGAAAACCTTGTTAATGACATCATAATGGACAGGGGACTATATCTAACTCCTGAGTCCGACTTCAAAGTAGGTGCGAGAGGGAGAGAGAAAAGGAGCTTAGAAGATGAGGAGACCTTTCTATGACCACGTCCTCTAATGGAGACGCCATCCATCCTCTGCGACGCAGCATGGCCCCTCTGTCTCAAAGCCTCCGACCGCAACACAAATATATGCACTGAAATGCACAACAAAGCCAATTGCTTTTAAGCCCCGCAATTGAGTTTTCTAGTCCTAATACAGCTGCTGAAGAAGCCGCGTGCTATTCATGATACTTTACTGCCAAAAAAGAAAAGTTGAGGACACATCCTTGACAAAATCCTCTTTTCAGACATAATCCACCTAGCACCATTTTACTTGAGGACTGGAGTGCGTAACATCTGATCTTATCCCGAAAGCTATTCAACGTGATGTAGTGCCGGGTTGATTATGTTCCTGGTACACACAGGACCCTTTCACTCCTTAGTGCCTTCACACCTGGGATAATAAAGAGGATTTAAACAGGTCTGAATAGGTTAACCAGGTGTTGAAACAAATAATGGTTTAAAATTGTAATTAACATGGCTTGAATAGAGCATTGCTCTTGGTAAAGGTCTCCCCTGTTGAATGACTTTGGTATGCAAGGGAACACAAGACTGAAAGGGCCCCGTCTTTGTCACCAGAGAGAATAAGGAACTAATGGGGAATTAAGATCCTTAGAGCCTGTGTGCTTCTGTTATATGGCTTTTCCCCTTTTCTTCGAGGATGTAATGCTACAGTTCCTTAGTCCTGCCCAGCAAATTAGTTGCACTTCCCTTAAATGTTTAACTGCTGCCAGTGTGCTATGGTAAGATGTATCCTAATTAAAAGACCACGTGCTACTACCACAACAGACCAGAAAACAAAGCTTTATGTAATCTATCAATAAAACATCGCATGTAATGGTTTATTCAGTTTTCATTAAAAACTGCTTCTGATATGTTGGTTTAAAGATCCTCGTCATCTTCAAATACAGGGATGGGACCTTTTCAAACCTTCTACATGGGATAACATTAGCATTTAAATGGACTTCTGTTCTTAATGTGGCCATTTCATTGTAAGCCTCTGTGGTCAGAAACACATGCTGTCTCTGTATCTCTGACACTGTAGAACAAAAGGGGGAGCGCGCAGTTGTAATTTATTTTAATACAGATTTATTTATGTGAGTGTCCTTGTGGTAAATTGGAGTGGGTTTACCTCCGAATCGAGTTTTCAAATCCTCTCAGCGGCAAGTTAGTCAAAGCCGAAGGGGTCACACTCTGCAAAGTTTCCGAACACCAGCGAGGGAACTTCCACACGGTTCTTCATTTCCTCTGAGTGTTTTGCAGCCCCCCGCGGAGAGGGTCCTAATCTTGACGCATCAAGCAATGAACAGAGAGAAAAAGGCTGATTGCGCGTGATTGACAGGCCGGGCGGTTGCCACAGTAACTCCTTTTTGGCTTTCTGAGGAAGTCCAATTCCTCATCAGAATTACATGACTCTAAAAGGGTCTATTATCATAAGGGCGCACATGTGAGTGGCGCAATCGACTACCTGGGAATCGATCGAGCCGTCTGACTGGAGCACTCAGCACGTGTGTTTAAGGACAAGGCCAACGTGTCAACGTGAGAATAAGCAGGATTTTCACATATTGAGCTGTGTTTCACTTTGTGTTCTTACTGCTCTTTTACAGCTGCTGCACGGTGTTTGTTCCTCTTTCTTTTAGGTCAATTGCTATTTTATAGGATTATGGATCACTTGCTTTGAATAGTTGTTCAACCACAGTCCGGTGATGAATGGGCAGTTTCACATGCAGATGCAGATCACGTCACTGAACTATTAAGAGCGAGGAGAAAACTGATAAATACAGTATAGTTAAACGTGTGTGTGTTTATTTTAATGAGCAAAGGCACTTTCACAAGAAAATCTGGTTTATTAGCAAAGTGGAAGTTTTGATGACATAACAGGAAAAAACATCTCACCCCTGCAGAGGAATGAGTTATGAGGAAACATACTGTACCCAATCTCTCTCTCTCCTCATCTCTCTTTCGTTCACACACACACACACACACACACACACACACACAATCCCCAAATACCAAATGGTGTTATTGGCACGGTACAGCTCCTATGATGAAGTAACGTTGTTTCAGGGTGGTTCAAGTTGACTTTATTAACCTTTCTTTCCTCAGCCTTCAAAGGACTTTAAGATTCTCTCGATATACCAACACACATACGCAGTCAGTCATTTTTAACCAATAGGTATCCCATGAAGTGGATAAACATGTTTTATGAATTTGTTGAAATAAACAAGCAGGAAATCTCTAAACGTTGTTTGAGTACGGCTCATATGGATACTGATACAGATCTAGTGTGTGTGTGTGTGTGTGTTTGTGAGTGTATGTGTTTGTATGGTCAGGAACCCGGCCAAAGCAAGAGTCAGCATCAGCGTCAGTGCTGTGTAGCGTCAGTGTGTCAGAGGCAGCGGGGGCCATGGCACCCATGCAGGCTTCCCATCAGCGCAGCGATAGAGCTGAGTCGGCCAGACAGCACCGCGGCACACTCCGAACTTACTTAGTGTAATTAAAGTTGAGAAAGGTTAAAGCTTGACACTGAGACGAGGCGAAGGGTTATTTCTCCCAGGCAAGAGACAATATAGGGTACCTCGTCAAAGTGGCTAACCGGTGAAGCCCGTGACCCTCCTGGAAAGTGAGGGAGACACAGTGGAAATGCAGACGCGCATCCAGGATCAAGATTAAGCGCGAGGCCCTTGAGAGGAGGGGACAATTGTGGGCACATGTAATTAAAGCGGCCAACCTTTTGTGGCACTGCCCTCCTAGTTGCCCTGCTGCAGGAACATCCATCTGGAAGGAGTGTGTAATAGTCTGTGATCCGTGTCTGGAAGGGTTGTGGGGACATGCTGTAGATTTAATCCTCAGTACAAACACAACAAGATGTAATGTCAGGTCCAGGGACGGTGGGACACGTAACGGTTTGAGAATGCTACAACTAGCTTGTCAGCAGTTCACGTTCAAAAGAGACTAAACACCAAAAACACTTGAACTGACCTTTTGTCTCTCGATACGCTAATGAAATGACCTTTAAACGATTCGGTTCCATATAAAAATAGCTAATTTCTTTCTTTGTTAATCGTTTTCAATATTTATTAATGGGCAAACAAACTTTCCATTACAAACATATATTGTAGAGAAACTGCATCACCCCATAAATGTAGTAAAGATGGATGGACGTGTTATTATACTTAAGATTATCACATGGCTGATCCTTCCACTTGTTCTTTCATTAACTAAATGCACAATTTCAGCGTCCGCTCCTTCTGCTCCATCACTGACATGTAAAAGCAGTACCCTCACTGTAAGTGGCACATGGATTAAATTATTGCAACTTGATTGAAAGATAAGTGAACTACAATAACTACTGGCCATTACTGTAATTTATGCATTTCCTCAAAGGACGTTTGCATTACTGAATTTGTGATCTGCAGTCAGCACCGCAGGGATTCAATTGGTATTCACCGGAAACAATATGTCATTAATACAATGAGAGGGAAATATTAGCTTGTCCAGTGGCTGTAGCTTTGATGCATGTTCGCGTCTCTAGATATGAAAAGAAAGTTGTCATTTTACGTATGAAGTTTATAAATCAACGAGCCTTCAAACACACACACACACTGACAGACCCTATGTGGGTTCAGTCGTACACTCTCAGATGCAGACGTAGGACAATTGGCACTTTGGGTCAGGGTCTCCGCTCTTTCAGGCTGAGGAGATGGAACACATGTCCAGGGCTTTGTGGATGTCAGGAGCCCATACAGGAAGCCCACCGGGTTTTGTTGATGTGTCACTTGCACCCTCTCCCCTCGCGGTGTAGTGAAACCCACTTTCTGTAAATGATAGTCCCCTTTGTCTGCCATCACAAGCACTCCTTTACTCTCCTCCTTTCTTCACTGGGTCTTGGCAGCTGTCATGCAAAAAAACACTCACCCAAAAAAACAGTGAATATCATTTGAAATTAATTCATCCAATCTATAAGTAATTACATTTTTTTTCCCCTTGAATTCCTTCTCTGGTGACCCCCTCCACCTCAACTCCCAACATCATAATTATTGCTCCTAGCAACAATCTATAGCCCCCCCTCCCCGAAAAACAAATAAACAGCAGACACCTCAAATCATTGGTAAAGTGAGCGGGGATGCTTAATAGAAACATCATTAAAATCATACATTTATTATGCAAACGCTGATGGAGTTAGTTATGTCTGTCCAAATGTCTGCATTACAAATGCCTCACTTGATTAACTGTCAAATTTGATTACAGATGGATTATATATTTAACAGCTGTAGGTAGACCACATCCCTGTGCTTCCCTTTTATGTTTTCTGGTCAGTCATTAGCATACAATTTGCAAGCATATGGGTTGTGTGCGTGTGTGTGTTCGTGTGTGCATGACAGAAAGTTCAATTATTCTATAGACTGAAATAATTTAAGCATGATAGTAGGGACAGAATAAAGTTTTTAAATGTTAAAGTGTTAAAGTTTAGTATCTTAAATAGTGACGAATCAAAGTTATTTAATACAAGATTTCCGTTGCGAAGCCAAAGCTTCAGCAGACATTCTATGGAGGTTAAAAAAAAAGAAAAATGCTCGATCTTATACCTCTGAGCTCCAGCAGATATTAACATGTAATGTGCAAGCTCACACCTTATAAAATGGAGAGGTAATGGGCATTTCTTTTTGATGTCTTGTCCTTTAACTTTTCAGTCTGGCATTTTTAATCCAGTTCAGATTAAAACACTCCCCTGTTCAGATACTCCAGCTCTGCGCTATAAAGCCCCTAATCTCTGGTTCACAACCGCAGAAAATCCTATTAAGATCACCTTCGGTTTAACACACACATTGTTCGGAAATGCAAAATATGCAGCTTCACCGGTGCACTTTTAATTGAGGGTAAAGTGCCCCCGGTAGATAGATACTGCACTGTATGCAAAACCATTAGAAAAATTCTGAGAATGTCTGTCAAGAAGAAAAACCTCCAAACCACAGCCTCTCTCTCGGGGGCTCCCTCAGGGCTGAGCCACGGGTGGGGGGCACAGGGGTTCAGTGGGGTATCATCGGGTGTCTCACAAGAGGTGTCAGCTTGAGAGGATTTGACTGATTAGGTAATATTCCTGCATGTTCTTGTGTAAGCAACATTTCCAGGCGCCTATCCCCCTGTAATTCTTGTCCTCGCCTTCACTCTCTCGCTGCAACTTTCATCTCTTAACATGGCGACTCTGTATTTAAAGAGCCGCCAGTGACAAACACCTTGATGGCGGTGGCAGGCGTCAGCTTTCCACCGCAAAGCCACTTACCCCAAGAGGGCGCCCCCCTGGTGGATATGGTGACGCGTAAATTGCCCTCGCATCCACCACAGCAGCCGCACGGTGACACGGGAGAGGAGTGTCTCGGCAGAGGTTCGCTGCCATTCATCATCATAACCTCCTGTCCCACGGAAATGACCTCGTAAATGCATCAGGCTATCGACTAATGAGAGGTTGCTAACCTGTTGTTACCGACTGCAGTGTCAGACTCCCGGAGTTAAAAGACACAGGAACAAAAAAGATCTAGTTTCCAAGGTGACCCATGTGTATTTTCAAAGATATTTGTAATAGATGATGCAGATATCTAATACCGAAACAACACTGAGCGGAATAATGTGAAAATGCACCAAAAAGAGCAATTAAAACTCACCCCGGCTCACGTGCACAGTGAGAGAGGCTAATGCAATTTTGAAAAACATAAACGACCACTTTACAGAACATAAGAGCGCATGTCAGCTCACATGAAAGGCCCCCGGGGACATCTGACGGACTTTTGATGTACAGCAGCCTTGTAGAGAGGCGTCCTCGACCCCTCAGATAAATATGGATTGAAAGATTAAACATGTCCCCCTTATTTGAAATCCTCACCCTGCACTTTGCTTTGCTGCGTTATTAAGATACAATTACACGCCACATCTCTATATTCACCGCTAAATAAAGCTCTTCACACCTTTTCAGCACCTGGAACCCAGTGCAAAACGGCTGCAGGTGATTTCTGCGTGTGTGTGATTTCTGTGTGTGTGTCTGTGTGTGTGTGTGTGTGTTGGTAATTCACTCTGATTTACCCAACAGTAATTGAACAGTAATCATATTAGTAGATTATCTTTTTGCATTGAGTGGGAACCGACTTAGAACCAGCACAGGGCTGAGGATGTGGGTTTGGAGGAGGGTGGGGCGGAGGTTTCTCTGCTGAGAATAGATGAGCCTTTTATTTCTAGGATTTTTTGGGGATTCACGGATTTCAAGCGACGCTAAACCCGATTTCTGGATCCCGCTTTCAAATGAGCATGTGTTGATATAAACAGGACGGTGGTCAGCCATCTGTTCTGAAGATAAACGTGTGATCAAAGGGCATAACAAAACACGCCAGGGCCTTTTTTTCCTCCTCCCTTCTCCTTCTCCTCCTCCTCCTCCTCTTCGTCTTCTTTTTTTTTTTCCTTCTTCTTCTTCTTCCTTGAAGGAGAGTTTAAAGAATGTGGAACGGTTTCCAGGGGATACGAATGAAAAGCTTTCGGAAATGTGGGAATCGAGCTGAAGGGCCGAGCGCCTGACAGAAATTCCCCCCGTAGCTTTCTGGAGCCGTGTGAGGAATCACCAGGGTTCTTCTTATCACACAAAGGAAGGCCAGAGATGTGGTAATATTCAGTTAGGGTGCTCCCCAGCACTCCTTTAATAAAAGTTGTTTATTAATAAAAAGAGACAGCAACTCAGTGGCGCCTCCAGTCGACCTTTAACCTTTAGTCTGTCCCCCTCAAATTGCTGTTATTACTATTGCTAGTATTTTCCCATTTGCCTGCATGGAAACAAACCTTCGGCTGGTTTTACTCTAGGTTGGTTCCTCTTTAGATGTAGATTTCACCTCATTTGCCTTTAGAAAAAGTATATAGTTGCAATTGATAATTATTTCAAATCAAATATGACAAACACTGTGATCGTCCAGCTTCTTAAATGTGAGAATTAGCTGCTTTCTTGAATAACACTGTTGTAAATGTTAAATCTTTGTTGGTCAGACAAACAAGAAGCAGTGAGAGATTCGATTAGTGAAGAAAAATCATCAATCAATAACATCCAGAACATCTGAAAACTAATAAATGTAAAAGGTGAAATAAATCGTTCAAGAAGATGCTTTTATATCTTTGTAATATTGCACAAGAGACATTATAAAATCAGCACACGTTTAATCTTTTCCATTAGTGAATTATTAATAAAACCTAACAACAACAGCCTCAAGTCGGTTTGTTTTGTTATTGTGAAACTGAAGATTCTCTCTGTGATACTGCAGATTCAACTGGGGGCTTCTCACAGCCCAGTTCAGTTACACATGAGCAGCTCAAGGTGCAGAGCTGGAGAGACTCTCGCCTTCAGTGTTTCACCCAGCCACTACAGTCGGAGTCTGCCTGCTGCCTCTTGACCCTCCTACACACAAAGGATTAAAGAGGGGAGAGGCATCTGGCAGAACACACGCCAGCCACACTCACCCTTGGCTTGGACTTCTTAACACACACACACACACAGAGGTGCCTGCAAGCCCACGTACACACACAGAGGATAAACCTGTGCAGATATTTGCTATAAGGACATCTCATCCCAGTACAGTTGATGTAAAGCGGTATGATTGCATATGATGGCCATAGACTTTGCAGTCCCCCTAGCAACCAATCAATCTCAAGGAAACCTGCTGCACGTCCGTTTACAGCTCAGCCGGTGGAAGTGTTCTTATTTAGCGTCTCAGGCCATGTGGGCAGCCCGGGTGTGCACGTTCAAAACAGGAAGTCGTCCTCATCCTGGAACCCTCTCGTTATTGGTATGTTGATCATTCTTACCCGACTGCCCTCATTAGGTCTGACAAGTCACGCAGTGATTAAAAATTGGAATGCTGCTACAACAGTGTAAGCATTAGGATCAGTGGCTGCCTTAACTCCCAGTGACAAGGAAAGCCTGGCCAACGACTCCTCTCCAGTCAGTGGGAAATCTTCAGCCTGGCTGCCTTCATGCCGATTCAAAGCGACAGCCCCTGAACGTGTAAGAGAGACTGCAGGTCCAGGAGTCTCGGGTGGGGGTTGGTTTTTTCCACTTCTTGCCTCTATTATTATCCGGGTTTAATCAGCTACAACACGGAGGTGAAAAGGCTTTGCAGCAGCAAGCCCTGCGAGCAAAGCCACTGCTCCAAAGCATCGCCGCCGCCGCCGCTGCCAGCTTGATTGGAAAAAACTGTATGAATGCCTGCACCATATGCTGCTTTAGCAGTCAGCGCAATAACAAGTATTCAAGTCGACAGTTTGCGAAGACACCGAGCCAATTTGTGTATCGCTGCTTCCTCACTGGAAGCGCAAGTGAGAAAACATGGCATTGAGAGAACGGAAATATCTGTTTGCATGATCATCGTCCAAGTTCAAGGACTCTAATTAATCACTGCTGACGGCGACTTCACGAGTCAGACAACGCGGTGAAGTTTCAGCACAGTAGAACTTCAATAGATGCCAAAAAACTTTTATACAGGCCTGAAACAAACAAGCAGCAGCTCACGTGTTACTGTGCATCAGTGGAATGGATTTCGTTTCTTGTCCGGTGTGGTCTCACCCAGTTTGTGGGCAAAGGTGATAGATTGTTGGGAACGAGCCAGTGGATAGCAGTGTCTGCACCCATATGCTTGTGATGGCAGGAAGCGGACGGGCGAAGGCCCAGCGTGTGCCAGCCAGGCTTTGGCCTGCCACCAGACCCTGTCATCACCCTCACCTGCTGGGAGCAGAAGGCTGCATGCAACTACTGAGATCCTCAAGCACCAGCTCTGAACCAGAAAACCACCCTTTTTTCTAAGACACATTTTGTAATGTTTTGACCGAAGCAGCAATATAAACAATTAAAAATGATATGTGGCGAGGATGTCGAGGTTCAGGATAATAATTAAATGTCTGTCACTACGTCTGTCAATTGTATAAAGCTAAAAACTTGACGGCAATTGTATCAATACTGACATCAAGGTATTCTGCCTTTTATTGACAAGAAGACAAATCCACATTGATGAAAATAATAATTTCGTGAGTTCATCCTCTAATTATAATTGAATTCACTGCTGTTGTACTGTTGTAAATCATGAAAACAGGTCAGTGTTTAAGATAAGAAGATAGTAAACATTACCTGTTCAGGTCCACCCCCAAGTTAATACAATACATTTTGATGAAAAACATGAGTTGTAAATATAACTTCTTATTGACACAACAAAAACAAGCTACAGTTTCAACCATGGTTGCCATATAAGGGTTGGCATTATAGCTACAGCACTGTTGTTGAATGGATGGTGAAGTTCTAAAACAAATGATTAAAATAATGTTTTTTTGTAGCATGAATCAACTTCATCTTTGGCAGAAACTGGGCTGAAACAGACGCTTTGAGGGAAACTTTAAAAAGCTGAGATACCTCGGTGCTGATGCTCAGAGCAGCAGTTGTCTGGTGGCAGCTTGGCTCTCTTGTGTCACTTGAAGCAGTCGCTGTCCTTCAAAACGTGGCCTTATGTTCAAACAGTGACAGACTGCCAATTAATAATTAAATCACAGGACATTGATCTGCTAAGAACAGCACTTGACTCTGAAGACAGGGGTGGGGGGTGAAATGAAAGGCATGCTTCCTTATGAGAGCCGAGCAGAAATAAAGACGTCTCTAAACCTTCTCAAGACAGAAGTGAATGACGGATATCGTCAATCTGCACTTCTGCTATATCTGTATTTAATGAATAGTATTTGCTAAGCACAGTGACTTGAAGTTCACTGCTGAGACATTTCTGCATTCTTATTTCTCTGTGTCAACGTTTTTAATTATATGTTGGCAGGGCTTAAGATCTCATTAAATTTGAGAGTATCATTTGGATGCTTGAAAGACAGCTTAGTGTCACTCAGTGCTATGGTGATGGATATAATAAATCCTACGCTCTCTAATCCCGTGATGTTAAATTCATTTTCCAAACCTGCAAATAAATCGCCGAAGACAACCCTCTGAAATGCGTAATAGCAGATGTCACGGCATCTGCAGACAAGTTGGAATACCCTTATTTCACAAGTGTCGGATAAAGATGGAGAGAAGTCAGAAAAGAGAGCAGGGAGGAAGCCGACTGTCACCATGTTCCCTCCGCTGTAAAGTACTTCATGGCATGTTTCATAACAGTTAGCATTCGGTTTGTGCGGCGGTATTGATAATCCTGAACCAATCATTTTCTTTCTAGTCTCATTTGTGGATCATTATTAGCATTTTCCACAATTTGGATACTGCTGTTACTCAAAGACAATATAGAATAATATCTATATTTTGTATTTAATCACATACCACCTCTCCTCTCTCTTACTTCTGACTGTGTTAGATACAGAAACTGCCAAGTGATCGAAATTCCTTTTTAGGATTACACTCCTGTGGAAATGTTCCAAATGTGGTTTGTTTTCAATTTTGTTTATGCACATTCATTAATTGTTACTATACTGAGCTATTCAGAAAAAGATGAATAATCTTGTATAAGAACCAATGGATGTAAGTAGATGTTGGACATTGCTCCTATCATCAAAACCCAAATAGTTCTGAAACCTTGGATATTTCCGACTTGCAAACATTAACATGGAGGGACCTGAAAACCAAACATGTATGGATCCCTCCCATCAGCCAGAGATCATCGGTCCATATAGTTAAACCTAAATTTAACATGTGTTGTGATATTCTCTCAACATACTGTTCTAGTTCCTACATGACCGACTTTGGGATCATATAATCATCTTGATGATGTCAACACTTGTCAAGGCGTCAAATTGGGAATCTTCACCCCCCCCCCCTCTATATCCATCCATCCATCCCATACAACATCAACATGACCCTGTTGCCACAGATGGGGCCCCAAGTTGAAGGGACACAGCCCTGCAGAGATGACTGTTTTTATTTTCTCAAATTTTTTAATTGTGACGTCAAAAGCATGTTTTTCCAATACACCTTAAACTCATTAAATTCAACAGATAAATTACAGATTAACAGGCTTCCTAATTTAAAATAACTCCAAGAAAAAGTTATTTTTGAGCAAAGAGAAAGTTTTGGTCTTTTTTCACTGCATTGAAAAATGAGCAGTAAAATAAAAACACTAGCTTCAGATGACTTTCGTGCCTGATTGCTGCTTGATCAACCTTACACCAGAGGTCCTCAGTTGTTCATGTTTTTCAAGGAAAGCAGTGACCTGCACATCCCTGTCTGCCGGAGTCTTTGGAGGGAAATCACTGCGTTTCTTCTCCAATTTGTTAAAATGAATGAAAGGAGCGGAGGGAGAGAAAGAGAGGGAGCTGTGTGTCTGAGGGTGCAAAGCAATTAAAAGAATCAAACCTGATTCCCAACATCTGTCCAGTCGCATTAGAACGTTTCCGGGTTTCTTAATCGGCGGACAGAATAAGATTAAGGGATTGTGCTCATTGAACCGAGCTCAGTGTTCACTTTGAAATGAATGAGGACTCAACAGGTAATTACTCCACCTGGAATTGACACTGGACATTGATTTTTCTCTTTTTTCTTTCTGCACTCGCCCCCGACCGCAGTAAGATAACTGAATCTACCCAGATTTCTGTTTGGAGCAATGATCACTCGGGACATTCTAAAGTACAATACAGTTGTTCAACGGGAGGCTGCTTGCGACAAAGCCATTCATATCTGAAATTAATATATTCACATGACTTAATTAGGCATTTTTTTTACATATGATGGATTTTATGCTCCTACAGCAGGTCCAGACGTAGCAAGAGGGGGTAGAGTGATTACATAAAGATCGTGACATGCTAATCAAAATGTGGTGTAATTACTGTATTTCCTCCTCGTGACTTTATTTCATGTTGTCTGTACTGCAACTAATGAAGTGGTGGTATAACGTGGTTATGTACACTCTAAATATTTGTATCTATACAATGTTTGTGAAATGGATAAGTCTTGGATTTCAGTTACAGGTCATGGTCCAATAAAGTCCAGACTATTAGGGTTTTATATTTGTTTGATCACTTTAGTTTACACTACACAACTTGTTGTCTTGTGATCAGGACTGTTGAGGAGGAATCCCAGACAAAAAAGTCCAAGAGAAGTCGATAAATGACTTGGCAGAGCGAGGAGGTCTAACACATAAATGATCGACCTCAGATTTATGATTTATGTTTTACCGTTTATCAAGTGTTTGTCATTCTCCGCCCAACAAAGAGTTTAAAACCCCTAAGTTCACAAAAATCTGTCTTAAAGCTAAACGAAAATTGTAATGTGACTAATTAATCGAGGTATTTATAAATATTGACAGATGAAAGTTTGACAAGTAGAGTGTGGAAACCAGGTTTGGATTGGTTGTGACATAAATTTGTTATTGATATTTGTGTTTGGTCATGTTGTCTGTTCTGTCTACTTGATTCTTTACACTGCACATGCCTGCAGTTGGGTAAAACATCGGGTTCTGGTCAGCTTTGGTTAGTTTTCTCTCGGGAACGGATGGATTCAGACAGTAATGTTGGCCCTAGGCATCCTCTCATCCACCTCCCTCGGGAATTTAGAATTTAACCAATTACTTATGACAGTATTTTGATTTGGTCAATAAAGAAATACAATGCACTCGTCCTAAGTGTTTCCATTCAAGCGGGTTTTAATATCAGATTTGAAAAAATGTGTCTTGATCTCTGCTCTCCTTTGTATTTATAAGAAACAACAGCATTTAATTGAGTCTGGTGCAGGCTCAGAAACGATGAGAGCCACACCTTGTTATACCCAATTGATGTGACACTAAACATACTAGAATTAGAATAGATTAACTGTTAGCTCGGCAGCAGTCGTAAAGCACACGATCCCTCTTCTCAATGAGACTTTGGTGCAGTATCCATTTCGGAATAGATAACAGTCCCCCCCCGCTGTTTGTTTGTGTTGCAGCGCAGCCCTATATACCTAAGAGAGAATGTTTTCTCTCAAACTCCAAAATTAGATCAAAACAATATAAAACACACAATCCCAGAGCCACTGGTCCAGAAATGCAATAACATGTTTTTTCTCATTCCAGCATTAATGAAGTTCATTCCTAACAGTTTAGTCTAATTCGTACAAATTGAAAGATGGGCTCCGCGTTAGCAGCAGTGAACAAGTACAATGACAACTTCATTACCATAAGTAGAACTGTGCATCATAAAAATCATATTAAAAATTGCTCCCCAAATTGCCATATTAGTTTCTTTATGGGGTAATTTCTACACTACACGCAGTAATAGAATATTTTCTTTACCCTCCAGTGCATATTAAACTCACTTATCTTCCCCTATAAACTCTGGGCGTTGTGGATTTAATGGTGAAATAAGGAAAGTTGCCTCTTTTCTTAGCAGGCAAATATATTTACCATGTGAAGTTGACAGGGGCAAATGCCTCAGCGAGGGAAATGGCCAATTCTGAGCCTGTCACAACATGGTATTTCATTTCTTATTGGAGCGCGGCCGTTGAGTAGACCATTTAAAGTGAAATAGTTTCCACACAAAGGATGAAGAGGGCGTATATCACACGGCTCCGTGGCTTAAAGGATAGGCCAGGTTTAGATGGATGAGACGGGGAGTCAGAGAACGCCAATAAATGAGTGATAAATGATTCAGCTCTGATTAGAAATATTGCTATTTCTCAGCGCTGTCAGTGGAATAAAGGCATCAGCACAATGAACTAGTTACTGCCTTTTTCATAATTGAGACTAGACCTTCTAGCTGTGCCCCACAGCTTATCATTAATCAAGCTGAATGAAGCAGAGGCAACGTGACAGCTTTGGACAGCACCAGATGAGGAAGGAGCTCTTTCAGGTAGCAGGGCAAACCTCGGACTCATTCATCCACCGCTCAAGCACTTAATTGTTTTGCTGCTACTTTAAAAAATGTTGTCCTCTAACTGCACTTTGCTCTTTAATCTTAGTTAATCATATTTTTTAAGTTTGTGAGGTTTGGATGTTCCAGTATGAAAGATAGAAAAAGTCCCTTTGAGTTTCTCCATCGGACCGGTTTGTTTATACTTGGTACCATCTGCATTAGCCATCAAATCCCGGCTGCTCTCATCTCGACAGCTGAAAATCTGCACTTCATTTCCTCATTCATGAGGAAATTCGTCAGTTCCAATTAGAAAAACACCCCAAAATGTTAGTTTTAGTGTAACACTTTATGCACGAGGAAACAGAAACCCGGTAAATATAGAAGTTGACAGTGACAGGCTATTCTAAAGAGTTTGTCACTAAGAAATCAATCGGCTGGCAGAGTGGCAAAGCCCATTATTGTTTCGAAAGATGTTCATTAATTATGTGATTTAATTGGATTTAGGCAGGTGCACAATGAACACCTCAGCCGGGGTGGTCAATGGTGGGAAAGGCCTGAGCGTCACTCCTCTCTTTTTCTATTAGGAACCAGCATGTCCCCTGTCTCCTGGAATCGCTGTGCTCTTTATTGATTAATGACCCTAATTTATTACGGAGAAGAAGGCTGTAAGTTGTGCTAAATGTACTATTAATCAACTTTCCGGCATCAAGTTATGAGGATCTGCGTTGGAAATGCCACTTTGGCGCGCAGGAGACCAAGTGGCAGTTTTCCCTCGGCTCCTGTAGCCAGAAGTCCGAGGTGCTGATATTAACAGGAGTTAAGAGTCTTTCATTGCTCTAATACCTCCTGTCCTGTATGACAAATGTCTTTGTGAAAAGCTGAACATAATTCCTTTTGATGGAGTGGCCGCCACGTCGGTGCCACAATTCACAGTCAAGCCAACTAGAATAATGAAACACCCGTCCGCACCCTTGAAGACCATCTATTCATTTCCGAAGAACGGTAGCGGGGGGGGGGGGGGGGGGGGGGGGGGGGTAGAGAAGGCCCTGCAGCTCTAGATATATCACAGATAAATCAACAATATTATATTAAGCTGAAATCGGATGAGAGGTTAAAGAACAGGAGGCAGGGCGACAATGAATTTCATTCGTCACAGGGTTATTATTTCCCATTGAATGGAGACATTTATGACACTTTAAATCCAGCTTTACAAAAAAGGTACCTGCCTAACGTCCAACAACTGGTAGTTACTCCGATACGTTTCAACCCTCGTTTTTCACTCACGTTTTTAGTTTCTTTCTCTGCAGGTATGTTATGATGTATGAAAACGTCACAAGAAGGCTTAACTGAAGCAGATGGAAATTACCTCATAATATGGCCTGATTTAACTATAAAAGTCATATGTGTAGAAATCAAAGCATTCTTTGTTACTTTTAAAGAAAGGTTGATTTTTTTTTTATTAAACTTTAACACAATTTCCATTACCACTTTTAATATAAAACAACTTTTTGAACGTACACCCTTGCTCCACTCACTGTCTTTCACAGTGCACTACTACATTGGCCACAGTCACCAGAGAAACCAAAACAGCTTTTCAAGGGCAGAGACCCATTTGACTGTTAAACTCTAAAGTCACACCAGTGAAAAATCCATCGCTACTCACTTCATGTTTTACATCCAGAGTTGTTTAGCTGCATAAATATTCATTGGACTTTCCCAGACTCGAGTAAAATACATATTTGGTTGTATGAGTGACCGTTTTGTAACGATACAAACCTTGAAGCTAATATTAGTCGTGTCAAAAGGCTGCAGTGATGAGGTGTTTTACACTGTGAAGAGCCACTGGGCTGATTTTTGCACATTGCCAGAGTAGATTCTGTTGTGGTTGTGGTTCAGCTGTGGTTTGTTATTGTCTGCGGGGTGTCGCTCTGTAGGAGTGCTCGTTTTCATATCACTGGGCCTATACAGTTATTTCTGTCCATTATTTGCATTCATTTTGAAGGCTGCAGAAATGTGCAAAGAAGCAAAGCACATGCTGTTGGCTTGAGACTCAATGGTCAGACATCAGCATTCTATTACAATTTTGACAATTAATGAATAATGTACGTTTTTCTTTTAGAGCTAAATCCTGCTGGTTCCAGCTTCTAATATATGAGTTTATGTTCACTGTAAACTGAATATCAATACATCATTTGGACTGGACAAATCCAGACATCTGGGTAATTGTGTTTTTTTCTTTTTCATGGATCGAATGTCAATTGTCAACATGAGTGACACATTCAATTATTGGTAAATAATCAATACATAACTGCTGAAATACAGCTCTTTAAACCTAAGGAAAATATCACAGTTCACAGACTGACAGGCCTGCAGTTTGCTACTGTAATCAATTAGGTCTCCGGGGGTCAAAGCTTAAGGTTAAAGGTAATTGTAAACATGCTGCTATCTAGTTAAGATCGGGATGTATATTCCCCGAGGGAAAGCCCTGGTGTCACAGACAGAAACAAGGTCAGAGGAAGCGTGGTAGCAGTCAGGAATCACAGGGGAAATGTAAACTGAATTCCCCCAAAATGGCTCCACAGTGCAAGCGTGACAGGAAACGAGCTGATCTCTGCCGCCGTGCCCCTCAGATGAGGTGGAATTATTTATTCCTTTAAGGACGGCAGCCATCGAGCTCATTTTGAATTTCCCATGCAGCGCTCACGTTCACAGCGCTGACAGGTGTCCCTATGCGTCCTATACGGCTGCTGCTGCGGCACGCATGGCTGAGCCGCGTAAAAGCCAATGTCCCATGATGATCGGGGACAATCCGCTGGCTTGTCAGGATCTCTGGGCTCCAGCAATAGCACCTTGTTAGATTGAGGTGCTCAATCAGCGAGTGCTGGAGTGCCCGGCCAGGTTGAGAGTGGTGATTACCGGGGGCACGGCTGTCCAAAGCTGGTGAAATGCTCCACCTCTCCGCAGGAGGCCCTCTGACATTCAAGCCTGCATTTTCTGAATCAGTCTTGAGTGATTAGGGCAGCGACAGGCAAAAGGACAGATCAAACAATTATTCCTCCTCACCCTCCTCTCTGTCCTCCTGACATGTGGCAGAGCAGGAACAGTGCGCCTCAGAATTTCCACCATTCTCATAATCGGTTATAATGAAAAAGAGCATTGATTCATTTATTCAAAGATGGGCTTTTTTTTTAAAGGAAATGTAAATACTTTCTGAAAGAGACATGTTGCATTTTTTTTACGATGTGAATGAAAACGTGAGTGAAATAAACGTGTAAGTACCTTAAAACTGTTACACAAAAGCAATATACTACTAATCCCTTTGTGTTAGAGCTAAGTAAGCTCATTAAAGTAGAGTATTAAAACCTGGGATGTTCGTCACTGTTGCAGTGGTTAGCTCTGTTTCCATAAACCTACAGATAAACAGCACTAACAGAATAATACATTATATTTAACCGCACTGTTGCCTCTTATGTTGTTTGCTGCTGTGCCTGAGCCGGAGCTGCAGGGATGTCGCCCACAGCAGAACAAAAAAAAAAAAAAATTAGTCAGCATGAACGGCGGAGAGGGAAGTACAGTATGTGTCAGAGCACAAGAGGGCAGTGTAAAATCCCTCTGCCACTCGTCCATCCGCCCTAACTCGCCTCCCACCTGAAACAACAGCCGTGACAACCTGTTGTGTCGCTGCCAATCTCTCCAGTGGCTGTTTTCCTCCACAAAGCACCGGCCCCCGGGATCTGACCCGGGCCGCGGGTCTGCCGCCGGGAGACAGGGGGCGACACTCTTGTGTAACCGGGCAGCGGGGGGACTCTGGCTTTGATGTCGGAGGAGAGGACTTTCCATCTGCGCCCTGAAACGTTTTCAGGCGTAACGACAAAACAGTGTTAACAAATTAATAAGGGAAAGGAGAGAAAAAAGAGGGGAGGGGGCGAGACATCCTCACGCTGCCTCTGCGATGCTGACGTCACTCGCTGAGGAAGATTAGCGAGGAGGAGATTACGGGTAATGAGTTGAGAAATGTAAAAATTCAGGGAATGATCACGGCCTGGCTTTCTGTGAATGATTTCGTGCTCTCTGTGGATCGCTCAGCTGCGATGAGACATGAACACAGTGCAGCTCCATACCGCTGGAAACAACTTAAACATTGATATTACCCTCGTTCAGCTGCTCGCGGAGGCCAGATGCTATGATGACTGGCAGCAGAGCGTCAGGGTGAGGTGATTATACCCTGTGAACCTGGTCGCTTGGATGGAGAGGACACTGTAATCCATCGTTTTATTAGCTGTGAAATGTCACACGGACATCGTCGTGTGCTGCAACACGCAAAATCACAATCTTATAAATACATGTGCTTGTGCTCTTTTATATTTTTGGGTAGCGTACATTGTGTCCTGTGTGTGTGTGTGTGTGTGTGAGATTCCAGCTCTATTCTGAAGTGTAGCCTTGAAAAGTGGCCTGGCGCTTCAAAGGCTGAGGGATTAGGTTTTTTTTATTTTTATCCCATAATTAATATGACTGAGGAGAGAGCGGCGGCACCTGAAAACTGGACAGAACAGCCAGTATCCTGCTGTGGCCAGAGAGCACCCCACTACCCACAATGCACCACAGGCCGACTCCATCAAAGACACAATGCCATGTTCACCCCATGTCTTCATTGAATAGGCTTAAGGCTATCTTTCATTCTTTCTTTCATTATTTCATTCTTTCTTTCTTTCTTTCTTTCTTTCTTTCTTTCTTTCTTTCTTTCTTTCTCTCTTTCTTTCTTTTTTTTTTAGCTTACATTGAATTCCACAGTTTGTTTTAAAGGCTAAAACAATTAAAAACCAAACACGTGTGTGTTCATCCACATCACAATTAAAGGCTTTACTGTCCTGTTGCTGCTTTAAATATATTCCGGGGAATTCCTCACATGTTTTTTGGCCTTTAACCCTCCTGGGTCATTTTCATTTCCCCTCGAGTGGCAAATGAGGGCCGGGGGGGCCGGGGGGGTCTTTTGAAGCCCTAAGAGCTGCTTTTTTTCCAGTTTCTCTTGATGACATCTGTCAAATCTAACCCAGAACCATTTATTTATGATAATGTATCGTGTAATGACATATTATGCATCAACGTCATATGTAAATGTATTTTATAAGCAAAAGGACATTTATTAGATTTGAAAAAACCCTGTTCCTCAGGTCCTGAACACTCAGTATTTTTATGGCAGCTTCTCTACTGTATTTTTTTGAATTTGACATTTTCTCCTCTAGTTATCTCATGCCAGAATACAGGTGAAAGGTTACATTGCTTTCAGAGGGAATGCTGATTTGAAATTGCCAGCAGTTGTTTTGGAGAATTCCCTGGTTGCTTTGAAGTCTGCACCCCACTGAGTGTCCTAACTTTGACACAGAGAGCCATGGCTGCGGCTATTTATACATCTTGTGGGAGAAAAGGTTTCCCCCCCCACGAAACAGATTTTTCCCCCTTTTTTCCTGTGAGACCGTCCCCGGAACGCCGCCGTGCCACAGCAGCGGCTGCAGGAGTCGACGTGCTAATCGAAAAGATGCACAAAACGCTTCACGCTGTTGTTTTATGTTGTTGTTATTTTCTCGCCGCCGTTGTGGAGCGTCGTAGGTGCAGACTTTCATATAGCAAAGTACCGGGGTCACAGTCAGCGAGTCCAAACCGATGCATCTCTTACAATTCTCACAGTCTATTGATTCTCCCTCTGAAATTTATGTTGCTTTTCAGTGGGGACCCCCTGCTGTGGCCCTTGCTGCCTCCCCCACAGGAGGGTCACGGTGACACAAGAGTGTTGGGCCAGATGCCGAGTGATCCCCTCCGATGCAACTCGGCTTCTGAAAACCACATCTATCGCCGCTGCAGGACAATCAGCCTGTGTTCAAATACCACACACCAAACCTGAATCCCCAGCATCACCCCACTCTCCTTCTTGCAGTTTTTTTTTTTTTTTTCCTCATTCTATCAACAGCAGCCAGTGTAAATCTACCGGAGCAAATGCTTACAAAAAAAAATAAGAAAAAATAGATCGTAGAAGAACAGTGGACGATGAAGCAAATGGGGGGGGGGGGGGGGGGGCAGAAAGACAGGGGAAAAAAACATAAGTGGAGAACAAAACAACCCAGCTGGTCCACCTTTGCCACTGGAAGCCAGTGAAGTCACCCTGTGTTTTTGTGAGGGTGCGTGTGAACAAAACGCTCTTTGAAGTCGGGTTACAGCACTGTACTGTGGCATCACTACGGCCACTACTAAGCCCCTGCAAAAATGTGCCGGGTGATTATATAAAATGCTTTAGAATCCCGTAATAAATCAACTAAATTTTCATGCAAATGGCCTCCTCCATGGGGCATTTATGTCGTGTGTGTATAGCAGCATCAATGGCGCATAAAAGGCGCATTTTGGCACTTAAAAGAGAAATCATTGAGACATCACACCCCAAATGCACACAGAACCTTCAAGGTCAAACACTGCGAAATAATAAAACACTGACACACAGAGAGAGAGACACACACACAAACACACAATTGGGAGGTACAACAAGACCGGAGAGTCGTTAAGGCTTTTATCTTGTGCTCGGAGGAGAAAGATCCACCCGACATCCCAGAGGGTACTGATCAATCACAGGCTGACTGGTTCAAACTGTTTGTGCTGGATTCCACATCTATCACCATCCGATGGAGCGCCGTGTCCGACTACAGCGCTGCGAGAAAAGGGAGAGAGAGCGTTTTCAATTAGGGCATGGCGAAATAGATTCACACCACTTGATTTATAGTGCACGACTAATTACACAAGGCTTTTTTTGTGCCCTAATGCAGTCAGAACTGGGACTGAGCCTCGTACTCGAGGAGGTGATTGTCTTTCGCTGGATGGCAGGCAGCGACACAGGCGAGGGCAGCAAGTTTTCATGTCCTTTAGAAAAGCTCTTTATAATGACATGACGGATAACAGCAGCCTGAGCCACTTTGATGTTTCCAAAGAAAAAAAGGGAACACTTGTCATATTTCATAAGTACTCTTTTTTTTTTTATATATATAATCTGAAGCATAAGTCAAAGTTTTTAACCTTTTATTGGAGGACTTCTAACAAGCCTACGAATCATACGTTAGGAGTTAAAGTGTATTCCCAGGATATTTGATGTAATTTTTTTTTTTTTAAACACAAATACTTTCAGTGTCAGTGATGGCTTTCATACACTGTGCACATGTGTAGATTATGTCATTTTCCTTAAATGTTACCACTGGCCTGCACCTCAGGGGAAGATAGGGCGGCTTAACAATAGGTACAAGCTACAGGCAGAGCGCTGGGGCACGCAGCACCTCATGAATATCATTAGCTGTGAGCTGAATTTGTATTACTTTGGGATTACATCTAACCCCGTAATGCAGCCTGATTGTGATTGCAAACTGAAAATATGTAATAACATAATCATATGTAAAGTAAATGTAAAAATACAAATCATGTTGTGGCATTAAAACCCGTCCCCGTCGGTCGGGTCGTGGAGAGAAGGCAGGGAGTCAGGATTTTTTTTTTTCATCTCTCACAGGGCCATTTATATAGTTTAACTCAGTGCCGCACTTAATGTAAACTGACGTAATGAAAAAGGAGCTAAATAAGTAAGATGTGTTATTTGCTGCCGAGCAAACAACCTGAACGTATTTCAACACAGCTTCAGGTAAATAGTGACAAAAATAAAAGCTCCATACTCCTTAATTTTTACAATAAAATGTACCAGATGGCTTTTACAACCTCATTTAAGCGCACAATTATCCACCTACTGCATTCCCCTTGTATTTAAACACTCTGCAATTAATGCTACAAGGGGCAGTTGATCATGTGTATTAGTCAACTGATATAGCTTCGAGTGGAAGTCTCCTAATGAAGGCGTTCTCTGTGTTTATGCTCAATAGGTTGCGCGTGGAAGTCGGTTCGTAACCTGTGACACCCCCTTCACCCAGAGACACTGGATCCCACAGTAGCAGAGGTGGCGGCGGCTGGGTGTCAAGTTGGGAATTTAAACACGTTTTCCATCACTGAGCCTTCACATTCTCACTTAAGACAGTCCACACCTCTCAGTAGGTGACAAATGCAAGTGAAGATGGGAGCATGTGATGGCGTTTTTAAAGACCCTGCTCGGAGCTCAGTAATCAGGACCAAATCAAAACTTGTTGCAGCAGACCTGACAGCGATTGGGTCTTTAGAAAGTAAAAAGATGACGTGAATATTGGTCAACAAATGTGCGTTTTATCTGTTTTATCGACGGACATGGAAAGCTAGCTGCGACCAGTTAATCTAGATCACTCGCAGATTTCCGCAAAACCACCAATTATGTCAGTTTTATGTTTTGCTTCCACATCAAACCGCTTTAAAAAAAAGGCCTTTTTGAGCAGAATCCACATCAAACGCAGCATGACGAGGCTCTTATGTGTTCCATGTTCTCATTAGAAGCCGAATTTACAATGAAGGGCCAAAGTCATCATGTATTTATTACGATTTCTATCCCATGCAAAGGAGATGGAATTAAAATCACTTGTTCACAGTAAAAAACATGGCGTTGGCGTAGTTTGTAGCTCTTAAAAGGAAAGAACAGTATCATCATGTGACCGCCCGATCGGAAACCCACAAGAACACAGTCCCAGGCTCATTTCTTCAGCTGCACCAGATTTTTGCAATAAGGCCCCGAGGAACATCAGCGAGATGTGAAGTTTGTAGTGTTCGGATTAAAAAACGCAGCTCTGACACTGACACGAGGTTCCACTCTGATTGAATTTGAGGGCTGCTGATCAATCCTCCAGTTAAGGCCCCGCGACGAGGACGGAGGTGTCAGTTCAGAGCTTAGCTGGAGGCGTGAACGCCACGCTCCTCCTCGAGCAAGATGAAAGACTGTTCCGCTTGATACGTAACCTCCTAAACACTTTGACGGATGTGATCGACCAACCTTCCCCCCCCCAACCCTCCCACCCCCCACCCCTCCCAAAGACTGTGTTGTGACAACAGATGATCTGCTCAGGTAAAGCGCCATCGTGCTACTCAAAAGTGCTTTGCGTTGCGAGAGGTTGATTTTCAAAGTCACCGCGAGTCGGCGGCTCGACAGATTTTTCTCCCCGTGCCGGATGCGTGGGGAAGTCACGGATGTCTCGGAGGCACAGGTAATGAAGGGGCCTTAATCGCCCCGCTGGTTCTGCTTGTCCCTCTCAATGTCACATATCCGGATGAATGTGGTAAATATCAGCACCGCGGCTGGAATAATGCCACTTTTATCTGCCTTTGTCAGGCCGAGGTCCTGGTCACGTGACGCGGGTGAAAGATGAGAGGTGCACGGAGCAGTTGTCGTTTTTTGAAGCCAGTGCACTAATCACCGGGTTAATGCTATTTGGATGGTGCAGGTTTGAAAGTCTTGGATTAAAAATAAAGCTGAAATGCGAGATGCGTGTTTTTTCCATGTGAAAGGTAAAAGCTTTCTAAACGAGAGATGGCTGCTTCAAAGCTAATTAGCATTTTCCATACACAGGTGATCGGAGTGTATATAAACAACCTCTGGTCAGTAGTGTTCTCCAATTGTGTTCTAATGAAGATAGTAATAAAATAGTATTTTGTACCTCATACCACAGTTTTAATTTATTAGTTCCCTGAACATAATGTGATGAAGGGTCTTGGCAGAAGCACGGTGCCCCCGTGCCTCCTCTTACCCTCGACCATACTGGCTGCACGTCATTCAGCCATGTCTTACCAGCACCCCCGCTGTTCCACGCCGTCTCATTTGTCATGTATCAAACGCAAAACTTCAACGTATTGCCCTCACATATGCCGTGGAAGAAGGAGCCTGCCACGGCGATGCCCTGGCTGCTGTCCAATCCTCAGCTGAATAAACACGAGGGCCATTTGCAGGTTGGCAGACGCAGAGATGTTTGTCTTTCAAGGCGATGCACCTCCCTCCCTTCACTCCAGCTGACCCCTTCTCTCGCAGACGCAAAGGTGAGGAGAGAGAGAGAGGAGGCACGAGCTCCTGGGCGAGCGGCTCACTCCGATCTCATGTAAAACAGAGCTGGAGGAACTTGGTCGACAGGAGAGAAAAAAGACCTGTGGACCTTATATCAAAGGGATCAACTCAAATAGGATGAGCCAGTTGGTTCTGATGGATTAATCACGATAATGACAAATCCACTCTGCAAACCGAGACACAGATTAAAACAAAAAAGTAAATATTGATACGCAGTGCTAATTAACCAATTACACATCTGTAAAGAATCCTGATGTTTGATTTGGTCGTGTCATCAAACATATTATAGTTATAGTCACCCAGACCCCGTCTTGGAGAAATTACGTGTATATACTACTAATTTGTTTTGTCAGTCAGATGTTGGAGGAAATTGAATTGATGCCTGGATCATGTTCAGTGGGATCAAGTTCAGTTTTTTACAGGGAACTAAATACTGTGTTATGCAGAAAAGGGTTGAAACCCAGAGTCCCACATGGTTGGCTTTGTGCAACACGGCTACTTTGGTTAAAGGATTATTTCCATATATCATCATTATTTTTAAATTACTCCCTTTCTGATGAAGAGGTAGACGAGAAGATTGATAGCGCTATCATTTATCCTGGCTCAGTGTCGGCTTAGACGAAGAAAATCTGCCCAGCTCTTCTGAACTGACCTGTTTTAGGTATTTTTGATAAAGGATCTTGTTAAATCTGTTTGGAAACAACAATTTGACAGGAGGTTATTTACTGATCCGGCAAGGAGCTGTAACTTCCTGGAGTCTGACGCTATATAAAGTTACGTGGCAATCGCTAAAAAACAAGGGGGTACCCACTGCTGGACTATTTCTCATCTCGGAGCAGAAATATGTAACACATCATGTCTCATGCATCAAGTCTTTATTCACCTATTTAATGAGATTATTTGCCTTTTACATGAGGACAATGCAGCAGGAGATTGTCCAGGTCAGATAAGTTCACAGCAATAGGAACATTTCCAGAACAATCAGGCTGAATTGGCGTCTATAGAGCAGGACGTAAGTGTTAATATCACATTGACACCATCATTGGCCCTTATCGCCCAAAAGTTTCATACATTTCACCTGATTTCATCCTGAGATATTTGTGTTTTTCCAGTTTTGCATCCATCACATGTTAGAAATATAATTGACATGTCACTCAGGAGCTTTCAGGAGAAGTTCCGGAAAATGTCTTGACTTTTTAAGTAAGCATTTTAAGTAAGATCGTTCACTTTCCCAATAACCTTAAACAAAGTGCTGTGAGTGCCTTAAAATAACCATAATAAAGTTTAATCATGCTTAAGCTGCTTTGAGCAGACATCGTGGGAAAACCTCTAAAACAACTCATTCAAAATGTCATTACGTTTTTATAAACTGCACGAGAGCAACGTCAGATTTCCTTTTAAAGCAATATGTGTTGAATTTCTAAGAGATAAGGTTGAGGAGACCTCACTCAGTACAGCACACAGACACACAAGTATTACATTCGGGAGAGTCAGAGTTTCCGCGATGCTTCCCTCTCTGTAAGCTCCACATTTCAAAGACTGAAAGGAAATCTCTTGGATGGTAAATGCAGCTCAGTCCAGTCTCCTGGTAAAACGCTCACAGGAAACAACAACAACAGCTAAAACAAATGCTTTTCTAAGAGACACTGGCCCATTGTGTATTCATGACCAGGCTCTCGTTTGGAGATGGTCTTTCACCCACACAAAGCAAACAGGCTCTGCTGCTTCGGTCAGTTTAAACAAATAACAATGATGCAAAAAAGGAGTGCTTCCTGCGAATGTGAAATGCCCCTGTTGAATCAGCCAGTGGAGCCCCCCCACAATGGTTCCCCCACGCATCACAACAGCCAGGACGGGCTCAATATTAACATTTCCTTTTGACATGTGGCGAAAGGTTTTCTTTAACCCACCAAGGTTGAATGGGAATCGGCGGATAATAAGAAATTAAAAGGTAAAGAGGACACGGGGGGAAAAGAGAGAGAGAGAGAGAGAGAGGAGAGAGATGAGAGAGAGAGAGAGAGAGAGAGAGAGAGAGAGAGAGAGAGAGAGAGAGAGAGAGAGACAAATCCTAGCCCCGGGGCTTAATGTTAGAACACAATGGCCGCCGAGGCAGTAAAGGAGTCGACATTTCTTATTCGCCCCCTCCCCTTGTACCACCTGCATTACAATTAACCTCATGGCAACCTTGAGGTCTCTGATTAGTGATGGCCTATTGTCTCGATCCCATTTATGCTTGGCCCCCACTCTACCCTCAGCGCACTCGCATCAACAAATCAAACCCAGTTTCCGGCAGGCTCTTTTACTGCAGGGAGCTGGCCTCTAATATGTGACGGCTGACTAGGAGGTGGGGGCCTGCAGGGAGCTGGTACCTGGGACATCAGGTAGCACTGCAGCTTAAAACCATCTTTAAAAAGCCCCCTGCAAATGTTGTTTGTATTGACAGATGTCACATGCGACTTTGTCCGACCCAGAAATCCTCCAAATGATGAAGTTAACTGGGAAAATACCACAGGAAGTAGGTTTCCTGCTCCTGATAATAACAACTACTTTAACAACTGCAAACATGACCCAGACCCCGCGCAGTTAGTGATACTTAGGAGAAGTGAAAGACATCGTTGGAAGAATTAAAGGCGCACCAGATGTTGGGAACCCCTCAAGGAATAAACCAACACATTAAACATAATATCACCTCATGCACTGGAGTGCAATCACTGGTTCTCTCCGGGGAGCTGTTACACTATGTGTTGCTGCCACAGTTTAAATCTCAGGAACTAGAAACTAATGCGCCACAGACGGAGTTGGCCCACGCAGGGAGGATACACTTGGGAGCTGCGGCTGTCACAGGGGCTCTGTGCGGAAAGCAAGAGCTGTGTTTCTATTTGTAGCCAGTTAAAAAAATCAACTGGAGCAGTTTCATCTGATCCCATTGGGGAAATAATCATCGTATCGTTTTATGTAGTGGTTTGTACATCTGCCTGAGAGTCTCTCTGCTCCTGTGTCACTGGCCCTTCTGTCTTAAAATCACACATCACGTGACAATGACAAATTATTCACGCAGCATTAATAACACGGAGATGCATCATTTAGATACAAGACAGGTGCCAACATGTCAGTGGGTTTGAAAGATGATCAAATTAATGATCTTGCTATTATTGAATAATTTGTAAAAAAGTAGTGTCAAAACATCATAATTGACATCATGAAAACAAACAGCTGTGACATGTGATGCATATTTATCACTTTACTGAGGAGATGAACTAAAACAGAAAAATACCTTCGGAGTTTCAACCGCAGGAAGTTTTGTTGACGGGGTTGAATTTGCGTGATGAGGCAGTGGAGTTGAAAATGGAGAACAAATTACAATAATGTCGTCTTTATGATGAATCGTAATTGCCGCAATTACTATATAGTAATTATTTTAAGCGCTGGATTAGTATTCAGGTGTGTGGAGGTGTGATCACGAAGCGTGTTGTGGAGAGTGGAGCGTAAACTTAAATCATTTACAAGGTGTCATATTTACGCATGAATGAGATTTGATTTGATCGCTCTGCTATGCGTTAACAATAAACTTTTAAGGAAAATATCAAGGATGTACTAGGACTCAACATTTTACTCTATTTTCTGCATTTTCTACATTTCTCATTCAGTCATTTGAGACAGTTTTCAGCGTTTGTGGTTGTTGTCCACATTGAGATCTTTGTTGTAAATTCATAACTCAAGTTATTATTACATTCTTTAATCTTTCAGTTTGCGTCTTCATTGAAATCCTCATTCACTCGATCATGTGCATGTGCTGCTTTAAACAGTTGTCCTTACTAGCTTTTCAGAATAAAAGCATGCAAAGATGTGAGGGCACAAAAGGAAAACAGTTTCATTAAAAGTCCACTATTTTAAGAAACGGTCACCTGAACAATACTGGTTTTGATCAATTATTCTAACAATGTCCGTTTGATTTATTAAAAATCCTAAAAGAAAATCAGAGATACCCGATTAGTGTCACATTTGAATGAAATGTTCAACCATCTTCAAAAGAAATCACAAACAACACCAGCAGAGGGACGTTGTAACTATCCCCAGCTTTCCTCTGGTAATTGCTTACTTTGAATTCTTGTTGTTGGAAATTAGCATCAGCTTTCCAGGATCCTGTGCAGGATTCATTTGTTTTATGATGGCACTAATGGCCATGCAAGCTCCACAGCCGGTCTCTGGAGGAGGAGAGGGGTCAATTTATTCTGACTTAAAAGAAAATATTGGTGTTTCTGAGCTTTTTGCTCGTCTCTATCATTGTTAGCTCCAAGCCACTTAGTTTGTTGTTCGGTCCACGTGGTGCGTCATTAGACGGGAAATTCTAATATCACATTTGACTTCTACACTGTTCACATCCTGGTTTGCCATCGAGGATCCTCGAGGATCATTAGACACCCTCATCAATCTGATGGGATGATTGATCAAAACTGAAATGTGTCATCCGGACTGTCAGGTTAATAGCAGGTTCACACTTAGAGGATGGTCCAGATGTTATCAAGCTTCTTCTTAGCGGAGCCCGACTGATACAGATTTTTGGGGGCTGATACTTATACGTATAATAGAATATAAAAACTTTCAAATACTGATATATATTATTCCAGAGATGTTATCAAGCAAACAAACAAACAAACAAACAGGGGTGAAAAGATAAACCACTTAGCAGAGGTACGACTGAAAACATCTCCAAATACATAGAACTTTAATAAAGAAAATATTTCTTACATAAAATACATTCCCATTTTTCATTGCTCATTCTGTAAACGCAAACCAACATTGATTTCTGAATTTTCATATTCCAGATATTATCAATCAGCCCATAAATATAATATAATCAGTCCGGCTCAACTTCTTAGTCATTTTCTCTTCTCGCTGAATTACTGCAGTTCTATTAAGAAAGTTTGTGAGTGAAACACAAACTGGAGTTTTTAACAGGATATTAACAAAGTAATAATTTATTCAGGTGAAGTTAAAAGAGCTCCTTTCCTTTCACTGGATCTTCCTCCACGTCCGACTGGGACTCGAACAACAGGAGGAGATTCCACAGATTCACGTGATCCTTTGTTGTTCTCTCTCTCTCTCTCTCTCTCTCTCTCTCTCTCTCTCTCTCTCTCTCTCTCTCTCTCTCTCTCTCTCTCTCTCTCTCTCTCTCTCTCAGGACGACAGACCCATTAAGCATTTAATTCAGCCCGGCCCAGGTGTGTGTGTCTGTCCAGCTAAGCAATACAGCAGTTACACCATTTACGGACCAGTCCACTGTGCAGGTGGCGGGGGAAACTTCTGGGGCACACCTGCCACCTGATCCACCCATTAGAGGACGCACCACAGTGTCTGTAGCCCCCAGTCCCCCGAGGACGTCCCTCACGTGCAGGTGCAGAGACGGAGGAGCCGGTGATGGATTACTCCAAATTTAGCAATCGCATCTTTAAAAAAAACTCTTTTATCGTGTGCAAACGAGACAACTGGACAACTGCGTGTTTTTCTATGCATTACTGGAAACGCTGGTGTTTACGCCACAAATTTAAAAGGTTCTCGGAAAGTTTGCAACTAGAAAGAATGGACTGAGGTCAAATGAGGCCACTGCAGCGGACCTGAAACATTATGTCAGGATTTGGAATTTGATCATTGCCATTGTGAAAGTCGTTGGAAAGGAACGTTTTGTTTCCAGTCCCAAACAATTTGAATAGTTCCCAAAAGGGCAAGACTGAAGAAACCTCCACAGCGTCAAAGTACATTTAACACTTTATCATTATACTACATACTTTCAGTTCTTGGGAAATGGACGCAGATGTAATTAAATCCAAAATGACCCAACTGAAGACATTAAACCTGAAGAGCTTCACGTGGATGTTTTCGTGTGCATACAATAAGGCAGAGACCCGAGCAGTATCATGTGTTTTCTGACTAAGAGCCACTCCTGACTCCACTGTGCCCCGAGTCTAAAGAGCACACGTTTCCTTCTCCCTCTGAAAAACCCTCGGAGGTCACGACGCCGCCACATTGCTCACATGGCTTCACCCAGCGACCGCTGTACACTCGACCATGCCGTGACCACATCATTTCAACACCCTGCCAGGACCAACCCAAAATAACACTCCAGTGAAGGTTTCAGGGAAACGGAAAATAAAACTCCTCTTCCACTCCATAAAACTGGATACCATAAGCGGTTTGAATGTAAAAATCTCACTCTAATTACAATGTGAAGAAGCGTTTTCAGTTCGAGGCCCCGTAATATTTCACGAGACCCAGACTGCAAGGTGGTTATTTTATAGAGAGAGGCTATACTTTTCTACCGGGAACTTACAATAACTTCAATTAAATATAAAAAAAACACAAATGATAATAATTTTTTGCGATGTAACAACACTAATTTGTCACCATAAACTTTAAATACAGCTTTAATTTATGGCTGAGCATAAATGGAGGGCATTCCATTAATATTCTTAGAGGAATGCTTAGGCCTGGAGTTATCTCCCACAAGATTCATCAGTGTTAGTTGTCCGGACCCCCCCATGGTTGTAATTCTTTATCCTTGCCATCTCTGTAAACTACATTATTTAGTTAACAGGACGTAATTCTATTTCCTCCACGCTATCAGCCAGACTCCAGACTGACCCCAGAGCAGCCGCACACGCGTGTGTCCCTCCCTGAGCAGGTTTGCACTTGTAATCGCTTTGTGTGTTTAAGTTATAGATTTGAAAAATTAAGAGATGAAATGACTCCATTGATCTTCCACACGGAGCGATTAGAGTCTGATAGATATTACCATTACTACATGTTAATTCCTTTTGGATGATGGGGTATTTATGTAAATCCTCCGCTTATCATGTATGGCCTCATCTTTGTAGTTTACCATATGTCGAACTACAAACGTGCATAGTTCCAATACCAAAGCAGATGTTGACTTCTTCAGCTTCCCTTTTAAAAAAGAAAAAAGCACATCATTCAAAATCCATAAATCGACACAAAAGAAGAAAAAAAGGGGGGGGGGGGTTAAATAAGACGCAGAACCATTTGCATTTGATTTCCTTCACATGTAAACGATTCATTTAGCTCTTCCAGAAGCGATTACACGTCGCTGGATTGTTTAAAGGGCTGTGGAGTTTGATTTCTGTTTTTCTTTTCCAGGCCCATCATCTGAGCAATTCAGAGTTCGCCCGAGCAGCGTAAACAAAATAATCATTAACCGCCGATGCAAGGGAAACGGTTTTTTTTGTGTCTTGGTAAAATATATGATACCAGGTGAGGCTGCGTGTCTTGACAGGCCGCCATTTTCGAGGCCCAGTAATTTGGTCGCGTTGTGGCAGCGGCACCTCCCAGCACAGCGGCAGGACAATTACATCCAGGTGCAAGGATTTGATTCAACAAATTCAAGGTGGATCATTCCAGTTTGCCCCCCCCCCCCCCCCCCCCCCCCCCTACAACTCCCTCCAACCCCTTCTCGGTGTCTCTCTCCCGGGTCGGTGCTCGGAGCAGATGCCCTTGAAATAATCCGCCGCCCTCACATGCGACCGAGGAACCTTGACAAAAAAAAAAAGCTGAAGCACTTCCAGAAAACTTGAAAGTCATGAACCACGTTGGGTATTATAATAATTGGAATGGCAGCAACTGGAAGCATTCCCCCTGAATATTCCAAAAGATAATGGGACATGCTAATGAGCGTGGAATCAAGCCAATCAAAAAAAAAAAAAAAAAAACGAGAGAGGGGTACGCAAGAGGGCGGAGATGGACAGGTGCCCAAAAAACAAACGGAAAAAATCAAGTAGAGCTGGTGCGGGGTGGGATGTGTGCATATGTGATGTGTCTTCTTGGAACAGCGGCTCTGTTGTGTGATTTTACTCTAGCACTGTACAGCCCGCCTGTCAAAACTGTTGATGCACATTTGGGGAAGTTTGATTTGGGAGCTGGCACCTGGCAGACTGTGGGACTTCATGCTACGCCGCGATGCCAAAGCGCTCGAGCTTATTTTACACACACGAACACAACATGAAGAAGAGGAACCCATTACTAGTTCTATTCTTTCTTCTTTTTTTCTTGTGTGACTGTATTTAATCTAAATATGTGTTGGGTAAAATGAAGGGGGAATGTTGTTTTGTGCATAAATCACAAAGACTTTGGTTTAATTAGCTGATTTCTTTATATATATTGGAGTGTTAATGCTATTCAGAGAGGGAATTTATAACCAACTGTGTGTGGTAAATTAAGAGGAATTAATATAGAAGTAATCTTGATCATTTATTGATGTGCGTTAAGTCTTAATTCCCTTTAAATGGTAATAGAGGGCCTTAAGAGGAGCTTATGGTGCTGTGTCTTATTAAATATGCTGGACCGCATCCTTGCCATACAGCGAACTCTGTCATCAGTGACACACTACATCTCAATCCTGCGGACAGCTGATTGGATTTGCTCAAAACTTGGGCTGGAGAAAGTCTCACGCTGGGAGTAAAATTGACTTAGGCCTGCATTCAGAGAGAAAAGATGAAGGGCATCCAGTCTTATCATTCTCCATCCCATGTCTCCCCCACAGCCCCAATACTTTCCATGTGTTACTCCAGCGTGTGCCCGAGAATGTTTCTGCATGTGATGTCGACGTCAAGCCGGGGCCCCGACGTCAGGGGTTGAAACAGAAGTGCTGCCAGCGTTTTATGGCCTCGGAAAAACGTGTTGGGATTGTTCAGCGGATGAAAGATCAGGTTAGGGGGACGGGTGGCAGGCGGCGGAGGGAATGGTTTAAATAGAGATGTAGTTTAATGTTTGTGCGAGAGGCGAGTGGCGAAAACATCACACATCCCCACGGGTCGTTTCAATAACAATAACCCCACCTCGGCTTTTCAGTGGAACGCTTCTCGTACCGCTCAGTCTCTCATGTCACCGTGATTAACGTTTTATTGCATGTAGCATTTGAACTTTATTTGATAAGCCCTAACAGAATCTCTGAAAGCGTAATGTACGAAATTGCAGACAGTGGAACCAGGGGGGGGCTGCGTGTAATTTCATTCCCACTGCATCCTCACCGGGGTGCTGGTTCTCAGACTCCAGCCCGAACACAAGCCTTTATTTGATATGAGGGGGGAACTCCCCCTCTCATGTGCCTCCTCCGCTCATGAAGTGTCCCAGTATGGAATGTCTGCATTATTACACCGCTGACAGAGATTGATGCTTCTCCAAACCATCTGCACATGCAACAGTCCTCCACGTGAATGAGCTTAATTGCACACGAAGGGAGGGGAGAAGGAAAAAAAATACATTTAAGGGTAAGAAAACACAAAGTAGGACACTTTTAACTTTAAATGTTCCTCTTTTTATAAGATGTTTTAATGGATTGTTTGAGATGTTAGACAAACACACATCAGCAAGCGCGTCAGGAAGGAGTGATTTATTGAAACGCCCCACGTGGCCTTGAGGTCGGGTTGGTTTGTAGCAGACACAGCGTCGAGCCTCAGAGTGATGGAACTTTTAAAAACTGTTTATGAGCAAGCAACAGATCATCAGTCAGACGCTCAAATGAAAAGTCCCAAACCTTTGTGCTGCATGCTCCTGCCGATGTTGGCCTACGTGTCCAAACATTGGGTGAAGTTTGTCCTTTGATTTTTAAAAGATTAACGTAGGACTTCTGGATTCTCTGTTTATTGATCTGGAAATATCGACATGAAGTATTGACCTTTAACCCAGAGGGAGAAACTGTTCAAATCTTACATAATCCCACCATTTAGTTAAAGAAGGGCGACGGATCAAAACACGACACAAACACACTTTGGTTTTAATTCACTTGCATTGAAAAGATGTGTTTCCTCCTGCTCCATCTCGCTTCCCGTGTAAAACACAAAGATTGAAACAGAGGGAGCTGTCTTTGTACTTTTTGTGTTAATGCTCCATCTTATATAATCAGTTTAATACACAATATCAGAATTATTATGACTTCTGTGATGAAGTAAAAGTGATTTTTTTTATAGGGCCGAGATGTAGTCAGCAAGTGATTTGTTTATTCAACTCGTAAACCCAGATTTTTCTTGCAAAACCAAAATGAAGAAAAAAGTGTGCAACCTCCAAAACATTTGATATTTAACATTCTCTTCATCTTGCACATTGAGAAAATCAAATATAAACCAAGCCGGGGGTGAGGTTTCAACAGTGAGACTGTGCAGAGTGTGGTTTTTAGCAAAAGAAAGAACAAACCAGTGCAGGATGGATGTTTTGACGATGTGAAGCGATGACAGACGGGTCCTTGCGTCACTAAAGTTTGGAAACAGCCGTCAGTGACAAGTTCAGCTGGATTCTCTTTTTAAGCACTTATCGACACTTGTCCATTAGAAACGAGCCACTGCTGTGCATGGACTCGCCCGAATGGATGAGAGTGGAAGCCGTGCGGGAGGGTGGGGCTGTCGTAAAATAAATAAAAATATAGAAAAACAAGCTAGAGATTGCTGACTAATCATATAGCAAATGTAATTTGACTTTGTTGTTATTCATTTTAATTACATTTTAATTCTTGCCATGGAAGATCCTTGTTGAACATTTGCAGACTCTCAACATTCATTTTTAGGTTGTAAAAGTTCCCAGTTAAGGCCTTAAATCACCAGTGCAACATGACTTGTGCAGTGAAAAAAAGAAAACTCATCTCTATCAGATGCATTTCCTCCATTTTTTTTTTTTTTGCAAACCAGATGAGCTGTTATTAGAAGGTTAAGGCGTCGCTGTTTTTCAGCACCTGATCCTCTGGGGAGACTTGACCTTTTGTGAGTGCTAACATTTTATTTGCCCTTTCAGTGGAGTACAGTGGTTTTACCACAACTCGGCAAAGCAGGAGTCTGCATAGTGTTCCTGCACCACAAGTGGTCATGTTACTGGATAGAGAGCATATTACACTGAGCCGGATTACTCCTGGCAACACATGATACTCAAAAGAAAATGAATCAAACGGCACAATATGTTTTGTGGTGAGAGTCTTTATTAATGCAGCATCATTCAGACACATTTCACTCAGACAACAATGTGTGTCCATATGCAGACGTCAAATATCTGGTCACGTCTCCTCCTACACAATGACCTTACCTCAGCATAATCCCCCTGACGTGAAAGAGGCTTTGTTGTTGTCGTTAATTTCCGAATCCTTCAGCACTTGACTGTGTCACGCTGTGAATGCAGCACTGACACAACAAATACTGCTGCTGCATGACTACAATGAGAAATACATATGAATTTGTAATAGAGAAATAAAAAAAAGTAGCTCTACACAAAATGAAATGTTAAATTTGCGATGAGGTTCTTAAAATAAATAAATATTTCATACGTTTTCTGCAGAAATTGGCAGTGTGAGTTTTTTGGCCGCTGTTGTTGGTATAATTTCCGTTGCAGGTGGAAACAACAATTAGTGATTAATTGAAGGCGGTGGAAAAATAATAAACGGCAAACACCTGGACCGGGCAGATTCGGGCCGGTCGCTATCAATCAAACCGTGAGTGAGCAACGCACAATCGGGAATTAATGGGATACACGCGCCTCACATTGTCGGAAAAACGTTTGACATTTTATTTAGGAATTATTATCAGCGAGCAAATTGAATGATCGCAGTAGTAACTGTCAAAGGGTTACTCACTCATTCTAAAATAGATGGATTTCATGCCTGCCGGGCTGTTTACATTAAGCAGTGCATTAGCCGTGCAGGAAAATGTGACCAAACCGGTGTGTTGCTTGTTTTCACATTTTGACATTTGACAGATTCGACCTTTACTCAGCCTCCGTGGACATAAGCATGTTAGTGTGTTTATTTTTTACATCACCCTGCATGTTTATATACACATGCATGTTCGTATTGAACTCTATGATCTCAAACCCACCCTGGTATGTGTTTAATGTTGCTCTCACACGGTTTCCTCACGTTCCCGTCAAAGAGGCGTGGAGGTCACTGCAGATGCCGGATGTGATGTGACCCTGTTACATCACAGATTTCCGTCTCTTCTCACCCACACCGCACCGTGTCACTCGGTTTAGCTGTGATCTCAGGAAATAGACGTAAACTCAAAGTGTGAGATACTTACCAGAGACAGCTGCTGCACGCGGGTTGGACCGTGTGCGGTGCATCGGGGAGCTGTTAGGGTTTCATGCATCTCACTTAGCTGATCATTATTAAGCTGATTTTATTTACCCAAACAGGGCGTTTAACTCTGATCACACATGATGTCGGTTCTCTGTTCCACCTCACAGATAATGCAGTTCTCTAAGATTTCTCCTCTGGCAACATTAGACACTGTGTAGCTGATCCTCTTTGCTTATGAAAGTTCAGCGCTGGCAGTGCCCAGTCCTTCGACCACACACACATTCGGCTTCGAGCTCTTTCTTGGCTCCCATCACCAGGCAAGTTACATTCCCACCTGTGTCCCGCTGATGCAGCTGGTGAAAAAACATCCCGTGCCAAGCTGTACTGTTGTGATGATACCTTACATACCAGGTTGCGTGTGCCAAATTCCACTTTTTAATCACTTCTCTTCCTGCGTTGCCAGTAATATGTTAAAAACGGATGCACCGCAGACAGGTGGGAACACGTCGGGTCTGATGGAAGCGTTGCGTTGGTCGGTGCAATCCAAAAGGGCCGCCCCTTGATTTGTTGTTGAACTGAAATGTGAGTTTGGTCTCTGAGTGAGCACTTGTTGCAAGATGTCAGAATGGTTTGCAGGCTTTAGCTAAGGTCGGAGGAGAATATATGTTTCTGACGAATCGACATGCTTCCTTTGAGTCGTAACATTTTACTGCAGGGTTTAGGGCTTTGGCTCGATGACACCACCGCAGTTTTATTCCATTCGGAATAGACTTGATGTCAGAAAACCTTCAATGAGGAATGTGATGAATCTACAGACGCTCACATGGAACCTAATGACGGATGTTTGATAATCAGAAACCTGAACGACACTGAGCCAAAATTACAAAGCACCACACGCTGGATAAATACATGTTGACATTAACAGCACTGGAAATAGCTGTGATTCTGCGTGCACATGCCAACTGAGCAGGGGAATTATGATTCCACTTTGTTTCACTGCACACATTTTTTCAACAGGAATGATTTACTCAGGAGCGGCGAGGTATAGGAAAAAATGAAATCCATTTCTATTTAAAATATCTGCTCTCCAGGCGAACCAAACAACCTGTATTTATTGCCCCTTGCCTCTGAAAGATATTCGAAGCTTCTGGGCAGCAAACCGCCGCAGAGCAGCAACAGTGAATTTCAGGCAGAGATGACGTGGTTGTGCAGAGGAGGGTTAGTGGATGTGCATGGTGATAATGAGCACACGGTCAAATATTCAGCCACTGACCTTGGTTTGGAAATTTCATTTTTTTTATTTGGCTGGGAAAACAACGTAAAACCATAAGCTAAGCTGCAAAAATACATAAAGTCCAGATATACAGTAACACTTATAGTATAGAAATTATAGTAAAAAAGCAGATAGCATAGGTTGATTAGTGGTTTATTTTAGAAAACATTTGTTTAGCTGACAAACTTCTAATCCGATTCTCACCAGATATATGACCAAGTTGTCTCGGTAGGGAATTTAAAACCACATATGCTACACATAAACAATAGTAAATAAGTTGTCGGAGCCTCATTGTTTCATTCTTGGGATCATGCAACCCCGACATAATTCCAGATCCCTCTCAATATCACTGACAAACATTAAATCCTCAGCGTTAACACAACCTCGGCCATGTTTCCCCTCCAGGCCACCTCGTGACGCACGCTGACGGAGACGCCACAATGACGAATGGATCAGTGGGAATCTGTCAGTGATTATCTTCGGCATTGGTCATCCCGGTTGTGAAATAAGGCATCATTATCAGACTCATCAGATAAGCAGATGTCGACAAGCTGCTCCACGAGCGAGAAGACCCCTCTCCATCGAGCAGTACATTAACGCACCATATGTATAACACTTTTGTTTCTTTTTTTTCTTTACCTCATAAAATCAAGATGTGGGCTGATGAGTTTATTAAAGCGGCTCGAGTTTAGCTTGTGCCTTTTTTTTCATAACAGATCAGCCGCTCAGGCACACGGTCCAGTTGTAAACAAAAGGCAAAAGGCCAGAATTAGCAACAGGACACTGCCAGCTCCGTAAATCTGAATCACAGATCTCACTATGAACACAAACTAATGGACGTTTTTAAGTTAAACAGTTTTCTGCTCTTTTCTGATGCTTGCCACAACATTGGGGGAAGAATAATATCCACATGTTTTTTTTTTAATTTGAGAAGGTTTTTCAGATTTTAAATCCTTGTAATAAACATAGTAATAATAACAACATACAAATAATAACGTTTACCTAAACAAACAAACACAAATCTGGATGGGTCCTTTAATGGATCAGGCGCACAGGGCTATGTCTGCAAAAGGGTTCAATAGAACCGGAAGCTTGTCGGTTGTCACTTTCATTTCCTGGATTTAACCTCACTTAGTAAGCAACCTCCCCTTGAGCAAGGCACCCAACTCCCCCACATCTCCACAGTGACCACATAGATCATGTTTGGAACCGGTGCCTCGCGTTCACCTGCCCTCCTCCCAGTGCGGCTGTGACACACCGTTTTTTTTGTTGCGCAGACGTGTTGCGCAGCAGTCTCACCCTGACGCAGGGACCTAATTGGAGTGGCCCTCATTTAGCAACACGTCAAAGGCGACGCGACGTGCGCCTCCACAAATCTCCTCCTCTCCTCCACGGTCCAAACCCTAATAGCGTGTCACACACCACAACTGATGCGGCGGGGGTCACCGGAGCCTATGTGTCACTCTAACGAAGCCTCTCCGAGCGCGGCACCGGGGCTGTGGCGAATGGCACCGCCGAGATTAATGTCCCAATCAGTGATGTGGTTAAAAAAAAAGAAAAGGAAAGCTGTGAGGTGTACGACGCAGGCCGAATTGTTGTGAGGCGACCAAAACATTGGAATTCAAGATTTGACATTTGGTTTCTAAAGGTGGATAAACTCTGTTATCAGCAGCTAAAACCTCAGGTCGCTCCAACTCAATGGGACCAGCTCGAATGTGCTGTTTGCAAATAGTAAAGATAAATAAAATATGAGTTAAATAATGGATCCTAATTTAGTCATAGGAATTAGAATTTGTGTGAATCAAATTTAAGTATTTACAATTTGTTTAAAGCAGTCAAACATAATGTAAGACTTTAAAAACTGTAAGAATAACATTGTTCAAAATATAATTACATTAATACATTATTTTCATTTTTTAGATTTTGTAAACAAAAATTAAACAATAAAAAAAAAGGTCACCAACTGCACTCCCTAACATGCGTGAATATTATAAATCATTTTCTGTATAAGAAGAGAAAAGCCAGTGACTGGATTATCGTGCAAACTCAGACGTTCACTGCTGGATGGATTGCTCCATTAGCCAGACTCTGGCGATGTGAAGTGGTTTTATGGCTGCAAATAGGACAGGGTTTCTTGGAGGCGTTTTTGCAAATGTCTGCATGCCAATAAACTAAAGTGGCCTTGACTTGAATTTGACCTCTCTGTATTAGGACTCTCCAGCTCAGCAGATGCAGACTGCAGCAGGCCCCCCTTTTTCCTTGCAGGGTATTTCATGACTTGCAACTTGGGGTGTATGGCCTCTGCTAAGTTCTTTAACTCTGGAGCAGTTACAAATAGATAAAGCATGCACTCCCCTGTTAGTTTTGATGAATTATAGTTAAACTACAACTGCAAATGTTTAACATATCGATTTAGTTCTCATTGAGTGACGGCAGCTGGGCGTGAAGCTGAAACATGCTGGCACAGGCATGGCCACCTTCCACCAAGGGGCACGGTTATAGTTTCCCTCTAATCTTGGACTACACTCCATGTGTCAGTAGCTGCACGTTCTTGGAGGGAAACGGTGCTTTCAGAGACCAAACAATGTATTTCTATGTTTGCAATGCTTGAAAACAAGACATCCACATTCAATTGGTCTGTAAAGAGCGAGCTCAGACCAGAAAGAATGCCAGCGAGGTCCAAGAAGTCATTAAGAGCCACCAGATCTTACAAAGTGCAGCCACTGTAGCATGAAAAAAACCCACTGTGCTTTTACTTTTTTCCATTACAGCCTCTGTAGCCATGTGCTGAACACCCATGTTGTTTGCAGGAGGAGAAAAGAGACATTCCTGGGTTTTAAAATGGTGAAAACAACCCGAGGAGAGGGGGTCTGGAGCGCCTGATATTCGACGCGCAGATGAGCTGCACTCTCTACCTTGGTAACGCAAACGTCAGGCTCGGTTTACTGGCCACAAGTGCGGGGTGATAAATATTCATGACGCCGGCGCCTGCGCTTTCCCGATATCTGAGTGTTTGTCATTTCCAGACTCGAGCGTAAATATATTTAAAGTGGATGTTTTTCCTGCGCTCCCATTTGATCCGGAGTCACCGTGCGCCGCGCGGGCCGCCAGGGTGTGTGTGTGGAGACGCGCCGCAGCCTGTCGTCGACTCTCGGGTTTACGAGCATTTTATTTTCGACGCCTTGTGTAGGTTCAGTGTAAACTAACACGACAGAAGCCCGGGGTGGAAATTAAACAGCATAGTTGAGGCTCGTGCTCTGCATTCAGTTGTGCCTGGCGCGTAAAAGGGCGCAGAGTTTGGCTGTTTTCTCTCCTCCTGGCTCAAATGTTGGTCTTGCTCTAATCAGCACGTGCAGGGAAATACATAGGAGGATAAATTGTGAAGTCAAATCTGCGGGGATAATGAGGCAAATCTCCATTCATCCCAAACAAAACGCGAATATATTCCAAAAACAGTATTTCCCGAGCGTCATACGTGGATTTTACGTTTAGGAATAGGTCTCCAAGGTCAGCTGACGAATACACCAGTTTTAGGCTCACTCTCTCCACCTCCCTCCCTCTCTGCATCTGTCAATCTGGCATCAGCTTTGTATTTAAATATGGTGCATGTGTGCAATATCCCGCCAGCATAGAAACCACATGAGCTGGTTTTTTTACGCAGCCACTTTAAACTATTTATATTTCCAGTTACATGTGAACATTTTTCTTTAAAGCTGCAAAGTGACTTTCTTCAAACGAGTTCAGGACGGTGTGGAGTGCGTCTCTTCTCTCTCTCTCTTTTTTTTTTTTACCCCCTTTTTTTCCCATCGCTAGCAGTGCATCAGTGAGACTGGAACCTAGATAGATAGTGTTAAATAGAGTCGAAAAAGTCATTTTATCACCATCCTCCATTTATCTCCAAATTTAATAGTCCGTGAAAAGAAAATATGAATACATTTCAATACATTCCGGCAAATCATCTAGGATGATGGGAGTCGTGGATGTTTTTATTTTGGGCTGATAAAAGCGCACACTTGCACGCGCAGCCACCCACACACACACACATACACACACACTCCTCTCATCTGCTTCTGCGTGTGTTTTGTTTTTAAGATTAAAGTTGCTTGTGTGTATATGTTTGTATGTATGCATGTGTGTCTCTCTCTGTGTGTGTGTGTGTGTGTGTGGTGACAAAGCTGCAGACTGACAGATCGTGGCTCCGTGCACACTGGCAGTGTTAACCATGATCACTGGCGGCTGCTGATGTGATCTCTGCCTAATGGGGCGGTCAAGCAAGCTGCAGCCCAGGAACAATGAGGGGGGCCACACCGACTGCTCAGCTCCGCACAGATCTACAGAGATCCCACCGCCCCCCACAAAAAAAATAAAATTCGAAAAAAAAACAACGGAGTTAAAATAAATTAGATTTGAAAATTAGATTCCCGAACAATTAAGTAATCTAAACTCTGGTTTTACACCGAGGAAACAAACGCCCGTGATTAATCGATTTAATTTGCACATCACTGGAGGGCAAAGTGTTGGATGTTAATTTTGAATAAACAGAAGATGCAGCATGGAGCAGGGAAAGGGGGTGGGGGGGATTTACTCGTTACGACTGTCAGGAAAGTTGTGACCGTGCGTTTGGAACATGCAACCTTCTATGTGGTTGCTTTAAACGAGCTGCAGCCTCACACACACACTCTCAGACACACACACACACACACACAATTGCAAAAGCATGCACACACTCTGCAAACATCCCAAAATGATTTGTGCAATCCAACGTGCACCGCTTATTCCATCTAAACTGCGCAAAAATGCTGAGGAGTGTTACTCTGCAGCACGTCATCCTATTTCATCCTATGCATAAAGAAGAAACCAGTATGTGTCCACACTCATGTTGACACAAGCTCCAACGCTATAATGAAACCAATACCTCCCAACGCAGTGCATTCTGGTATTTTTTTTAATTCTTTAATATAGTACGAAATGTATCCAAACATTTTTTTTGTTAACTAAATTTTACATACGAGCGCATTTCTCCATAAATACCGACCATTTTTTCTAACATGTTAACGGTCCTTTACATGCGGATAAATATGGAAAATTGAGCTACTTACATGTAATAATACTTCCTTTCAGACAAATAAATTGACAGAGATTTTTTTTTTTTTGTATATTTATCACGTACATAAACAGATTGACACGGAGTTTTTCAGGCTTTCACTACACGATTTATCGACATGACATTAAATAACAACAATGATACTGTGCTACTCAAACTGGACCTTGGACGAAAATGTTGCACTGGATAGGCTACAAAAGCACATTAATACTAAGAGTCGGTTAAGGTCGACGTGTAGACTGTAGTAATACTGGATATTCCACATTTGGTACACGACTATAACATTCTCTTCAATGAAGTCTATTCATCGCAAATATTTCTTAGAGCCCATCTCATTTCTCCAATATATCAAGGGACCACATTTTTTTTTCTCTCTCTCTTTCTTCTTCACAAATTTTCCCTTAAACTGTGATAGAACTATTTACAAAATAAAATATTAACATTTTCATTTCCCCAAAAAACTTGGTGAAATCCTTTTATGTACAAAAAAGAAGAATTCAGGCCTGGCAGATCGCATGCTTGTGTGAGCAGTCTCTCGTAAAAAATAAAAAGACTCAAAAGAAATACAGTGGGTTTTGTGTGTGTGTGTGGGGGGGGGGGGGGGGGGGGGAGGAAAGAAGTCAAACTTGGTGGCTGTCCATGCCTCCTCTTTAGTCCATGCATTCTGTCACTGTCTTTAAATTGATCGTCTGGGCCTCTTCTCAGTCCACGTTTCACTGGCTGACTTTGATTCCAAGCAGTCTTTCTCATTGCTTTCTCTTTTTTTTTATTCTGCAGTCTCTCTCTCTCTCCCTCTTTTTCCTTTCTTTTCTGTTTTTCTCAAAAATATTTACACGTACCATTCATTGAAATTTGACGACAGCGCGCTGTGGCTGCCTGTGTGGTGCACTGCGAGGCTGCTGGTGATATGGAGCTGCTGCTGCTCTGGTTCTCTGTGGACGGGGAGACGATGGTGGGAGGTGTGGACGACTCGTAGCCCGAGCTGGCCGCTGGAGACGGCTGCGAGGCCGGATTGGTGGATTCATGGACCTTCAGTAATGAGGAAACACGTTGTTTAGGAAAAAAGAGGAAGGAAAGAAGAAAAAGGGTAAACCAGGCCGTCCGTAGCAAACACGAGACATTTGAAATTCATCAAAACAAATTAAAAGTCCTAATCTGACGGCGACAAAGCTCAACCAAAACATTATTCTCATTAAGATCTTAATCTGATTTGTCGGTTGGAGGACAAGACAGAAAGAAAGTGTCAAAGCAAATTAACTTATCCTTCTCTATTTCTTTAAAAGGAAACAAAAAAAAACCACATTCAACCTCTTCGTCTACTGCTCCACCACAATATAAATAATTACACATATCTGCACATTTCACATATTAAATAATACATTTCATAATATTACTCAAACAGGAGAAGAGTGGGAATAAATAAAAAAAAGGAATGGAGGGATTATTTTGTTTACCTTCATGTGTTTTCGGAGGGAGCTGGGGTGTGTGTAGGACTTGTCGCACATTTGCACAGATACGGTTTGTCCGACGTGTGGACGTGCATGTGTTTCTTGCGGTCACTGCTGTTTGCAAATCTCCTGTCGCAGCCCTCAAACTCGCACTTAAACGGCTTCTCCCCTGAAGAAAACACAACATTGCACCGTTAGACGCGTTAAAAAAAACAACTCAATAATACACCTTATTTTGGTTACACATTTTAACGTTTTAAAATAGGAAATTAACATTTGTAAGGTGAAATATAAAGACAGCTTTTTAATTTGACATTTTGCTCCATTTAAATAAATATCTTCTTCTGTAATTAATTTGACTTTATCCACTTATGCTTACGAGTAAATTCAGGTTAATCAACCACAATATTTAGCACAAATTAGATTTTTACGCACAGAATAAGAAGACTATAAAAATAAAGCCTATGAAATATTTTTCTGTCGACACCTGCACCTGAATCACATGCCAGCGAAGAGACTCCAGCTGCCCCTCTAAATAATAACCCGGATCGCATGCATACTTTAGTCCGGGATATTGTCAGCATGAATTTGAGCAGTAAAACAAAAACGACCGGATCTGCACGGCTCTTACCGGTGTGAGTCCTTTTGTGAATTTTTAGATTTTCCGATCGGGCGAACACTTTGCCACAGCCGGGGAACGGACAGGGGAAAGGCTTTTCTCCCGTGTGTACCCTGATATGATTCACAAGTTTGTATTTGGCTTTGAACGGCTTCCCCTCTCTGGGGCAGTCCTCCCAGAAGCAGATGTGGTTGGTCTGCTCGGGTCCCCCCACATGCTCCACGGTCAGATGGGTCACCAGCTCGTGCATCGTGCTGAAAGTTTTGTTGCACGACTTCTTGGGGTTCGCCAGCTGCTCCGGCTCGATCCACTTGCAGATGAGCTCTTGCTTGATCGGCTGCCTCATGTATCGAAAGAAGGCCCCGGCTCCGTGGTGCGCGGCCATATTCATGTTCATGGGGCCGTAGCCGTGCAGCTGGGTGGAGGCGTAGTGGTCGGACCGCGGGCTCGTAACGTGGCCGTACTGGTCGGCGCGTCCGTACATGTCCCCCGAGAAGCCCAGCCGCATCTGGCTGTTGACCACGTTGGAGGACGCATGGCTCGCCGCCTGCTCGTGGAGCCCCGGGAAGAGCAGGTGCTCCCGCCGCATCTGAGTGTCCATGTGGCCCTGCGAAACTTCCAGAGGCGAACAAACTGTGCTGCGCCCCGGCGGCGTCCCCGAAACCCCGATTTCTGAACAGAAAGTCCCTGGTGGAGTTGTACGCCGCCGTGGAGTAAGAGCCAACGTGGGTCGGGTGGTGGTGGTGTCCCAGGGCGGCTGCAGCGTAGCCGGGCGCCTGGGAGGAAAACGCCGTCTGTCCGGAGCCGAGATCGTGGGAGCTGTGGTTTATTTTGAAGGCGCCCATCCCATCTGCGAACGGATTTATCCCCAACGCCACTTCTCTCTCTGTGACTTCGCCTGTTGAGTGATGCCGTGAGGAGCCGAAAGTAGTGACTCCTATGGTGGGATACTGCGGTCCTGCGTCCAAGAGCATCTTCAGTCTAGACTCGCCGCGACGACTGAGAGCAGAAGTAAAAAAATCACGCGCAGATATTCTTCCTCCCCCTCTCTCTATCTCTTGGACCCACTCGACTGAGCAAACTCTCGAATCCACCGCTTTCCTGTTTACTTTCTACGACGCGAGGAATCCCCCTATACCGCTCATCCGATGCACACGCAAAATCATGTATGCATGCAATATTGTCTTTTGCGGTTTATCTTCCTGTGTGCGCGACATTCACCTCCTCAGTCAGCGCGGTGAGCTCTAGACTGATAGTCGCAATCATTCTGCAGATAAATGAATTGAAAAGACAACACGGTCCAGCCCTGATGAATGGGAGAAGAGGGGGGTGGTCACGTGGCCGCGGAGATGCGCTCCCATTGGCGGAGCGCCTTTCCCCCCGATAACATGCACTCACCAAATAACAATCCACGGTGCAGGGCCCACGCTTCTATTGGCCTCTGCGCATCATCAATCCAGATATTGTGAGATTGCTGACTGGGAATTTGGTTAAAAGGCTGAATAACCGCAAAAACAAAAGTCGAGGAACACAGCACCACAGTTGGGCTCGTAGAAAGTCGGAGCACGTTCTGCAGCCGTGTACCGCAGCGAGTTTATAAAACCACATCGATCTATGTATCTATCTATCTATCTATCTATCTATCTATCTTATCTATCTATCTATCTATCTATCTATCTATCTATCTATCACATATATGTATGTTTCTAATATCTCATAATTTCATATATCTATGTATGTATCATAATATATCACTTAGCAGGTATTCAGGTAGATTTTGACATATTTTCATGCCCATGTGAAGCCCTGATGTTTGACATTACCGAGTCCACTCTCATCCCTCTCTCTTTAAACGCCTGCTATTACCAGCCCCCCCCCCCCCCCCCCCCCCCCCCCCCCCTTTCACTTCCATAGGAATCCACATGGTTTTGCTGTCGTCTGACTCTTGTGCGCATTTTTGCGTGTTTTGCGGTCCTGCCTCCCTCCAACACAGCCCTGTTCCTGCATCCACTGGAGCTCACTGCGGTGCAACATCTGCGCTTTAGATTTTCCACATAATGTTGCTCACCAGCACCCCATCATAAAGGCTACCTTGGATACATATAGGCCAGTATTTGAGTTGGATCCTCCACTATTCTAATGTATCCATCACGGTTTGGCCTGGGCGCTTGTGCAACTTACTCATTTTTGCAGGCCAGTGATGTATCGCCTGTGTGTAAAACGTTGTGGGTTGTCGAAGTTATCAAGTGGGATTTGCGGCGCTCTCTGCAGGAACCTCCGGCTGCTGGAGTTCAAAGCCACATGCACAGACGTGCCATGCGAACCATTAAAATATCGTCTTGGCTACTAGGCTAGTTTCTGCGAGGCATTCCCCAAGTCAGTCTGGGGAGTCCAGGGAGAGGGAGGAAGTTTTGTTGTTCTCAACTTAACAAGTAGACCCACAAGTTGATCCGAAGTTTTAGGTCGCCCACCACTCTGCTTTACAAAATCTGGAGGGATCTTTCAACAGGTGGAAAACGGTAAGCATATCATTCCAAGAAGGGAGAGTCAGGACTTGGGTGGGGGGGTGGGGGGAATCATAAAGTCAGACTTGAAACCATCAAGGTGAAATTAGAATCTGTGCCAAGAAAATATTTTCTGGAACAAGACATAACTTTCCAAACGCACTTTAAGTTTCTCGTGTGCCTCCAAATGACTGTAACATATTTAATTCTGATGTGTAAAAGATGCGTTCTAATTAAAGGGCCAATAACAGTTTAGTGCCATGACTCTAATGTGTTGGAGTCGTACTGTAAAATTTAAAATGGCTACCAGGAGCTATTTGGGATTTACAGTGAAAGGAAAACGAGCCAAGGCAGCAAAAGCAGCGTTTTATGAGACCTTCCTGCAACATTCAGCTTTTTTTTGTGTTTCATATCTTACTGCTTACAAGTCTCCAAGAGTGAGTGCGCACAACTTGGACCAGAAATAGCTCTTCAAAGTTTTGCGTTACGCCGGTGCTGTGGTGCCTCTGAAGGCTACAGCTGTGAGCCTCGTGGAGCCCAAGCGTAAAGGCTATTTAATAAACATCGTTTGGACCCGTCATGTTTCAAAATATTGACTCAATTTCCTACGTGCTCGATATGACGCTGTCAGCAGAGAATTTGACGAATTAATTTAGAGAAAGAGCTCGAGAGGGATGCACGTGTAACTACTCGGTGATAAAAACTAATATTTAGCAAAAGTCACAAAGTGTCTTTAATTGTTTTTATTTTATCTGAAAATGGCACATTTAATAAAACAGAACCACAAGTTGACATGTTGTTGATTTTCTATCAATGAATTTTAAAACGTGTGAATGGGGTCAAACACTGACGAGCGACTGTCACAATAAATTTAGACTGTTGTCTTGCAGCCTTCATTAATTACTTATAATCACTGCAGAAGTCAGATAACACTAATTAGACACTTAATAAAGTGATCAGCTCTGAAAAGGAACTTCTCTATGGAAACTACAAGCCCTAAATATTTATATTTTTTAAAGGATTAGGCGGTCAAACCACACATCCAGGAAAAAATATATGTGACTTTCTGGGTCACAGTTTAGTTTCAGTACATATGACCAAATCAAAAAAATTCAAATAATAAAGTCATACCTAATTATCATCAGATTATCAACAGGATTACACTAGAACATATTTAAAAGTACTTAAATGTGATATACAAGTACATTTCAGCCATGCATGTTGGAGAAGAGACAGTGTCCACGGTTCTGCAGACTACATTTACATTTACTGTAACATCCAAACACTACTCAACATTTCACTGACAACATATTAGATTATTTCCAAATATTCCAGTTAATCTGTTAATTTGTTTTAAAAAGGCAAAGACAACAGAAAAAAACACATCAGTGAGTATAGTGGATGATTTATAAAAATGTACGGCATGTGGTTATAATGGATAACTACTCAAATCCACCTCCTAAGCATTCACATAAAAGCCGAACACAATCGCTCAGGTTACGTGTTATACTTTTTTAAGGATAAGATGGTCGTAACCGATACTTACAGTACACACGCTTTTATTTTGGACTTTAGTCTGCAGCGGCACCACCTCCTTTGACCCTCATGTGCTGCCGTCCTGGGTCTAAAGCAAAATTACCCCGGATCATAACAACAGGTCCCGTCCATTACATTTTTTCCTCGCGACAATGGAAGCAGCTCGGACCGACTCCCTCTTCCCACACACACGGACGCTATCGAGCAGAGCACGGAGTCGATACTGTAGCACGCGCTGAAGGACAAACGGCTGGATATGTAAATGTGGGTATTTATCAAAGCGCATATTAATGCGATATACTCCGGACTATTGTTAAGTCCCACGTGGACTTTTCCTTTGCTTAAGTTGACAAGCTTTTCTCCGCTCACGCCGATCTTTAGCGTGCGTAAAGCTGTGCGTAATCTGTGCGTAAAGTTGATCTGCATACGTTGCGGGGCAGAATTAAGATATCACCGCTTTATTTATGATCCTTACAACTCTTATAGGGACAATATGCATACTCCTGCGAGACGGTCTGTTTTGTGATCGCATAATCAAAGTGGGGAAATTGCTGTTTCATAGCCGCGCAGTCTTTGTTCGCTGCAACAAAGGAGAGAGGACTATATTTCTGGATCAACTTTTTACGAGTTTTATCGTACAATAACCTTTGCATAACAACTATTTTTCTCAAGCGTTGCCCGAGGCACTGCGCAGGCGCGCTGGATGCTTGCTGTCACTAAGACATTTTTCTTCACGTTGGAAACTGTCACTGGTGACGTCAATCACCAAGCGCTGACCAATTAGAGCGCAGGGTGATTGTTTAGCTCCACGGGCTGCAGCGCCTACCATGAATCTCTATTCAGTATCAAAGCGTCCTGCTGCTGCCTCTCAACCGAATGGGATTCCATGTAGTCTGCAGATAGAATTAACTTCATAAAGTTTTTTTTTTTCTTTATTTTTCATTGCGATTAAAATATATTTGTCATCATCATTATTATTTTGCCTGCTGTCAAGTTATTCTAAAATTAGGAAGTAATGAGCGTGGATGCTTTGGGAAGCCCCGTGATGGACCCTACGTTCTCCAAACGGAACACGGCGCTGAGATTAGTTGACTTGGCAGGGGCTCACCACCATCACCATCATCACCACCATACCCCTCAGAGCGTGACAGGCTTCCCGGGGTTCAGCAGCCATCCACACTCAATGGCTCACTCGCACCCTGGGGAGATTACTGCGGAACCCCGCCTGGGGCCGAGTCCATTCGGGCCAGAACACATGGGGCACTCCGCGGCCCTCAAAATCAGCCCAGCCCATCATTATCCCCACCACCATCACCACCACCACAATCATCATATGGCAGGCCACAGTGAAGTGGTCTCCAGTCAAACGGGAGCTTTTGGCCCGGTTCAGGCGACATCGGTCCCTTATTCCATGTCTCACACGGCCCAGGCTCTATCCGCAGGTAGGGATTTCCTCATCCGGAGAGATCTGACGGCTCAAGCCATGCCAGTGCTGACCGACCAGACTGCTGGTTCCGCGTCTCACCACGGAATGTTTGTCTCAACAACAGGTAGCTATCCCGGACACTATGGCCATCACCCTGACGCTGGGAACCATACCCTCTTCTCCGGACTCCACCACGAACAGTCTTCTAGCGGATCACCGGGTGGCCAAGCGTTGAGTGGACAAATAAGGTTAGGACTACCTGGAGAAATGTACGTAAGGTCTGATCACTTGAGTCAAGTGGCAAGCTCCAGGGCTGATCCGTTCTCCGCCTCGCCGTTGCATGGCTACGGTGGTCTGAATCTGAACATGAATCTGAGCGCTCACCACCACCACCACCACGGAGCCGGAGCCTTTTTCCGCTACATGAGGCAGCCGATAAAGCAAGAGCTGATCTGCAAGTGGCTGGAGCCGGAGCACGCGCCGAAGAAACTTTGCTCGAAAACTTACAGCACCATGCACGAACTCGTAACGCATGTGACGGTGGAGCACGTCGGAGGACCGGAGCAGGCGAACCACATATGTTTTTGGGAAGAGTGTCCGAGGGAAGGCAAACCATTTAAAGCCAAGTACAAACTTGTAAATCACATCCGAGTGCACACCGGGGAGAAACCGTTTCCATGCCCGTTCCCTGGCTGTGGGAAAGTGTTCGCGAGGTCCGAGAATCTAAAGATCCACAAAAGGACGCACACAGGTCAGTAGTTGAATTTGCAGAATGAAATGTTGTGAATGTGCCTTGATAAAAAAAAAGAAAAGTAAATTGCATGTTGAAATCAAACCATTCAGCCAGACTGTGCAGATAAGTGAGAAATAGTAAGCATATTTTTTCAGATTATTTAAAAATAATATCCTTTAGAGTTTTTTGGGGGGGTTTACGCATTAATAATGTCCTCTGATGAGCAATTAATCAATCCGTGCCTGCTGGCAGACGAGGGCGCAACAGCTATAACGCGGCCACCTGTTTGTTGTGAGCAGCCTCAGGTCTCGCAAGTTTCCCTGAGGTGGAGCTTTTTGGGGGATTACGGTACGGCTCACTCAGGCGTTTTGACGGTTCCACCGCTTGTCCACACCACAGCACAAAGACTGAGGCCCACGTCAGCCTCGTGTCCAAGCAGCTCAGTGCATGCCAGACGTGACTGGCAGCAAAGTTGGAGTGGTGCATCTTCACATCCATTAACTGTTAATGATGATGTGGTGGTGGTGTTTCTATTTGTCCACTCATTCCAGCCACTAGTTGCTCTTTGTGGTCAGAACTTCTGTGTTCCTCCATTGTAGCAGCAGCAATACTAATATTTATAATAATGACAGTATTTGTTGGGGTTTATTGCTTCAAAGCTGCAATTATTTGGATTGTTTTGTTTTCCCAAATGTGTAATCAAACATTTGGATTCTTCAGTTTCCAAAAGTATTATTATGGCAGCACCTTTTTTTTTTTCGAGCCCCTGCAACAAGTTGACAAGTGCACACGGTTCTGATAATTCAGCAGCAGGTTGGCTGAGCTGCCTGCGCCTCTGTCCTGACTGACGTGTGGACAATGCAGCTGGAGCCATGCAGCTGATTTGGCATTAAACAAAAAAAAAAAACATAGAACGGCGCAATATGGCCGCTTGGCTCTGTGACCCTGCAGTGACGCGCTGTGGAGCTAGGGGAGGGAAAGAGAAAGGCCTCGAAATGTCGAGTCAGACTTGTAAATTAATACAATGATGCGTTCCCCTGTTCCTTTTCCCCTATGTGGCTGCATGTCACTCCCCCCCACCCCTCCATTTCTGCACCCTATGTATTATTCATACAATTTGCTCACATTACCTAAGTACAAATCTGCTAAATTATTTCTGTGTGTTGACTCCCAAGGGGCCTGGTCCTTTGGTATCATGTTTAAAACCTATCCGAAAGTGTGGTTATGACTGGGGCTACCCCTGGGGTCTGCTCCTCGACGGTTTCTTGTACTACACTAATATCCTTGATTGGCTCTCTCAGCCCAACAGCTGAAGGTCAAATTGATATTCAACCAGCAAGTGTAATTAGACAGAGGCAATTACATATTCTCAAAAGCTTTAATCGCAGGAGAGAAAGAAAAAAAAATCAGCAGTGGATGATTTCCCGTGTAATTTATTCAGATTGTCTTTTTTTTCTGCCTTGTCATAATCAGGTAGAAATACTTGTTATTAAGACACAGAATTAGAGCCAGTGCACATGCATGGGTCCAACAGCAGACAGGCTGCGTTAGCACACAGTGGGGCGAAGCCTGTCTGTGGCGATACTTTCATTTATCATTATTTTCAGTTGGGTTCCGGCCTCCTCCGCCTGCAGTGCTCACGGCTCGTCTGTTTTGACGTATGTCTTGATGCGTGCAGACGCCAGGTACAGACCCAGGACGGTGGGGGTTCAGCCATGTTTACACCAGACTGAGGCTCGTGTCAGGTCTGTCCGAGGAGGCAGACTTTTAAAAAGTGCAAGTGCACAAGTGTGTGTTTACTGTAAATACACGCAACGTGTGTGTTTTCAAGATTAAACGTGAGAAATCGAGAAAAAAGGGCTCCTCACTGTGGCTGTAATTGCACATGCGTAAAATATATTTTTTCAGTATTTTTAATATGTACCTTTTCTTTTTTTAGTGACAGATACTTGGATACGTGTTGCTTAGTTTATTCTAACCACATAAATTGAGGTCACACACATTGTAAGTGTGTTAAGACATTAAATATTTATATAAAGTACTGTGGCTGCTAGAAATGGTGAGGACAATAAAATGAATACCTCAAATCATGCATTATAGTGAGAACGAATGGCAATGTGTTTACATTTTTTTTTAATTCGTTGATTTTCATCTCATTGTGTCACCATCATTGTTAACAGGTGAAAAGCCCTTCAAATGTGAGTTTGACGGCTGCGACCGACGCTTCGCCAACAGCAGCGACCGGAAAAAGCACTCCCACGTCCACACCAGCGATAAGCCCTACAACTGCAAAGTGAGAGGCTGCGATAAGTCCTACACGCACCCCAGCTCCCTGAGGAAACACATGAAGGTGCACTGCAAGTCCCCCCCTCCCAGCTCGGGCTACGAGTCGTCCACCCCGTCCCTGGTCTCCCCCTCCTCCGACCTGGGCCGGGAGCCAGGAGGCTCCTCGGTGCTGTCGGAGCCGGTGGGGGCTTCCCAACCGGCGAATTTAAGCGAATGGTACGTGTGCCACAGCTCAGGTGCCAGCGGCGCCCAGACACCACCCAGCGGCTCCTCCACACCCGACCCCACAGACGAGCCACCTTACAGGAACCCAGAACCCAGGGACGCGTTTTAACGCACCTCGGACTCCTAAACCGCCGCTGCAGAGGTGACAAGAACACATTCTCACAAGCTTCACTATTGTAAATGGTTTGGCTTCGGTGCCTGTACGCCTGTTGAAGGCCTACTGCCCCCCCCCCCCCCCTCCCTTTGATTTCTGGATGAACCACCAAACAGACACCCAGAGCCAAGAGACGCATTTTAACCACATTGGAAGGAAAATGTGTAAACGTTAAGGACGTGCTAATTTCCAGGCACAGTAAAAGATTATATTTTCAAACCTCAGCTATTACGCCCTGACGGCCCACTGGTCCACTTGTGGAGGGGGGAGCGGTGTAAATCCGTTAGACTCTGTGGTACTTTATTGTATAGGCTAGGCATGTTGGTGTAAAATTATTTTGTAAATTCGAGTTTCTGACTTCAATATGCTTTTATTTATTTTTCAATCCGATATCGAGGGAATTTTTTTTGTATTATCGAACCAAAGTGCATGTTTCAATTCGGGAGAAAAAACCCTGTACATTTGTAAATTTTGTAAGTTTCGATGTGTTGATGTTGATAGTTTTTTGTAAGGGTCTGTTTCAGAGCAGTGTCTCTCTGCAGTTATTTGTACAAACGTTCTATGTTTACAGCATTCCCCCCCCCCCCCTCCCCCGTGTGTGCAGAGGCTCAACTGTTTCATACGCCTGCAGTATTTGATATACAACCGTGAAATTCTAAATGTTTTATCAAAGTGGGCATTTTGTGATTTTTTGTATCATTGTCGTCAACTTTTTTTGTTGTTTTTGTTCCTCTTTTGAATATCTCAAATCGAGTGGCACTCAAAATGCGCACCGAATTGCCTTGTAATTTGTGAGTATTTTGAATAAATCTTGTATGACAAAAACGTGAGAACGCTGCTGAGCCATTTGGGGTTCATAAAATTTAAGTATCGTAAAAAATTGGGAAGATGTGCAATATGTCTCTTATGTCACTTTAAAGGGGCATGTCTTTAGAAATATTATTTCCATGAAAAGAAGAAGAAGGAAAAAAAGGAACTGTTGCTTCTTTTTACGCGCAGGAAAATTCCAGTAAAAAAAAAATCTGTTTTCCAGGTGCAGATAAAACCTCTGAAATCCAAAGAAATAGAATCGGTAACAGGTCTTTAAATATAACATTTAAACTTTTTTACTTTCCAAAGTGTTTCGTGGTTGAATAAAAAATAAGGGGTTGTGTGTTTTTAAATTGTGCTCCATTTGTGTAAAGTCTTACTTTCTCTGCTGAGCTGGGGTTTGATGCAGACGTGGGCAGAGGTTGATGAAAGGCAACAATATTCTGATCCAGACTTCAAAGAGCGTCGCGCACAAAGAGCCATTTTTTTTCACGACGGTGAATCCTCATGGTGAATTAAGATTTCTATAGCAATGGCCAAGTCAAACTCAAATGATATGGGGCCAAGTCCGCGGACTGAAAAGCGCGCTCTAAAGAATGTAATATTTGCTTCCCATGGGGTCGGAAACGGTAATCTATGTCCTTTATACTGGAGACGAGGGCAGTATAAAGAAGAAAAATATATTCTTTTGCTCCGGGCCTACTTTACGACAATCAAAGGGGAAGCCCCTGAAACGCAGTTGTCCCACACCATAATAGACTCGCATTGCAACAGGGCCGAGCTGCTCAATGGATAAAATTAACAATAATCATATTTTAGCCTCAATACATGAAACGTGTCTTATGAAACCAGGCTGTATATCATGATTAGTGCAAATTCCAGCAATAGAGGCGTGCATTAATTATTTCAGCTTTGAACGTGCAGATAATTTTTTTTAAGTCGTTTAAAATTAAATTAAATGTGCTACTTTTAATAAACAAATAAATCATTCTTAAAGAAAAGCTCAAGAGCTTTGTTGTACTTGGAAAACTTTCAGCTAAGAGGTCGATTTGACTCCACACCGGCGCAGACTGAGGCAGAAAGTGGGTGGAAACAACAAGGCTACAACTCTTCCCCGTGCGTTTATAGAGTTTGGTTAAGTGCATGACAGTTTGCTCTGTGGAAGAGGCCCAGCTGAAAGCAAAGAATAAACACTAAAGCAGCCAAATAGAAGAAGATGATGATGCCTCTTTTGGCACCAGCTCTTGTGCGTAAAAGGGGGGAAAGGAGGAGAGAAAGGAAGAAGGAAAACAACAAGATAGTTGGATCTCAATTGAAAGTGGGAGTCTTTGAAGTGGAAGTTAATATCAGAGGGATTCTTCTGGGTCGTCTGAACAACGTTGATGACACGGAAAGCCTTTTGTCACCGATTTGTTGGGCTCCTCTCTATTGGGCCGTCTAAAGCTTTTAGTTCCAGCCGTCAAAATGGACAAGAACTAACTGAGTCGCGTAAAAACATTTTCCTTTCAGCGCTGAGAGTGAAGGATAAGCAACACTTAGAGCGTTGTTTCGTCCGTAGAAGAAGAAAGAAAGAAAAAGAAAAGAGTGAGGGGGAGAGCCTTAAAACAGAAAGGTCCGCAGCGAGCGTCAATTAGGAATGGCGCACACTGCATTTTTTTAAGCCAAACTATTTCTGAATTTGATCTTCACCGCAGCCTGGACGTAAAAGAAAAGTGGTCGTGAATTCATTTTGAGGGAAGAAGAAGAAAAAAAATGCTCCGGAGCTGCAGAAGCTTAGTGACCTTTACGCACAGTAATTTATGACTTTGACCAAATATAAACACGCAGTCTTCAGACAGAAACCGAGCTGGCACGAGCGGGATTAGAAGAGTTTGGTTGGATCCAAACGACTTTAGTACATAAAGTGCTGGGGGAACAGGCGAGCTTTTACCGCAGCAGATAAAATGTGACGACTGTTTGCTTGATTGTAAAAGTTCAATCCCCGGCGCGCAGACACTGGATACCGCAGGCTGCCGCTATAGCAGCGTAAGAAGGGGATCTTTTTAACAACCGATCCCGGTGGGTTCACTCATCGGGGCCTCCCCCTGCCTTCGGCGGAGTGACAACGTGACAGCGTCTGATCTGATATCAGCCGTGGGGTCAAGAATCAAGAAAAGGTGCGTGTGGGTGCGTGTGCGTAAAGACAGAGGAGGAGGAGGAGGGAGAGAGAGAGAGAGCTGCACTGCCAAGTCCACTCCAAAAGCCCCAAACAGGAAAGGGATGGCGGTTTTTCGCGCAGGAAATACATATTCACTTTAAGAAGAGATTCTTTAATGAAAGAAAAATAAAACTAAAGAAAGCCAGAAGGAAGGGGGAGGGCTTGAGCTGCCAAAGTGTAACAAAAAGAAAATGAATCCATTTCAGCTCTTGCTCGGCCTCTCACCGCCGCCACCGCTGCATCCTGAGGCTCATTTGAGTGTGAAATATCATTTCTTTGTAAAAAAAAATAATGGAGGCGGTAATCCTACTTCCGGAAATTGTCCGGCATTATTGAACAAAGCCCTTTTAATAGGGGGATTAGCAGTCTAGGAGTAAAAGCCTCACTCACCCTCCTTCTCTGCCTCCCACCTCCCCCTTCCTTTCCTCCACGCTCACCCCACGCTCCGACACCACCACCAGCACCTCCACCACCAACCAGGTCATAATTATCAGGAATGAAGTGGCCGAAATTGGCATGGAGGATAAAGAGGAGAGGGCTGGGGCGACAGGTGCAATATACAGAGCCACCAGGAAGGAGCAGACCTCTGGAAACACTGAACACAAGTATGCATGGGTACTTTTTGTTTAATCCTTTATTTTAAAGTCTACAGAAAAACACAGGAGTTTCACCAATTTACCATTTTATTATCTATATTTTCTTATAGCATTTTCATTCTTAAAGGAGCATTCCACTTTGTTTTTTAGACTTCCATGGCGTGCGCAAGGAGGGAGGTCACAAGGCAAATTACGCACACCCACAAGTTAAATGCAGCCATCAAGCTTGTCATGAATATGGAATTTTTTTTGTCGAGTGAAATATTCTAAGGTTTGGCTGTACCACGAGGTTCCATCGTTAAGAATTATGACAACCTCTCAAGCTTAATTAACTGTAATCCACTTTTTTAAAAACAAGGTGAGCGCAGGAAGCAGGAGACACAACCCTTCACTAGCTTCTGTGCAGGCACACATGTGAACCCCACTTTCCTAGACCCTGGAAAACAAAATCAGCGACCCTCCTCCTCTCTCTCCATGGATTACCGCCATGCACCGATTTCAGGAAACTAAGTTATTTTACTTCCATGGATGAGTGCGCGCCCTCCATTGCCAATCAGCCCCCTAGTAACCCGTATAGGCCCGAACACGGATTTCTAACAACCTCCGCATTATATGGCGGAATGTGCCACATAGTTCACACCTGCGCTCTGAATAGCAGCCCTCTTTCAGTGTATGATACGCCTGTTGGCCTTGGTCTCAATGCAGCTGCATGAATGAATCAGCGACCCCGCTCATTTGGCTCCTCTTTTGATCCGAGGTCTCCTTCTCTCGCTTGAAGTCGAAAGCCTCGCCTGCAGACGGTCTAGTTAGCGAGAGCTCTGATGACTTCTTTTATCATAGTGCGAGTGGAGTGGTTGCATGTATGGAGGCCATATAGCGCAGAGGAACTTGTTGCTGCAACGCGAGCAAACACATGGATCTAAATATTTTTGGAGTCTATTCAAGAGAGGGAGGGAAATATGGGGAATTAAAAATGTGCAGAAAAATATAAACACCACCCCTGATAGCGCACGGAATCTTTTTCTGCTTATTTCTGCAGATTCCTCTATTTCTAACATTTGTTTAGCAGGAAAAGAAAATTATTGCCAGACTTAAACATCCAAGTTCAGGGGCTTGAGCGCTTCGTGTATTGGCTCCACATGACCCAACACTCCACATCCATGAAACCGGGCCATGCATCATGCAGAATAAAGGATTCCGAATCCCTGGAACTTGCCCTTTGGCGATCGCGTCGATCTGACGCTCAGCAGTGGATCATAACTTGAATTGATCATCCTCTGCTGACCTCTCCGTGATCTCACAGCAGCAGTCATGGCGAACAGGTGTGTGTTAGGGTCCGTGGAAATTCTGCACAAATAAAGCACTAAATTATACTTTGAGAAAAGATAAATTCTGAAATGTTTAAAGCTCCAAGAGGCCTCAGCTCTTAAGTTTTCGAGACAATTCTCCAATAGGAAAAAGTGGAGACAGTCAGTGAGGCAGGAATAAAAATAAATAAATAAAGTGAAATATGAGAAGAAGGGATGCACACGCACAAGTAAATGGACCGTTTTAGAATAAAAAAAAAACCTCCTACTGGTTTAGCCAAAGCCATAATGGCAAAAGTGCGTTTCTCCACTCGATAAAAGAGACAGTATATCATCATATATCAAAATAACCCAGAGTGTGAGGAGATGCAAATGCTTCCGACATTATGAGTCATTGGTTTATCTGCACTATTTCACACGTCAGATGTGGGGAGAGATGTTCCAAACAGACACAGTTTGAGAAGAAACATAATGCATGTGATCAGTGTAGCAGGATCCCGAAGACTTTGGGTCATTTCGCCATCTCCCGCAGGAAAACACATTACCCCCTCTCATATTTACATACTCTTTAGTATTTGTCAAACATTCATAAATTACAAACTAATGAAATGTTCGACGGTCCTTGGAGATGGAGCTAATGAAGACATAGACTTTTCCTTGCTTTCTGACACATCTTTGTCAGGTTTAATACCATTCGCTCCATCACGCTCTATTAACTATTATTATACTTATGTCAGGCCACCGCTGACACGTTACGACACCGGGATCACCTGCTGGAGGTGGGCACGCCATGGGATATAAATGGCCTCCATCCATAATGTCAGTAGCCTGTATAAAAGTATTGCATTTAACTGAGATTAATATATATATATGTATGAAAGGGAATTTTGGAGGAGCACACTGCACGAAAATCTCTACAGAATATTTTAAATATTTTAAAATGTAAAAATAAATACTTTTTTTTACGCATTTATCAGTGCCACAAAAAATTTAAAACGTTTCCCAAGGAGGAGAAAAAATACCACAGAATTATTTGTATACTTCCTCCTTTAAAATCAATAAGTTTTAATGCATGATTTGTTAATATGTTTTTTTTTTTTTGTTACAGTGTGTGTGATCACAACGTCAAGAGCCACTTGGACTGAACCTGTGCAACTAGGAAGAGGAGGGGGAGATATTAATTATGGAAGAGTGTCAGGCCGAGTGTTTATTTATTCATTCAATAATTCAATAATTCGTTCGTGTTCTTATTATTCCTATTATTATAATATTTTTTTCTTTATAACCGTTCCCAACGCTTCACGCTTTTAAAAGACCCACAAACACGAACTCATGGGACAACACTTTAAAATGCAATGAATGGGAGGTTGCTGTTTTGTGTGTGTGTGTCACTGCGACAATATAGATCCTCGGAGACGTGATTATTTGACAGAGAAAATCCCCAGCGTGTCAAGGTTGTCATATTCCCCCCCCCCCCCCCCCCCCTTCGCCTCAGTGTCCAATGCAAATACCGTGCCATAATCAGATGCAGCAGCATGACGCGTTTATTACTTTGTCAATCATCTTGATGCGACTGTATTGAAACAAAGCGAGTCCCACGTCCGGTAATAGAATTAAAGAAGAAGAAGAATGAAAAAAAAAAAAAAGAGCTTCTTTTCAGCAGCTGGCAATTTCACTTTGACGCGTAAAACCACATGTAAGCGGCGAGTCGCTCCCAGACGCACAGGTCAGGGGTCTGTATCTGTCCCTGAAAACGTTATATACTCAAACACTCACTGCAAAATAAATATTAATAATAATAAGACGTTTTATTTGAAAGTCTCCAAATGGCACTTGATTCTGTCCAAAGCAGGATTTATTTTTTCCCCTCTCCTCGACGCTTTACGCGAGGCTTATCCTCTCTGTCCGTGAGTTAATTCATCAAAAGAAAAAGTTTCAATACGATTTTTTTTTTGTGTGTTGCTAAGTCGACCACTGCGACATTCTTCGAGCCTGCTCTATCTTCATAATACTGATTTGTGTAGCCTAGGAAACTCCTCAGACCAGAGGAGCACCAAAAAAGCCCAGAGGGATTTTCTTTTTCTTCCTCCTCCGATTTATTTCTCCAAAAATTCGTCCATTAACGCTGGATTTAAGAAAACACCACAAGTAGAGACAAGGTTTATTTTATTTTTCCTTATTCAATTGAAGGGCTACCAAAAAACAACCAGTGCAGCAGCAGACAAGGTAAGTGTCGTTCCCCCCTCACACTATGGCACAATCCATAGTAAAAAAAAAAAAGAAGAAAAAAACCCCAGTGCACATGAGTGGTATGTGTGTGAGTGTGTTAAGAGCTGTCAGGAAATCAGCCTCTCCGAGTCCTTACCCGGCGTTAAGGCTGTCTAATTTCTCGGCATAATTAACTTTATGCTCAGAATCAATTGTTTCCTGTACACAGCCAGGGTCCAGGACTGCAAGCGGTGAGAGGCCTATTTGAGCATGTGAGAAAGCAGGAAGCAGCCCTACCTGCCACTCATTAAGGCCACAGAAACTCAATACAAAGAGGGGGGGAGAAGGATTAGACCTGCTCGTTATACCTGCCGCGCAATTAACACTACTTATTCGTCTAATCCCTCTGTTCTAGAAATAATTGGAGTTGCGATAATAATAATAATAATAACACCCCCCCCCCTCCAAAAAAAAGAGGAGAGAAAACCGCACGGGCCATTGTAGAAAATCACGCGCACTATATTTCCGCGCATGGTGATTATAATAGCAATAATAATAATAGTCTGTTTATTTTGTGCCCTAATGTAGATTTCCTCTCACTTCCTCTATTTCTTGTAAGTGTGTGTTGGTGGGGAGGGTTGATTGGGGGGAGGGGGGTTGCCTTCGTGGAGCACCGAAGAATCTGGTGCTGATTTGTGAAGAGTGCTCTTCCTCTTATTTTCCTGCAGGTAGAGAATCAGCATCTTCCTCCTCCTCCCCCTCCCCCTCCTCCTCCTCCTCCTCCTGCAGTTAGTCACATCCCCTTCACGGAGACGGTGCCACTCTTTTGTCCCCGTTGTGTTGTAGGTGAATCGCAGCACACTTGAACTGAAAGAGGACTTGACCTTTGCCTTTATGTCCCGCCACCACCCCCACCCCAAATGTTTGTCTAAATCACAATTGTCTTTTGTGAGGGGACATGCGCTGCCGTGACGCGTCCCATTCAGCGGATGGGTGTTCGCAGTCAGACGGGCAGAGAGAGAGAGAGGGAGAAGACGCCGCCGGCGCGTAAAGGTGTTTGGAAACTTTGGTTTTTGGGCACAGAGGATAAAAAAGTGACCCAGCGAAAACAAATAATCCTTGTTTCCATGTGTGATTAATTCCTCGCTCCTGTGTCTGTAAACAACCTTTAGAACGCACGCACGGACCCCATGCGAAGCTCCAGGAGCGCATGAGCGTCCACATTGCGGGAGGGATGAACTTGTTACCGCTCATGTCAGCGCGCGGGTCTACCTGCGACTCTGCTGGATGGACGCACGGGTCAGTGGAGCTGTCGGAGGTGGGATTCCTCCAGGTTCCTGTCATTGTGCGCTGTCGTTATTTAGCTGCAAACAAACACTGACCTATGTGCTAATATCCACTGAGCTGCAAATTTGGAAAGAGAAATGTAAATAAAAACACGGGCAACTTTTATTGGTTTCTCTTTAAACAAAACTGAGCATTTCCAAACGAAAACACTTCGTTCAACAATTTAAATTATATCTAACATTCTAAAACACAAAATATCAAAATTGAATAATCATAACATCCTTCTGAGTCATGTATTGTTTGCCCCAAGTGAGTCATTTCGTTAGAAGTCACTTTAAATGCATAGTCATCGATTTATTCATCACTTAATGTAAATCAGCGTTTATTCCTCCAGCCTTGACACAGTTTACATATTGACCCACAAGGTTTGTCATTAAATTCTTTCCTAATTTACAAACGTTAAAAACAACACGTTATTAACATTGATTCATTTTGGTTATGCAAAGTGTGTCATACATCCAGTTTGACAAATCTGTGCGTGTGTTTTGAATTTCAGGGGTTGTTCTTTTTAAACTTTTATCCCACAACATGATTAAAACCTAATAATGTCCACGCGTAAACTCGGCATAAAAACGTGGAATATGCATTTAGCCACGCGCAGCACAGGACGAGTCCTCGGAAACATCCTGCGAACATCGGCTCTGAACCTCTCTCTCTCTCTCTCTCTCTCTCTCTCTCTCTCTCTTTCTCCCTCTCTCTCTTTCTCTCTCTCTCTCTCTCTCTCCCTCTCTTTTCCAGCAGGCTCTCGACACGTTGTAACACTCTCCCTGTCAGTTCTTCTCGGTGTCTTCATTCTCCGCGCCGCAGCCTGGCCGCAGTTGCTCCGCCGTTGCTCAGTAAACTGCAGGGAAAGTTACTTGGGAGCGATAGAAAGCGGAGCCCAGTAAACGGCTGCTGTTTATGACAGGAGGGACGCGCTGCAGCCCACAGAGCAGCAGCGACGGGTTCATTCATCACGAGTGGGAGATGACAAATAAAAAAAAATAAAAAAAACACAGACACAGCAGAGGCCATTTTCTTCCTCGTAATGCTTCTTCGAACGACTCCAGATCTGATGATAATTACACTACAGAGTGTTATTGTCAGTATTTACCTTTTTTTATATGGTTTTGCTCATATACACATTTACATAATCCTGGTCTTTAAGCACATGATATGTTATTATTTAGTCCACTGCAAGAACAGGACTCATTCAACTTGGGAATGCAGATAAAAGCATGTGGCACTCCAAAAAAATGACCCTGTCTATCTTTTAAGGTCACCATTATAAAACGTGCATTAAAAACACCAAATAAAACAGAAATACAGTCTCTGACACCTAATAAAACATTTGAGTATTATCAAAGCTTTATGTTCCATCTTTAAAAACAAAAACTTAACTCCAGTAAGTCATCTTTACTCTTGTTCTAACTCATGAACTTAATTGAGGGATTTGTGCTGCAAACATCAACTGCAAGCATCAAATTCTCTGCTACAAAAACAGAAATAAACCAAGACACTCTTGATGTGGATAAATTTGAAAAAACTTTATTAGTGTGGCTAATGTGGCAAAGACTGTTGTAGCACACTGGCCTTCATCAGAGTGACTTTAACCAGAGGAAGTATATGTGATACAGTTCAAAATACATTGAAGAGACAGTTACACACAAAAGCATCCTCACAAATGTACGTATGAAACAAATCAAGTAATAAGAAGCCATCATAATCAATTTCTGCTTTCGCTTTGATGCGGTGCCTTCAAAAGGTGAACTGGAAATATAAGTGCACCAGTAAAGTGTCACTAATAAACACACACACACACCAACCTGAGCTCTACTACAGCATGTGGAAATCACATCCAGGGTGTGTGGGGGGTGTTACCCCAAAGAGGAGCTATCACTCCCTTCACAATATTCACTTCTGTATTGTTGTACAGAGGTGAAGATGTGAGAGTGAAACAAGGATTAACCATTTGACTGTGTGACACGATGCTCGGGCTCTCCAGAGACACACACCGAAAATCATAATTAATGTTGAGGGCGGATTTAAAACTGTAACACAGACTGTGGCTGCCTGCAGGGCACAAAGGAAATGTTTGGAATTCATCATAGTCTGCAGAAAGACCTGGAAACAGAGTCGCTGCTCAAGTCTCACTCTTGCTCTGTGGTATTTCCTCTCGTTTGCACACTAATAACAAGCTTCACTCTCTGATTTCTCCTTTAAAAAGAGGAACATGTGTACACATGTGCTGTTGGACTCAATAGTGACTTTACAGTAAGTAGTGGCTCCTACTTTTGTTGACAAACATCTTTTCTCATGTAGCTGCAGGAGGGTTATGTATTTTAATAAATGCCACATGTGGGATATAATAATTCCCCATAACAATGATTGTAGGTGTTTCTCATGAGGTTTGACTGTGCGGAGTCACTGCAAATCCTCGTATTCATCGCAGTATAAGCTGCACTGATGATTGTGCCCTTCGGCTTTTTTTCCTCCCTCAAACTGGAACGAAGGAGGGGTCAGACACAAAGTCCTGCTCCGTATCATCTCCTCGTCTCCATAACTTTGTTCCCCTCGGTCCGCAGATCAAAAGCCTCTAAAATTGGTGTCCCGAAGATGAACATTGTTGAGGTGACAGGGCGACAATGCGGAGAGAAAGCGTGGTCTATCAGACATGTCAGGCCGCAGAAAGGAGAGGGAGGAGAGGCTGACAAAGGCCGGGGTGTCGATTTAATACCCCGACTGGAGGAATTTCAGGCTTGTTTTTTTTTTTAGCTGTGGCCAAGTTGGTTTCTCCTCAGTATTCTTCTTCCAGTGAGCATCTGTGATCCATGGGCTGGGGTGTGTGAATGGGGGGGTGGACATGAGAGAGTCAAATATTCATATTTTTTGCAGATCCAAGAAGAACTGGCTGATTGAAACGTCTCCAAACTCGATACGAGCCAGAGCGAGATACTTGGTGACTTTCTGGTAAATGCACAAACTCTGCCATGAGGTGATGAGGCTAAAACTGAATAAAAAAAAAAAAAAATGCGTAACAGGTGCGTAAAGTCATTTGGACTTAGACAGACTCGTCTTCGCGCAGCAACCTGCTGCTGCGAGAAAGACTCTTTTAACAGTTGAAAAGCATCCGAAGTGACTGGAGCTCAGACACTCGCAGAATCAATATTTGTATTCATTTGAGAAATGAGGAGTTTTTAAACAACGAGACAAAACCGGACAAAGAAAACAGGCGTGAATGCAACTATTGTCCCCGGGCTTTGAAATTCTGATTCACCATATCATAACCCCTGCGAGGAAAAAAACATCAATATCCCCGCGGAAAAGACGCGTTTCTATGGAAAACCAAAGAATTTTAGCTCATAACAGATCTGGCGCAGGATAAAGCAGGAGGGGGGGCAACCAGAGACATCAAAGGCTCGGCTCAAGGAGGCTGAAAAGATGGACGATGCTGACTTTAAGCGTTGGGTTGTGTCTGTAAAAGTAGCCCACAAAGCACTTTGCACCAGAGTCTCTATCAGAGAGGTACAGCTGTGCCAGGCTTTGGAAATTTCTTTTTTTCCCATGTAATTTATTTGTGGGTTTTCTTTGCTCATCCACGTTTTTTTTCCAAGGGCTCAATACAGTAAGAGCAAATCATGTTTGATCCAAACAGACCCACAATCACACCTTAAAGGACAGAGAGTCAAATATCAATGCTGCGCAATTACGCACAGACTCTCACTCGCGGTTTTCTTTTTATTTGCGCAAACCCCCTCGTTTGAAAACCACCTCGTCAAACCAGAACAGAGACAGAGTCACGTCAAACATCCTGGAGCAGTATTTTCTTTCTCTGCGATAATAAACCCGACGCGCCAGGCTCGAGGAAGCTGATCGCTGAAATGTCTCAATTTTAAGGCCCACGGACATTTTTATCCAAACGCCTTCTGCCTGACACGCAGGCGGCACGGAGGCAACACTAAAGTAAACAGGACTAACAGGAGACTAGTCCCTTTGTTGTGGCGGAGGCAGCTGCCCAGCCCTCTATTATCCCGGAGCAGACTGACCGCATCCTTCCCACTGCCCCCTCACCAACCCACTGCACAAAAAGAGAGGGATGTTCTGCTTGCATGGGTAACACTGTCGTTCCAGCCCTTAGCGGTCCTCTTGCTCTCCATTGAAAGGAGTGGGAGTAGTGGACACAGCCTGATCTGCGGAGTACAAAGGCTCTCCGCAGAGTCCCAATGGACTGAAAGGAATGAAGGGGCTGGAAATTTCTGAAAGAGGGTCGGAAGATTTAGAGAAAGAGCGGAAGTTTTGTTGTTGTGCTTGATTTCCCTTCCTAACTAGGGATGGAGTGGCTGGATAAACCCACTTAAAGCCAGTTTACTTACAAATTAATAAGCAGAAAAGAATTTGCTCCCCTGATTAGCCGGGTGCAGACACACTGATTGTGTGTTTGAGGCTATGTTACTACTTGATTGTTATTATTTCATCATTTGCCATATGCTTGTTTGTAACACTGGAATTAAGAAAACCCCCCGAAGGGACTCGTGGTTTCTGTGTCGTGCAACATGCATCATTATTAAATCAAAAACGTAAGGTGTCTTTATTTTGTTGTTAAAGGCAACATTTTCTCACCTAGATATGAAATACAGTATTGTTCCTCCATGTTTCCCTCTCCAGTCAGATTTCCGTGTCCTGGAATAAATGCTCCAAGCCCCAAAAACCAATTCCTCACACTTAAACATACTCAGCAGAAAGAAATTCAAAGGCCGACCATTTTAATTAACAGTAATGAGGGATTATTGGCCCCAATGAGAAGAATCAGATATTCTATGTGTTGCCTGGCAGAGATGCGAGTCGGAGACACCGTGCGTGTGCCCTCGGGGGAGTCCCATGCTGGCAGGGTTTATGTGGACACACACACACACTTTCAACATGGATTGAATATGACCCTGTTGTTTCAAAATAGCCTCCTGATTTATATCCATCAAGGTTTAAAGGGCCCGTCATGTCTGCTGAAATAGAGGTGTTGACAGCCACACTTGACAGCTCCCGGCTCATACTGTTTTAATGCTGGTGGTTATGGCTGGGCTGTCTGACAAACTGTCCATGTCCTGGTGTTCTGGGCTAAATAACCTTACAGTTTATGTGTTGGTCATCGTGCATCACCTGTGAGAATGTTTACCACGTTTCCCCGAATTAAATAGTTGGAATATCTGCTTCTTTTCAGGCACCGGGCTCCGTGAAGGATGACTGGCACAAACCTGGATGTTTGGGGACAGTCTGGATCCGTGTGAGCCATCAGCACAGACTCAGGTATGGCATCTCACGTCGCACTAACCACAACCAGAGCCCCATGCTATAAATTGCATGAGTAAACCCCCGGGGGAGAGCAAATGCTGGTTTAACATTGTGCCACAGGACCGAGATCCTCTGAGAAATTCACGCAGCGTTAGAATCCTCTTTGAAGGCACATTCCATAGGTCACAGTGCAGACACCACGCAGCCGGGCCGTTTCATCCCCGTCAACATTTGTGTGGGCCGCGCAGTCACCCCCTCGGGCCGAAAAGACACGCTCGGGATTTCTCGGTCTATAGTTAGCAAAGGGGACAGCTCCTCCGGCTCCTCCGGCTCCTCCGGCTCCACCGAGCGGAGACACGACTGACATCAGCACGGACAGGGGGCCTCAGTCGGTGGAGGGAAGGACAAGGAAGTAAAACAGCAGAAATCAGGAAGCACAGCGGCCTGATTATGTGTCAACTCAATCCACAACTGTTAACTGTAATTAGGCCCGATTGTTAGTGGCCTTACACACACTATATGAATCAGAAGGGACTCCAGTGTTTTGCTTCCAGACTCAAGTGTGTGTGTGCTGTTTCAGCTCGGCCTGCACACACACGGTGACGGTGACGGTGCACACACACTTATAAAGCTGCTCGTGTTGTAATTACATCATCTCGAGTCTTGCCATTCAGACACTAGCATGTGAAGCATGTAACCCGCACGGCCGCCTATATATCAGCCTGCTTTGTTTGACATTTACACACAGCCGAGGCCTCGTGCAATTATGAGCTTACGTTCTGTCACATATGTAGTGCCTCGTGAAACACTCAGCTCTTTATGATGTACAGTGAACGGTGGCGTGTTATCAGCGGAGAGCGGAAGAGGTCTGATCCCCGACATGTGCACAGTAAACATGATTACGAGTTACAAGCTCGAGATGCCAGCAGACACCAGTAACTCATCACACTTGAGTTGAGCCTGAGAAAAAACCAACAGCCATATATTATGGGGCTCAGAACGGAGCGAGATGCATTTCACAGGAGGGAGGAAGGAGCTTTTCAAACTCACATGCTTTTTCCTTTAATTCAAGAAGACGCAGAAGTATTTTAATGTAAAAATAATCAGTAACAAGTAAAAGTCTCAAAGTTTTATTATGGTTCCTTCCTGTTATAATGTTGTATCTGATCAGGTGGAACCACGGCTTCCTGACAGACTTGGGTTACGTTGGTCCAACAGAATGAATTGTGATTTACAAGCTTATCAAATGTCTTTGTGTCGTTTTTATTGGTTGTGTAACCACTTGTGCAGATATCAAGTTAAAAGGACAATAGTTTTCCCTCAAATACAATGTAGGTATAAGTTGCACAAAATGAAAAAATACTAAATTGAAGTTAATCTACATTGGACACGGTATCGATATGAGATGTGACTTTCTGTACTTATACCAAAACAATATATTTAAATTTAGACACTATTTAAAGTGTTTTAAAGCCTTTATTCATTTAAAAAAAAATTAAACATTGTCAAATGTAAGATACAGTGGTTGTACTTTACTCAAGTATTTCCATTTGATGCCATTTTATACTTTTACTGCATTTCAACTTAGAAATTCTTTTGACTGCTTTACTGCGCTAAGTTTATTTGACAGCTTGACAAATCTAAATTTTACACTGAAAACACATGATAGGCTTAAGAAATACTATGAACAAATAAAACCACTCAATAGTATATGGTTAGAAAAGGAGCCCCCCCCCCCCCCCCTTCACGATGGTAAAAGGCTGCTTACACAGTAACACATCAACAATATAATATGTAAAGTATAAAAAACCTATATCATTATTGAATGAGTACTTCTGCCTGAAGGTTTTCATACTTTGGGTGCAATTTTCAGAAAATACTCTCATACTCTCGTATTTATACTAGATTTTTAATGCAGGACTTTTACTTTGTGGATCTGTTTATATGGTGCCTGAACACAAGCAGCCCTCTAGACCCTCAGTAAAGTGCTGTGTATCAGAGCTGTGTGTATCCAGCTGGAGAGTCAGTTAGGAACCGGACAGGCAGCTGTCGCACTCTGAGCCGCAGATAGTTTGGATGGCATCAAGAAAGACAACACAACCAAATGTGTTTTCATTTCTTACTATCTCTGTGTTTGCAACGTGACCCGACCGCTGCGTGGATCCACGTGGTGGAGCGACTGTGGCCCGGGTGGATAATGTGAGGACAGGGAGAAAGTGGTTTTTAAATAATGCCGAACACATGGCAGGTGAAACTGTCGGCTCAAAGCAGCGTCCGCTTCGACTTACGTCTGTTTCCCACCGTTGAGAAGTTGACATGTGGGAATCAAGGCTCCATGCATGGCTGCCATGCATTGGCCCTTACGTTTCGCACATGTAGGTAAACAATCCCGCCTTGTCTGCCGAGAGGCCTGCGTTTATACATGGGTGCAGAACATGTGTTGCGGCCAAAGTCGCATCAAAGGTCAGTAAGCTATGCTTTGAACACTTCAAAGCTGGGGGATGAGACTGTAGCTTTTAAGTTTTATGGCAGGTGTAAGCAGGGGTTGCTGACCAGCCCAGGGTGGTCTGCTCCCCGGTCTGCAAGGGGCTGCTGGTGGTTAGCATGGTAGAGGTGGTGGTGGTGTGCAGAGGGTCCAAGGCTTCGGGGGCAGGGATCTACCCAACTGACCAGGCGGTGTCCGAAAATGTCTGGATGCAGCGGGGCCACATTTGGAGCCCTCGCATCTGAAAGGGTTTCTGGGAGCAGACCTGACACAGGCACACGTCCACTTCAAGGGTCTCCGGTTTCAGAGGACCTCAGCAGGGTATGTCTCAGGCCCGCGTCCGTCCCATGTGGAAACAGATACATTGGCGGAGAGGAGCGGAGGGGCCGGGAGCCTGATGACCAGACCACAGAGTGACCACGGCGCTGCACGCTGCCCTGACAGACCAGAAACAGACCCGATAGCAAGTTCAAAGGATCCAACGGGGTCTCGCCAAAGTTCATTTGCTGGTGTTCATTCATCTCGGCACCTGATGTGGTTCAGCGCCTCTTGTTTTGTCAGGCATTTCAGGTTTAAGTGAGAGACTTCAAAGGTGCCAACATCTCGGAGAGCTCCCAGTTCGAAATGAATCATCCAGTAACAAACCATCACCTCCGTAATGCTCCCACCCTGAGGAGCATTCAGTGTGTTGGTATTGAACAAAGACCTATTTTCAGATATTCCTCATTAGCTTTCCCAGCTCCTTCTAATTTTGTTCTCCCCCTCATCACGTAATGGATTTTCTGTGATGAGATGGAACCACTGATGGGTTTTTCTTTTTTAAACAGATTCTGGACTCGGCCCAAACAAAATGGCTTTCCGTGTAAAATCGACTCCTCGCAAACACACTCGCACGTCGTCTGCCTCGAGCTGCACAAGTCCACGCTCTGCAACACAACTCGGAAATTGACACAGTTGGGCGTGCTTTAATACTCCACATTACGAACATTGAAATCAACACAAAGTGCCTTAATAACTCCTCCGGTAACAGAGGCGGGCTAAATTGATCATTTTCCAAGCTTTACAATATCCATAATTATGCGAGCGGAGTACAAGGTGCTGTGCGTCTGCCTGATGATCCCGGGATGACAGGTCTATAACAGCCCTCTCTCCTTGAGATAGTCGGAGACCCACACACACACATGGAGAAAAGCCATTACGGGCCCAGGGTGAGGCAGGTGTGTTTTCGGCACTTCACAGATGGCTGGCAGCGTTGTTAATGAGAGAATAGTAAACAGCAGAAAACTTTCATCTCTGATGTGAGATTGTTTTTTACCAAGTGCTCAGCTCTTCACTCGTCGAAGCAGCGGAACGTCAGGTCGGTTCCCACGTGTGATTTGACTGACCCCTGATTATAGGGCCCCGGTCATGAGCAGCTCCGGCACAGTTTATGGAATCACTGACACACAATGTACTCTGAGTATTCTGACGGAAATCTGGAGATACAAGAGGCTGGAAACAACAAAGGTATCTACGTGTATTTAATGAGGGGCTTTCTGCAGAAAGGATCAACACACAGAAAGTCCTAAGGATCTCAGAGTGAAGATCCAGAACATTCAAATGCACAGATCTTATATAGGAGAACAAGGCTGTTTGCCTGAGCCAGTTCAGACTGGTTCTGTAGGGTAGTTTTAGACAAGAACAAATGATTTTCATACATTTCTATTGGGTTCCTTGGACAGTCAATAAGTAATGGAAAGGTCAAACAGGTTTCAGGTCATACACATTTAAGGTCAACTAATAGTCTTCAACCACACTATTTTCCACTACAGTATTTACAATGTTTATGTGTTCACGAGGTTTTTAACTTTTAAATTTACGATACGATACATGAGGCGATATATATAGATGTTGATTTCATATCCATATGATAAAGAAACAAAACCGTGTCTTGATGTTTGCCTGCTGCAGTGACCGTTCTAAACACGTCTGTTCGGAATGGGCTGTTTTCCTGACCTGTGTTAACTCCAGTAGCTGCTTTCTTTCTAAAAACTGCACCAGTGACCTGCAGCAGTTCAGCCACGGCCAGTAAAGCCCGACTCAGTCTGCAGAACGTTGAATCTGCACAAAAAGCCGTTCACCTGTTTCTCTGGAGTTCAGTGAAACTCGAGCTGGAGAATCAGCGTCACTGACACTGATGAGTCCCAGCCGCAGCCGCCGCTGATGTATCGCGTGTCCGAATCGCTCCACATCCGACACTGCACTTCCTTGGGCCCTGGACAACACACACGCCAAGTGTGAAGACGATCAGATGAACGGACCTCCAGGTATGCGAGCCACATACAGACACGTAGGGATTTCTCAATTTAGTAAACAAGATGTGAACACGAACGCACATCTCTTCTGCATAGTTTAGTTCTGTAAAATACAAGTTTTCACATGTGCAAACCTGAACGCTGATACTGATGTGTGTGTGAAACGCTCAGAACCAAATCGGTGTGTCTCTCCAAATGTCACACAGGTGTAGTCAGGAGGACAGAGCTTTCCCGGGCTCCTTATTAATTGCGTCCCATTATACGGGAACATTTCGCAGCACCCAGAGAAACATTATCCTCCCAGAGTGTGTGAGAGTTGTCTCTGTTTTACTGTTGTTTCACTGTGTGATGCTTAAGCAGGATGATTAAAAGTGCATTACCTGGGCCTGGTGATTCCCTGAATGAGCCGATGCTAAATTGCTTGTTTTCCGCGGTGGTGATGGATGGAGCTTCCAGAGCCACATTTCAACACGCTTTGTTTTTCTGTCCCCAGTCATCACCTATTATTAAAGACAAATTTCCGATATCTCTCTGGGAGTCCAATTAAGGATTTACATTGTGACAGTATTTTTCACTTTAATTACTATAGATAGTGCCGGCGTTTGACGTATTTCCTTATTTATCAGACAAACGCGTTGGAAGAAGAATTCATCAAGGAAACAGATAGTTGGATTCTGTAATTGCGGCTGAGCAAAGAAGCAGAGGTGTAAAAATCTGATGAACAATTAAAATATAGCCCCGCTGGAAAATGGCCACGCAGCAAATTCGAGGTAAGAAACTTAACTGTAAACAAGATTGTAGCTAAAAGGGTATATAGCTATTTATTAAAAAGATGAAAAGAGAGAAAATGAATGGGATTTGAATATAATTATAATCCTCAAATACAGTAAATCAACTTCTGCTGCAATATTGCACCCCATGTTTCTGAATCTCCGCGTGGGACCTGGCAGAAAATGTATGGTCCGAGTTATTAATTCACTTATACCTCACATTGGGAGGAGCAGTTGGACGCCCTCTGTAAGTAGCGGCGCTGTAAAACCCCCGTGGAAGCCGGCGTTCCCAGCGATGCCTCGACTGGAACGCAGCGCCCTGACACTTGCATTCTGGGATTCCCTCTCCGTACTTAAAACCTGTAAACGGCTCATTGTTGGAGATGAGTGCAGTCGTGTCGAAGTTAAGTGGCTCCAAATTGAAATTTCCTGTGGGTTTGCAGCCGGCGTATGGAGCCAATAAAAGTCCTGTGGCCCTGAGTAAATGTTAATTTTTTCTCTTTGTGGGTCTGCAGGGTATAAGAGGGATGATGACAGTTCCTCTGCTAAACATGCAGATATACTCTGTGAATAATCATCTCATTTCTTTGAAAGTAATTTAATAAATAAAAGATAGAGAAGCGATTCCTTTTTTTTTTCTCTTCCTCCTTCCCCCAGTGATGGTTCCCTGGAAGCGAGGCCTGCAGTAGTTTGGAGCCACCCATGGCATCTTACTTAATGCCCAATTTCCATCCAGCATCTATACCACCTCTTTGTGTGACCCTGCAAATATCCTCTGGGCCTCTTCATTAGTGCACGGGGCCTGTGTGCAGAGGCTCTCTGGTTAATTTGCCCCGGCAGGACTGTTTCCCCTACTGGAAATCAGCTGGGAGGGGGGGGGGAGGCTGGCTCAGTCACTCAGAGATGCACAAAGACCCACTGGATGCAAATCTACAGTATGTATCACGTTATTTCTCCTCCTCTTCATTCTGAGTGCTTCCACGCATCTCCCACTCCTCTCATCGACTGGTTTAGGGCCGACATGTCTGCTCTGATCTCCTCATGCACCAGTGACACGAGCGCGCTGGTGGATCATGGCTGTAACTTTTTTTTTTCTACCCCCACCCCCCCCCCCCCACCCTCTTTTTTTTCCTGCATTGTTTGGCCGACCACTTGCTGCTACAATTGACCTGCGAGTGGAGCTGATGACCAAGATGACTGACCCCCGGGGAGCCCGAGTCAGGGAAATCAGGCGAGAGATGGAGAAAGAAACACACACACACACACACACACACACACACACACTGTACTGGTTGTGGCTGGGCTCAGTGCATCTTGGTCTTGGGGCGTCTGCGGTGAGGAGACGTGCCACATTCATGCACCACAAGCCTGTCATTTCCTTTTGGGTTCAGGGGCTCCCAGTGAGTGGCTGGCATGATGGGCCCGGCTCTGACAGGTGCTGCCATCCCGACAGCGCGGCTCGGCCACCAACCAGACAGGAGTTGTCTGCTCAAACCGCAGAAGGCCCAGGACCGTGCTGGGAGCGTGATCCCGACTTGGCACCGGCCGGCAGCACCAATCACTGGAGCTGATTTAATTGTGTCACTCTTGGGGGAAAAAAAGAAGTTGATGGAACCAGAAGTGAAAGGCATGATTGCTCGCCCACATGAAACCAAGCAGGGTTACCCTCCGTTTTTTTTTTGTTCAATACAATCCCTAAAATCTGCCCTCAGCCTCCTGTAGTGAGCATTTTTGCAATTGCAATCACAGGGCGTGTAAATGTTTTGTTATCGGGCTGACTCTGTGTGAAGGAGCTGCTTCCACAGGAGACACGTCCTCACCATGAAACATTCAGGAGCACGTCTTCTCCCTCTCCAGGGTTATGAGGCTGCACGTGGAAAACATTAAACCCTTTACACATTGAATGAAAAAGGACCGGGCCAGTAAATGTCAGGAATTTCAGAGAAGCAGAGATCAGACGGATCAGGGGGCGGGACTCCATCACTTACCTCCGATCCGGCGTCAGGTTCATTACGAGCATTCCTCAGCCTCATCCCCACGTCTGTTGCTCGGTCAATTAGCTCAGGGAAGCCATTGTTTCCATGACGACGGGAGCAGGCGCGAGGCAGACAAAACACAGACGGAGGAATAAAGTGAGATCGAGGGAAACACAGACCAGGTGGGACGGTTTCTGGGCGGCACATTCGAGCCTGCAGAATCCGGAACAGTGGGGTCAAAGCTGCAGAGAAAGAGGAAAAAACCCTTTTAAAAGAAATGAGATTATCATAGTGTCATGGTGCTGTAGAGAGATCAGGTGACAGTGTGAGAAAAACACATAAAAAAAAACACACACACACACACACACACACCATGTTGATGAGATTGGAAGTGTCAGCTTTAATTTGGGGGACTTCGGCTGAGCTGGGGCTGCAGATGACCCGGCTCATACTTCTGCTGGGCGACGTCCAAATCGGTCTCCTTGGAGGAGTTAGTGGGACGTGGGACTGGGACCAGACACCCCGAGGAGGCCAATCTACAACCACTGAGCTTCAGATGGGCTCAATTTGGATCGGCTGCAAACGTGGATCGATGGGATTTTCTCATGAGCAAATGTTGAATATCAATGTGGAATGTAGAACTTCTATTTCAGTCACCAGATGCAAAAGTCGGCCTCACGCTCTCGAGAAATCTTGTAATTTCCACATCAGACTTGAGTGTTTTTGCTCTTTTTATGATTTTGCACTTAATTTGCAAACCACTTCTTGCTGTTTTTAAACTTTACGATTTGTCAGTTATGCTCATTCAAGCATTTTACGGTGGACAGAAGTCTGTAATGATTATTTTCACTTTCCTCAGGCTCCATTAAGCCGCTTCTTTTAATCATCTTATTGAGCAAGAATCCTCTCCTCCCCGGCTCCCTGTCTTATTTACACGTTCCAACCGGCAATAACTCACACTCCCAAGTTCACTTCTCCGAGCTACTCCGAGCAGTTTGGATCATAAAGTTGTGACCATTTTTCTGTTCATCCCTCCGCTCCCCAGATTTACGGGGGGTATCATCAGAGTCAGAGTGGAATCATAGGTCTACAGATGTTTTCAAGATGTTTTTTTTCTGTCAGTTGCAGATTATCCCCTGTAGCAAAATCTCATTAAAGTGCAATTTACAGAGCTGCACTGATGTTGCCATCAACCAAAATTAAAGGCATTAATTTTTCAAAAGAAGTTCACCGAAGTCTTCAGGATAAATGATGTAGCACTTTGTGAGAATGATTTGCCAAAGTATTATTTTGGAGGGGGAAGAAATTAACTCACATTAACGGAGCAAGGGGATTGGACATATAGGCTTTTAAAAAAAAAAGAAGATGTGCAAATGTGGCCATTTAGTCAGAGCGTGTCGGTGCGGAGACATGCATATTAAGGCCTCCATGCTGGGACAGATGAGGGAAGAGGGAAATATGAAACCCTGATGGAGGTTATGACACAGACACACAGAGAGACGGTGCACACTGGAGGAACCAGGCGCCCACTCACTGCTGTTGTGTGCAAGGGGACCTTAAAAACAGCTCCAACTTAAATTGGAGTTGGGTTGAATGTTGAAGTCACAATGCAACAATA